>NC_137822.1:52079274-52556774 GCF_963921795.1 Nannobrachium achirus | reverse complement strand
TAAATTACTTTTTACCCTTCATAGATATTTTACTGGAGTAAAAATATCTATTTGAGGGAAGTAAAAATAAGTATACTCAAGTAAAGTACAGATACAAAAAAGAAATACAAATTAATAAAAAAGTAATTTGTTACTGTCCACCACTGTTGAGAATACTGCTCTGGTTACTTATTAGTAGCTGTATAATGATAAACTATCGCTAGCTAGCTATAATGTTAAGCTAGTGACACCAGGGATCACAGTCAAATGCATTCCCGGGGCCAGAGTGGATTTAATCAAATTTAAAACGGCTGGCTAAAAGTAAACCTAATCGCTGTGATATAATTATTATTCATGCCGGTGGAAATGACTCACTGGGGTCACTAAGATTAATGTTGAATCGGCGTGTGGATTATGCAAAGACAATGTCAGTTGTCAGACTCTGTAATTTTCTCTCTGGTCGCCTGCCCAAATATGATTAATAATTCAATATGATTAATGACACATTGACGAGCCGTACAGCCGTATGTCTTCGTTCAACCGCTGGTTGTCGAGGTGTAGCTGCAGATAATAATGGGGCTTCATAAATCATCGGCAGACATTATGGAGAAACCTTCTAGATTACAGTAGGAGAGACGGCACACAGCTGTTTCTTTATTCTTTCGGTGCACTCTTTTCATAGTTTCATTTCAAATCTCTTATCTTTATTTTTTTAACACACCATACCAAAATTAGTTTGTACTTTTATAGGCTGTCTTGTAAAATATTTTATACTCAGTGTTCCTACAATTCCCAGCATGCATTTGGCTCCTGCCTGACACATCCGCACAGACTATGGCCACCATCACATCAAACTGATTCATATTTACCGAAGTCAAGCTGTGAATGAAGACACTAGGGACTTTAAGCTCCGACGATTTTCAGGACGGCAACGCCAGGAGGACTACGGCTGCTATGGCGCAATCGCCGTAGCAGTCAAAATCATTAAGCAAACAGCCGTCGGCGACGGGGTCCCACCCCCTTTACTGAACTCTTTGGTTCCCATGGCAATGCGTCTATGCAGCAGACATTGTAGCCACTACGTGGGAAGGGAGCTTCTGCCGTTGTAGGGGCGGCTGCGACGGCAAGCAGGTTTATCTATCGAGTACTGATCATTTCCGGTTGCCGTAGCCGTCTGCCATCGGAGCTTAAAGTCGCTAATGTCACGACCACCGAGGGTGGCATCAAAAACCTGGAAGTAAGAGTTGTAGTTTTTACAGTCATGGATTATGCAGATCGTCTTACAAGTTAAATAATTCAATATTCCCATAATAATCATTGCTAGACTAGAGTGTTTGTTCAGTACCAGCTGTCTCCTTGTCTCTCCAGCTATTTTTTCAGGATACAAATCCAATCAGGAAAGAGAACTCAAACCAACAGGATACAGAATAAGCTAGTGCAACTGGAAGTGTCAAAAGAAGCACAGTCGATTAGAATTGGAACAATATTGTTTAATAAAGAGCCGGAGCGGCAGTGCTTTAGGCCAGTAGTTCTCAAACTTTTTTGGCTGCAGTACCCCCTTATACTGATTTCTGAAGCCAAGTACTTCCTCTGAATACAGCATTTTGCTTAGACAAATAGACATAAAAGGTCCAGTTCCCATGCCAATATGTTCAAAATAAAACAGCATAATGGCAAATAAACATTGCTTTATATTCAATAACAGTTGTACTAGTCAGGGTATTGATGGTATTGATGTAATTGGCTTTAACAATTTACAGATGAGCAGGTTCACACAGTCTGTCAATGTTTTATTATTGACCATAACGCTAAAATACATATTCCCATTTTCTAGTTTTTTTCTCATGTACCCCCTGCAGTACCCCTGCGTACCCCTAGGGGTACACGTACCCCCATTTCAGAAACACTGCTTTAGGCAACTCATCAAACTGTGCGCCGGGCTGGAATCACACTTTGCTTGTCATTCTCCAGTCCACTATGCATATGAACTTGAGGGAGGGTCACCCGAATAACAGAGGAAATAGGATATGTGTTGTTGATATGGCATTTCGCTGGATTCACCGATGTTCACACATTTTGCAAGGGTACATTTTTGCATAGATGCGTGAAAAATATCTAAAGGCTTTGCACACTGAGAGGACAATGTTTCACTTGCTGTTAATGTAAGTCTTATTCTCCAAGTTTATCTTTTTGTTCACCAACATTAATTGTGCTGTACTGCATTTTGCATCTTTTTCTTTCTTTTTTTTTTAGGTATGGGTCAGGTTTATGCCTGCGGTCAGGTTTAGGCCTTTAGGAAAGAGGACACCACACCCCTACCATGCAGAGTCTATCATGGGCATCTTTGGAGGTGCGATAGGCCCAAGGCCTACAGTAGCAGACGTAAGACCATCTCTAATAATACCGTACTGCATGTTTTTTGTCTGGTAGTTTAATGGGGATCCTTAAAGCTATACTGTGTAAGATGCTCAACTAGTGGTCAGTAGCCCTATAGCAAACCGCGGTCGCGTTCGCGTCTTTCGCCCGTTTTTCGTACCTTCACACCCCCGCGTCTGCCTCCACAACGCCGAGAGCTATCTTTAGAGGGGTCCCTGGTTCCTGTGCGTTCAGGCATTCCGGAGAAACGGACTACTTCACCCTGCCTGGTAGGCGAGATTACCTTTTGAGTAAAGAGACACACGGGCGACTACAAATATGGCGACCCCACTTCAAGATGCGCTGTGATTGGCCGGTAGTATACCATGTGTGCATGATCGGCGATGTGATTGGGCAACGTATACAACGTATACAGATGATGCAGATTACGTCATTTTGGCGCGAAATCCGGTCCACGGCCAGGATCATAGAAAACATATAAAGAGAAGGCTTCAGAAGCTGAAAATAACGGAGTGGGTGTTCTAAAACTTTAGCGATTTAACAGTTAGGACAATTTTAAGATTTGTTTTATAAAAAAAGTTACATGGTACAACTTTAAAGAGGTGGTGCCATAGTTTTGTACTTTTCTGTCATGTGCCTATGGAGTTAACTTACTTTAATAGACTAAAATGTATAGAAATACTGTAAGCAACTTGGCACAGTCGTCTCTGCCTTAGCCTTCTGTGCCTGCAGGCTAGTGAGGCTACAAACAATAAAACTGCGCACCACATGAGTCAGAAGATCCCATCACCTGAAGGGATGGGACCTTCTGATTAGTTCAGAAACATACAGGACACCAGTCAGTTCAGAAAAAGCTAAGGTATGGCAACATGACTGGTGTCTTGCACGCGCGCCTTCGCGCACGTGCAGACACCAGTCATGTTGCCATACCTTAGCAACAGGCATGACACATTTATTTTAAGAAGTACATTTTACATTTATTTTAAGAAGTACATCTATGGTTTCTTGGGCTGGATCTGGCAGCCTGGAAAGTGCAGCTAAACTTGGCATGTTAGTAAACGTGCCACAATTACCGGTAACAAAAATGAATTGCACCGTGCTGTGCAGCTGACCTGTGGAACCTGGGAATATACCATTTTGTCAATGAGAATACAAGTGTGGAGAATATAATTATAATACCTTGTTAAAGTGATCGTGTTGTTAAATTTTGCATTTGTAGTTATTTTACTGTAATTTAACAACATGATAACCAGCACAGATAGACAAAGAGACATTCATGGATTTATATTAAGTAACTTTTATTTTCCCCCCTGGACCCAGGGTATGGCAGCTGCACACCCTGCCATACCCAATTGATTGCAGGACACTGATAATTAATCTGCTATTATTGTTAAATTAATCTGAATTAGCCAGTAGCTATGCCCCTCCCCTAAAAGCTTTTGTCCAATGCTAGCTTAGCAACCAGCAGCTTGCCAAGGCTGTTGCCAAGGCAAACCTTGGCAAGCAGGAAGTTATTCTAAGCTAGCATTGGTCAAAAGCTTTTTGGGAGGGGCATAGCTACTGGCTAATTGACTTGTTGTTGAAATGTGGTGCTATACAAATAAACTTGCCTTGCCCATGCCTTGTACGAAACACCATTATACGTCCATTACGAACACAAACATACACGATTCTTCTCACACATACAAAATACTTTTTCCATGAATGTCATCAGTCAATCTTAGTGTCTATCAGACACCAACACTGATTTAATATTAGGCCATAACCCTTGCAAACATGGACCCGCCTTGTGAGCAGTTGCAAGGAAGCTTTTTAGCTGTAAATATCAATTATTATATTTTAATGCAGCACTAAAAATGTTTGCCATTTAATTGCTCTTGCCTCCGTTTTAATTGCAGATTTATATTCCTGTTATTAATGTTGACACTGCACAAAGGGCAATTCCATGTGCATATTGAACTTGCTGAAGTGGGAAGTAGAGTAGATATAGTGATGATATGGCTGATGTCTCCTTAAATAAAAAGGCTTAAAGGGATATATTTCACTTTCAAAAAATCTTTTGGTCATTTTATCGTCTACTCAGGCTTTTAGTAGCACCAGGACAGTTTTTAAGTTGCTTGATTCAGTGTTTTGTTATTTGATATTCATTTTATCAGACACGCTCCCTTCCTATACAAACCCATTGTAACTTCAAACTCCATTTTTGATGATAGATTCATCAAAAACACCTGTCCTTTTTTCTGTGTTTTCATTTCGTTTTTTAAACATTACTTTGGAAAAAGAAAAAAAAGAAAAGAAAAAGAAATATATATAAATATATATATATATATATATATATATATATATATATATATATATATACTGTATATATATACTGTATATATATATACACACACACACACACACACACACACACACACACACACACACACACACACACACATTTTTAATAATTATTAATTAATTATGATAAAAAAAAAACTCGTCCAGCTCACGTATCCAGATGGAAGTATAATGAATCTATCAATGGAAGTATAATGAATCTATCATAGTTAAAAAGGAGTTTGAAGTTACAATGGGTTTGTATAGGAACTTAGGAAGGGGGTGTGTCTGATGAAATCAATACCAAATATCTATTTCTTTTGGTTCCATTTGTACAGTGTCAGAGTTATGGGGAGACCTTGAAATTTGAAAGAAACACTGGAGTATACTGTAGGTTTAATTGTTCATGTTTGTGCGACACACACACACACACACACACACACACACACACACACACACACACACACGCGCGCGCACACACACACACACACACACACACACACACACACACACACACACACACACACACACACACACACACACACACACAGGCGAAAACATAACCTCCGCCATGTGTCTTATGCTGCATTCACACTGAGAGAAGCCAAGCTAATGGTTTGCTTGGTAATTCAATGTATTCTCTATGCAAACCAGCTTTAAAACATTCCAAGCTTTTTTTTCCAGCTTGGAAATTTTAAAAGCTGGTTTGCATAGTCAATACATTGAATTATCAAGCAAACCATTAGCTTGGCTTTTCTGTATGTGAATGAGGCATTATACTATTTGGTCCTTTAACTTTTCATTTAAGTTTGAATTGGATGGTGCTTTTATATAGCGCTTTTATCCAAGGCGCTTTACAGAGATTGTGCATTACATTCAGCCATTCATACACTCACACATGGCAGAGGAAACCATGCAAGGCACCACTATGCTCCAGGGGCGTCAATTGGGTATGGCAGGGCTATGCAGCTGCCATACCCTGGGTCCAGGGAGGAAATAAAAGTTACTTATAAATATAAATCCATAAATGTCTCTTTGTGTATCTGTGCTGGTTATTACGTTGTTAAATTACAGTAAAATAACTACAAATGCAAAATTTAACAAAATGGTCACTTTAACAAGGTATTTTAATTATATTCTCCACACTTGTATTCTCCCCATCTTGACAGAATGGTATATTCCCAGGTTCCGCAGCTGCACAGGTGCAATGCATTATTGTTAATTGTTTAACAAGTTTAGCTGCACTTGAACAACTGTTCCAGGCTGCCATATCCAGCCCAAGAAACCGTAGAAACGGGGGGAAAAATAAAATGTACTTCTTAAAACAAATGTATCATGCCTGTTGCTAAGGTAAAGGTATGGCAACATGACACCAGTCATGTTGCCACTGCGCTTTACAGAGATTGTGCATTACATTCAGCCATTCATACACTCACACATTGCAGAGGAAACCATGCAAGGCACCACTATGCTCATCGGGAACGTCTTGCTCAAGGACAATTTGACACTAACTCTGGGGGAGGAGCCTGGGATCTAACCCCTCTACCTCCTGAGCTACTGCCGGCCCATAGTTAAGAGCATGTGTTTGGCATGGTGTGTGTCTTAAAGGCATTGATACTGATTATATGTCCCATATGGCAGCGGCTTAATCCTCAAGCTTTTATGGATCAGGGCCCACTTGACAATATCGAAGGTATTCGCCAAATCAACTGATCGTGTTCCACCATGGAGCAATGGCAACTAATGTTGTAAGTTCTTATTTATTGGTATCACTTTTTATAAAGGTTTTGCCACAACGACTGCTATATAATACAGTATAGTATATATATACAGTATATATGTTCACATCATCATCACCAACAACATCCGTGAGCATGCATGGGGGCTGCATCTGTGCCGCGAGTCTGAAACAATGGCTGCATTTCCCCGGGGACGGATCGTATGTCTGCCTTCCTAGCTGTCCTCCCCTGACAAAAAAAAAACACACCCTCTTTGTATCAGCATGATCAATGGGGAGGGAGAGGGGGGGGGGGGGGGGAGAGAGAGAGAGAGAGAGAGAGAGAGAGAGAGAGAGAGAGAGAGAGAGAGAGAGAGAGAGAGGAGTGAACAAGCGGGGGAAGGGTGTGTGGGGGGGCCACAGGCAGCCTGCTCCTCCTCGCCCGTGATTGGCCTGCCGTCCCACTCTAATTGGATCAAGTGGGGACTTGCTTAGCTTTGTGCTTTGTGTCGAGAGTCGAGACCGGAGAGCGAGCCAGACAGATACGGACTGCGTGCGGAAAAAGAGAGAGAGGGAGTGAGAGAGAGAGAGAGAGAGAGAGAGAGAGCGAGAGAGAGAGAGAGCATGAGTCATGAATAAGCGAGGGTAAGACAGATCGAGAGAGGAAGCGAATGATCACCCAGAGGAGGGGTGAGTGTGTGTGTGAGAGTGAGTGTGTGCATGTGTGTATTGAGTGTGTGTGAGCGTATGTGTGTGTGTGAGTGAGAGAGAGAGAGAGAGTGAGAGGTGAAGTGCAACGGTAGCATCCGGCCTCACTTTGTCCTTCAGGCGCAGCTGGAAAGAAATGTCCCCGCGGTGCTGGTGAGGGGCGGGCGTCTGCTGCGTGCGGCCGGGAGGGAGCCGAAGAGGAGAAGCGAGAGAGAGAAAGAGAGAGAGAGGGCTACACACTAAAACAGCTTGCTGCATGCCTGCCGCATCCCGTCCTCCTCCAGCATGTGGCTGATGCTGCTGCTGCCACCACTGCAGTGCAGCGCTGCTCCTCGCCGGTCTGCCAGCAGCTCTCGGCCAGCCAGCCGGCCGGACCCGCCGCCACGTTGACCTGAAGCCAAGAAGAAGATGGAGAAGAAAGCAGCAGCAGCACTAGAACCACGTCGTTGTGACGCCCTGCGGCAGCCGGAACGGGACGGTCCGTGAGATGCCTTAAATTAAAAGTACTCGGGGAAACATTTCTATATAGATCCGCCTCCCCAAACACCCCACCCCACCCCACCCCTCCCCTCCCATCCCCTCACCCTCCACCCTCACCCTCCACCTCCCTCCGACCCCCCCCCCCCCCCCCCTTTTCCTCCCCAACCGAGGAGGAGAAAACCAGAAAAAAAAAGGATGACTCAGGGACTGGAGGACTCCTCCGCAGTGTCGACGCCCCCCTCGTCGTCGTCGCCGTGCTCCTACCCCGGCCTCGGCCCCGACTTCGGCGACTTTGGACGCTCCCCCGAGGAAGAGACGGAGGCGCCCAAGCCGCCCGACAAGAAGCCGCCCCTGGCCGCCCCGGAGGAGGAGGAAGACGCCAAGTCCTGCTACGGCGGCGGCGGCGGCGAAAGCCCGGACGAGGAGAAGCAGCAGCACCAACAACATGCCCTGGGAGGAGGGAAGGGCGCCGCAGAGGGAGACGACGACCACGAGGAAGATGAGAGCGAGCGAGGAGGAGGAGCGCCGGGGCCGGCGTGCTGCTGGGCCGGGGCGGCGTGCTGCTGCTGCGTGTGCGTGGACATGGCGCCGGTGAGCGTCTGCCTGCGCTCGGAGAAGCTCTGCCTGCTGCCCATCGTGGCCTGCCTGCTGAGCCTGGCGCTCTGCACCGCCGGCCTCAAGTGGGTGTTCGTGGACGGGATCTTCAACGACCCGCCGCCCAGCACCCACCTGGACCCCAAGCGCATGGGCCAGGACCCCGTGGTTATCCTGGCCGACCCCATGCACGGGCTCAACACCTCGTCTTCCTCTCCCCCCGGCGGCGGTGGTGGTCCGCTGATCGATGCCACAGAGGTCATGACCCCGTCCCCCGTGCTGACGAACCCGGCCACCCAGGCCGGGAGGGCGGCCCCCACCAGGCGGGCCCCGAACTACCCCCAGACTACTGAGGAGACCAACGACATAGTCGTCAATACGATCTGTAAGTAACGCACAGCTTAGATTGGATCCATTTTAATTAGCCACTTAAACCCCTTCCAAGAAGTACACCCGGGCCTGCAGTTGGCTCTGTACTTGGGCCACTTTTTCTTCCCGCATCTACACAAAATCTCTTTTTTGCCAAGAATAGCCTGTTCCCCCCAGTATACGGACGCTGGGGTTCAAGTGGGTAAGATGAACTTTGTGGGGGAACTCTGCTGTTGACATATCGTCGCTGTCGGGTGTAAACCTCGTATCTCCGAGTTTCAAATTTGTACGTCTTTCGCAAAGTAAAGCCCTGCTTCATCATACAAGGCCGTCGCACAAAAGCAGTGAAAACAGCAGATCTAGTTGTGTGCTTGTAGATCGGCTGTTTTCACTAGTTTAAATCATTTTTAAAATGATAAATGCAAAACGAACGGTTTTGGACATACAAGGTTTTCACCCGACAACGACGACATAGTTCTGAGGTCATGCCTTTGTTGAGCTTGTGCGACATATCGTTGAAAAAGAAAGACAGCCGTCGCTGTGTTTAGCACATACTGTACAAAACGCTGAGGGAGATAACACAACACAACACAACGCAACGCTACACACGTGTTGTGACTTGTAAAGTATTTCACAAACGCCTCTATGACTAAGCCTCTGGAGAATTACTCCTTAAAGGGCCACCGTTATGTTTTTCCAACATGACCTCTTGGTACTATGTGTTAGCGGTCGTGTTCCATTAACCACGTGGACCCCCTGCATCCATATTCCGTGGGGGAACCTTAGCCCTGACAAAATAGCAGAACTCCAAGCTCACCGTGTCGCAGCACGACGCACCGTGAGCTCGTAAGATGAGTTCATTTGGTGTAGAGAGAGAACAAAAAAGTGGTTCCAAGTGCGGGCGGCAACTAGGGTCCGTTTTGACTAAAGAGTGGAGGATTTAAGTGGTTAACAGTCATAATAACGCTGAACAGTGTTCTGTGACAACTACGTCTAGATGTTTGTTGTTGGGTTAATATTCCATTGACAGCCAGAATAAGATTGAACAGTCACTGTGTGTCTCTGAAATGCTGCTTACGTTTCACTGAAACGTTGACCTGCGGTCACTGTCCCCGAGGTCAAAACCATGAATGGTCACTTAACCACTTGAACCCCAGCATCCCTATTCTGGGGGGATGGCTCACCAAAAATAGCCGATCTACAAGCACACAACGCGTCACAACGTGACGCGTTGTGAGCTTGTAGATCGGCTATTTTTGGTGAAGAGAGTTGAGGTAAAGGGGAAAAGAACTCATCAAGTACAGGTCTGTTTTACTAAGCATAGAGGCTCTAAGTGGTTAAAACATACTCCTACTTCCTGGTTTGTAAGGTGCCACCCCCCCCGGGGTGGCCGTGACATTGTCCTTCATGTCCGTAGGCCGGTAGCAGGCCCCCGTGCCTTCCTAGAAATGTATGCACGGTAGAATGTAGGAAAGAATGGCCGAAATAGACCGGATGCCCTTCGGTCAGTATCGGTTTTGTCTGGTTTCTAGATCATTCTATAGATCAGCAGCGTGGACGTTTCCCCTTTAAGCCCGGGCAGGAAACCGCAACATCATTTCAAAGTCACCCCGGCGGCGCCGCGGGTGGCAGCCCGTCTCGTAGAAGTCGTTTCCATGAGTCATTTCTGGCAAAAACGCTGAATAATTAAACCTGCACTGCTCCGTCGTGCGTGCATGCATGCATGCATGCGGGGCCCAAAGGAACAGAACAATTAAGAGTGCCTCGGAGAGAGACCGCGTCGCCTTTAACAGTCGAACTAAACGTGTCTTCTGTTTTATCGGCGTGTCTTTGTCGAGGGGGGGCCAGGGGGCCTAAAACAGAAGCAAGGCCTCTCTCTCGCTCTCTCTCAACATGCCGGTTTCCAGAACATGATATCAAAATCAATACATGATGCATGGCTTTACTAAAAGTGAAAGCTGCGGTTGCACTGGTGGACTTCCTCCCTGCCCGGGCTCCATTTCAAGGTCAGTCTGTAGCTGAAAGCTAATTGATCCCCCCCTCCCCTTTCCCCCCTCATCCCCCCCTCATCGCTGACTGGGCCTACAGAGAAAGACAATCCCACTCAGCCTCTCAGTCTGTCTGTCTGTCTGTCTGTCTGTCTGTCTGTCTGTCTGTCCGTCTGTCTGTGGACCACCTCTCCAATGACATCGAGAACTACTGCTGTTACAAGAGCGTTTCCATGGGTCCAGTGATTCTGGACCCCCTTTTTCAAGGACCCCCACTTCGATATGATTTTTCTGCTCTTGCACACCGATCTGCATCTGCACTATCTGCGACTGCGTATAACATCCTTCAGTTTTAATGTAACTCTGAATCTGCAAAACGGGACCAATTTTGGTTTCATTTGCAGAGTTTCAGAGTTACAGAGACTCCAAAGTGTTCATTTGGTTCCTACTATCAGTCATTTAACTGTCTGGGGTCCCCCTGGAGGACCCCTGGGGGTCCCCCTGGAGGACACCTGGGGGTCCCCAAATGCCACGCTGAGAACCACTGCTCCATCGTATCCACTTGGGTTAACGTTCGATCTTCCAGCCTCTTCCCATTTGAAGAGGTGATGATCAGAGTGACTTATCTCTGCACATTCTCTCTCTTTTATCTATATGATTATCAACCTTTTTTTCAAGCACCTCCAATCTGATATGCATAAACCTCCATGTCATACATAACCGGTAATGTGCCATTTCAAAACTTCACACGTCCTAGTAGATTTCCAGTGGATTGGCAGAACACAGAGCTTGTAGATCAGCTATTTTTTATGACCTGTAAATCTACCTATGAAGGTGGATTCTTTTCAATAGGAATGGTGGTTTCTTGCCATTAGCGGGTTTCTGCCAAAATATGCTCCATTCTCCATGAAACTTTTAAAGGCAAAACAGGGAAAGAAGGCAGCGGAAATAAATGCATATGCAGGAGGTTTTCAGGAAAGGAGCAGTGAAGCCTGAACACTTGAAAGGGCAGATCTGTACCATTTATATCTCTACTGTAGAATAGATTGTTTTATGTTTTCCAGTTGTACACTGTGAGAGTTACATTTGGACCCCTGGGGGGGTCCCACGCATGACATTGAGAACCATTGCTTTAAATGTGAATGGGATCCGCTGTAACGGATTAACTTGATGTGTTTCCCAGGGCATAATCAAAGGCCTGTAGGTTATTGCCAATGACACAAAATGAATGATTCGCATACGAGGGATGTTTTCTTACATTTTATCATAAACTCTAGCAGCTAATCCCATGTCTTTGAGAAGATTTGCTGAGTCACTGTTGCTATTTTGAGCCTCAGTTAATGACATTCTTTATTTAATTAAAAGATAAATGTAAGGAGCAAATGCATTAACAAGTTAATTAGGCCAGTGGTTCTCAACCTTTTCAGGCCATGACCCTAACCCTAATCCAAAATAATCATATTTTAACTGGTCACCCCCCACCCTGACGAGCACTAAGATAATACGGTTATATTGTGAAAATAGCCGATCATGCTCACAGTGAGCATGTAGATCTGCTATTTTCACAATTTCTGCCTCTAATATTTGACAAGTTGTCCAATGTTTAATTTGTCGTTTTAGAGGTATTAAAAAGTCCTTAAATTGTGGGGGGTCCCGACCCACAGGTTGAGAACCCACTGCTACAAAATATGAAAAAGGTTACATGCTAAAATGCAGGAAGTCAACATCCGTCTGTGTACGTTGATAATCATCTCACTAGAATGGAGATGACTGATGTCACTGAGAGGTCTGTTTACGGAGAGAGAGAGAGAGAGAGAGAGAGAGAGAGAGAGAGAGAGAGAGAGAGAGAGAGAGAGAGAGAGAGAGAGAGAGAGAGAGAGAGAGAGATTGGTGGCTGTCAGGTCCAAGAGAAGATGTGCATTCAAGGCTATGAATATTACAAAACTTATTTTTTCATTAGGATTGATAGCCTGTCTTTATCTGGAGTGGGATTAAGCTATGGTGCCAAGCACGAGTGATTAATGTAAAATTTGAGTGTGCGCGCACGCGTGCGCGTGTGTGTGTGTGTGTGTGTGTGTGTGTGTGTGTGTGTGTGTGTGTGTGTGTGTGTGTGTGTGTGTGTGTGTGTGTGTGTGTGTGTGTGTGTGTGTGTGTGTGTGTGTGTGTGTGTGTGTGCGTGCGTGCGTGCGTGCGTGCGTGCGTGCGCGCATGCGTGCGCGCGTGATGCAGTCGTCTTTCAAACCCTGACCCTGTTTACAATGGCCATTTTGAAATTGGTTAATGCATCTGAGGGTAATTACATTAATTGTGGCTGTGTTTCATTCAGGCATTTCTGTGGGCTGGCATGACACTGCTGACCAGGGTCCTGACCATGGTGTGATCATGGTGCTGACTGTGGTGTGGCCTGTGGTCAAAGAGTTTTAATATACCAAGATAGTGCAACACTAGAGTGTGACATGGTACACAGAGCCTACAAATAGCCTCCTAAGTGGGCGCCGGCGTCTGACGGCAAATCTCGCGAACGTCCTGATTACTGGTGCTAGATCCCGCGAGAGTGTGTTGCTGTGACAGAGAAAGGGCGATGATGAAGTAGATTTTCGCCTAATTTGTGTCTCTGAAAAAAGACATTTTTAGTATGATAACTTTGGGAATGTTATGTGGATTGTAACGATCAGGTCCAATATTTAGTTCAGTGACCATGGAGCGAAAGAGTAGTTCAGAAGCTGTGTTCACGTTCACTCTCCCATTGGAAATGAATTGACTCAGATGTAGATACGCGAAGTAAACCGTAATTGCTGCATCTTGCTATCGCCATCTTGGCTGTGGTGCTGTCTATGGCAGGGGTCTTCCCCTGGGCCTAGGGGGTCCTCAGAGTTACTTCAAGGGGGCAGCTAAATCTTTGTGTGATAGGATCATTATTTTCAATGAACAACTTGAACCCTCGCATCCCTATTCTAAGGGGAACAATAGCAGGTCTACAAGCTCTCAATGCCTCGCCTTGCGAAGTGTTGAGAGCTTATAGAGCTGCTATTGTTGGCAAATAGGTTTGGTGTAAAGTGAAAAGGTCAAATGTACTAAGTATCCGTGAAGTGGTTAAATGGACAGTGCTTTCATAAAATCGATGAAAATCTGCAACACAATTTTATACAGTATGGGGGTCCCTGCTTTATCTCCCTCTCAGTTAAGGAGTCCTTGGCCTGAAAACATGGTCCTTGGCCTGTTGACCATGGTGTTGACTGTGGTGCTGTCCGTGGTGCTGACCATGCAGCGGTGTCCATGGTTCCTGCCTATGGTGCTGTCTATGGTGCTGAGCGTGACTGTGGTGCTGTTTTTGGTGTAGCATTATAAGAAAATGATGAGCTTTAATTACTTGAGACATGAAGGGACCTATCGTAGTAATGCTGTCTTCCAAACCACTGGAACATATTTTATAATTTTAACTACCACTTCAGCCATTTTCTTTCATATACCGTTAATTGGTCCTTACTAATGCCTATTATGATACAGTGCCATTTTTGCTGACCAGGGTCCTGACCATGGTGTGATCATGGTGCTGACTGTGGTGTGGCCTGTGGTCAAAGAGTTTTAATATACCAAGATAGTGCAACACTAGAGTGTGACATGGTACACAGAGCCTACAAATAGCCTCCTAAGTGGGCGCCGGCGTCTGACGGCAAATCTCGCGAACGTCCTGATTACTGGTGCTAGATCCCGCGAGAGTGTGTTGCTGTGACAGAGAAAGGGCGATGATGAAGTAGATTTTCGCCTAATTTGTGTCTCTGAAAAAAGACATTTTTAGTATGATAACTTTGGGAATGTTATGTGGATTGTAACGATCAGGTCCAATATTTAGTTCAGTGACCATGGAGCGAAAGAGTAGTTCAGAAGCTGTGTTCACGTTCACTCTCCCATTGGAAATGAATTGACTCAGATGTAGATACGCGAAGTAAACCGTAATTGCTGCATCTTGCTATCGCCATCTTGGCTGTGGTGCTGTCTATGGCAGGGGTCTTCCCCTGGGCCTAGGGGGTCCTCAGAGTTACTTCAAGGGGGCAGCTAAATCTTTGTGTGATAGGATCATTATTTTCAATGAACAACTTGAACCCTCGCATCCCTATTCTAAGGGGAACAATAGCAGGTCTACAAGCTCTCAATGCCTCGCCTTGCGAAGTGTTGAGAGCTTATAGAGCTGCTATTGTTGGCAAATAGGTTTGGTGTAAAGTGAAAAGGTCAAATGTACTAAGTATCCGTGAAGTGGTTAAATGGACAGTGCTTTCATAAAATCGATGAAAATCTGCAACACAATTTTATACAGTATGGGGGTCCCTGCTTTATCTCCCTCTCAGTTAAGGAGTCCTTGGCCTGAAAACATGGTCCTTGGCCTGTTGACCATGGTGTTGACTGTGGTGCTGTCCGTGGTGCTGACCATGCAGCGGTGTCCATGGTTCCTGCCTATGGTGCTGTCTATGGTGCTGAGCGTGACTGTGGTGCTGTTTTTGGTGTAGCATTATAAGAAAATGATGAGCTTTAATTACTTGAGACATGAAGGGACCTATCGTAGTAATGCTGTCTTCCAAACCACTGGAACATATTTTATAATTTTAACTACCACTTCAGCCATTTTCTTTCATATACCGTTAATTGGTCCTTACTAATGCCTATTATGATACAGTGCCATTTTTGTCTATACTCGGTCTGTGTCTCAGACAGGTAGCAGTGACATCATGGATGGGGAATCAAAACTAATAGAAACTACAGGCTTCCTATATATATGTTATACTGTAATAGCAGCCATTGTTCTCAATTTTTCTCACTGATATCAGGGGTGTTTCTGAACTGTCCAGTTTTCCACTGAGACAAAATGGTACCATATTATAATGAGCTTTGAGGACCAATTATATGAAGATAGTTTGAAAATGGGTGAAGAGTCCTTTAAAGCTATACTATGTAACTTTTCCAATAAAACTTATCTTAAACCATTAAATCGCAAAAGTTTAAGAACACCCACTCCGTTAATTTCAGTCCCTAAAGCCTTCTGTAAATATGTTTTCTATGATCCTGGCCGCAGTGGCAAAATTACGTTATCTGCATCTTTCCGTATACGTTGTATATACGTTGGCCAATCACAGCGCGGATCATACACTACCGGCCAATCACAGCGCATCTTGCCGTCTCTTCAGGAAGTAGCTTGCCTCAGGAAGTAGCTTGCCTCAGCAACAGTGTTTACGCTGGTGTCTAGCCTGTTACTCTTCAATGCCTGGTCGCAGAGGTCCGGTCCGGTGGTCCGCGGCGACCCCGGGCGAAAAATGGCCGAAAAAAGCAATACCACTACTGACCAGTAGTTGAGCAACTTCCATAGTATAGCTTTAAGGCTAATTTACTGAATTATATGTATGATAATTGCATCCAGGGAAAGAAATAACACTATCTAATAAAGAAAGAAAGAAAGAAAGAAAGAAAGAAAGAAAGGGAAGTTTTTTTTAAGTCAGCTCCCAGGTGATATGATGGTTTGTTGGCTATTCTGTATTAACTGTAAAAGCTTTTAATATTGCAACATGAAGCCCAGATTCTGTGGACTGTACTTTTATCCATGGATTAAAAACCAAACCACTGGTTCAGGTTATAATGTTTGCTTTTTTGATTTTGAAGTAGGAACATCTTGTCTGGACATTATAGATCACTAAACTTAGACTAGCCTAGTCCTGACTATTATTTTAACTATTAAGATAATGTACAGTGTATACAGTATACAGTATATATCTCTACACTGTTCTTGACAAGTCCTGCACAGTGAATGGCTGTTTTTGATTGATTGATTGATTGATTGATTGATTGATTGATTGATTGATTGATTGAATTATTTGTTCTAAATACAGTATAAATGCTCTTAGCCTCTCTACAGCGAAGTTGCATATCGTCACTGTCTGGCCAAAACCTCTTAACTAAATTTTTGAGGTTTTAGATTTTTTGTCATAAATCAGGGCTATTGAACACCCTTTACATCTGTGTGTTGGTTAAAATAATATTGAACCAATGGAAAGTAGTAACAAGTGCTTGGGACAAAACCTCCTATCTCCACACTTTCTGCCAAAACAGCTAACTCCACCCGATTGGCCCTCTCTTTTTGAGTGGTGGTAAACCGCATCAACAAAATAAGACTGGAATGTTTGGATGAGTTGCTTCTACATGGATTTGCACTCAGGAGATCAACTGATCTGCATTTGCTCCGATATTCCATTTCCATCTGTCCTTGGCCTGAAAACATTGAAGACCCTTGGTCTATGGTGTTGACCATGGTATTGACTGTGGTGCTGTCCGTGGTGCTGACCATGCGGCGCTGTCCATGGTTCCTGCCTATGGTGCTGTCTATGGTGCTGAGCGTAACTGTGGTGCTGTTTTTGGTGTAGCATTATAAGAAAATGATGAGCTTTAATTACTTGAGACATGAAGGGACCTATCGTAGTAATGCTGTCTTCCAAACCACTGGAACATATTTTATAATTGGAACTACCACATCAGCCATTTTCTTTCATATACCGTTAATTGGTCCTTACTAATGCCTATTATGATACAGTGCCATTTTTGTCTATACTCGGTCTGTGTCTCAGACAGGTAGCAGTGACATCATGGATGGGGAATCAAAACTAATAGAAACTACAGGCTTCCTATATATATGTTATACTGTAATAGCAGCCATTGTTCTCAATTTTTCTCACTGATATCAGGGGTGTTTCTGAACTGTCCAGTTTTCCACTGAGACAAAATGGTACCATATTATAATGAGCTTTGAGGACCAATTATATGAAGATAGTTTGAAAATGGGTGAAGAGTCCTTTAAAGCTATACTATGTAACTTTTCCAATAAAACCAATCTTAAACCATTAAATTGCAAAAGTTTTAGAACGCCCACTCCGTTAATTTCAGTCCCTAAAGCCTTCTGTAAATATGTCTTCTATGATCCTGGCCGCAGTGGCAAAATTACGTCATCTGCATCTTTCCGTATACGTTGTATATACGTTGGCCAATCACAGCGCGGATCATACACTACCGGCCAATCACAGCGCATCTTGCCGTCTCTTCAGGAAGTAGCTTGCCTCAGGAAGTAGCTTGCCTCAGCAACAGTGTTTACGCTGGTGTCTAGCCTGTTACTCTTCAATGCCTGGTCGCAGAGGAGCGTGCAGCCCCTCTACGGATGCGTATCGGCGAGGTGGAGGCAGTCCCCGGGCGAAAAATGGCCGAAAAAAGCAATACCACTACTGACCAGTAGTTGAGCAACTTCCATAGTATAGCTTTAAGGCTAATTTACTGAATTATATGTGTGATAATTGCATCCAGGGAAAGAAATAACACTATCTAATAAAGAAAGAAAGAAAGAAAGAAAGAAAGAAAGAAAGAAAGAAAGAAAGGGAAGTTTTTTTTAGGTCAGCTCCCAGGTGATATGATGGTTTGTTGGCTATTCTTTATTAACTGTAAAAGCTTTTAATATTGCAACATGAAGCCCAGATTCTGTGGACTGTACTTTTATCCATGGATTAAAAACCAAACCACTGGTTCCTGTTATAATGTTTGCTTTTTTGATTTTGAAGTAGGAACATCTTGTCTGGACATGTTATAGATCACTAAACGTAGACTAGCCTAGTCCTGACTATTATTGTAACTATTAAGATAATGTACAGTCTATACAGTATACAGTATATATCTCTACACTGTTCTTGACAAGTCCTGCACAGTGAATGGCTGTTTTTGATTGATTGATTAATTGATTGATTGATTGATTGATTGATTGATTGATTGATTGATTGATTGATTGATTGATTGAATTATTTGTTCTAAATACAGTATAAATGCTCTTAGCCTCTCTACAGCAAAGTAGCATATCGTCACTGTCTGGCCAAAACCTCTTAACTAAATTTTTGAGGTTTTAGATTTTTTGTCATAAATCAGGGCTATTGAACACCCTTTACATCTGTGTGTTGGTTAAAATAATATTGAACCAATGGAAAGTAGTAACAAGTGCTTGGGACAAAACCTCCTATCTCCACACTTTCTGCCAAAACAGCTAACTCCACCCGATTGGCCCTCTCTTTTTGAGTGGTGGTAAACCGCATCAACAAAATAAGACTGGAATGTTTGGATGAGTTGCTTCTACATGGATTTGCACTCAGGAGATCAACTGATCTGCATTTGCTCCGATATTCCATTTCCATCTGTCCTTGGCCTGAAAACATTGAAGACCCTTGGTCTATGGTGTTGACCATGGTGTTGACTGTGGTGCTGTCCGTGGTGCTGACCATGCGGCGCTGTCCATGGTTCCTGCCTATGGTGCTGTCTATGGTGCTGAGCGTAACTGTGGTGCTGTTTTTGGTGTAGCATTATAAGAAAATGATGAGCTTTAATTACTTGAGACATGAAGGGACCTATCGTAGTAATGCTGTCTTCCAAACCACTGGAACATATTTTATAATTGTAACTACCACATCAGCCATTTTCTTTCATATACCGTTAATTGGTCCTTACTAATGCCTATTATGATACAGTGCCATTTTTGTCTATACTCGGTCTGTGTCTCAGACAGGTAGCAGTGACATCATGGATGGGGAATCAAAACTAATAGAAACTACAGGCTTCCTATATATGTTATACTGTAATAGCAGCCATTGTTCTCAATTTTTCTCACTGATATCAGGGGTGTTTCTGAACTGTCCAGTTTTCCACTGAGACAAAATGGTACCATATTATAATGAGCTTTGAGGACCAATTATATGAAGATAGTTTGAAAATGGGTGAAGAGTCCTTTAAAGCTATACTATGTAACTTTTCCAATAAAACTAATCTTAAACCATTAAATCGCAAAAGTTTAAGAACACCCACTCCGTTAATTTCAGTCCCTAAAGCCTTCTGTAAATATGTTTTCTATGATCCTGGCCGCAGTGGCAAAATTACGTTATCTGCATCTTTCCGTATACGTTGTATATACGTTGGCCAATCACAGCGCGGATCATACACTACCGGCCAATCACAGCGCATCTTGCCGTCTCTTCAGGAAGTAGCTTGCCTCAGGAAGTAGCTTGCCTCAGCAACAGTGTTTACGCTGGTGTCTAGCCTGTTACTCTTCAATGCCTGGTCGCAGAGGTCCGGTCCGGTGGTCCGCGGCGACCCCGGGCGAAAAATGGCCGAAAAAAGCAATACCACTACTGACCAGTAGTTGAGCAACTTCCATAGTATAGCTTTAAGGCTAATTTACTGAATTATATGTATGATAATTGCATCCAGGGAAAGAAATAACACTATCTAATAAAGAAAGAAAGAAAGAAAGAAAGAAAGAAAGAAAGAAAGAAAGAAAGGGAAGTTTTTTTTAGGTCAGCTCCCAGGTGATATGATGGTTTGTTGGCTATTCTGTATTAACTGTAAAAGCTTTTAATATTGCAACATGAAGCCCAGATTCTGTGGACTGTACTTTTATCCATGGATTAAAAACCAAACCACTGGTTCAGGTTATAATGTTTGCTTTTTTGATTTTGAAGTAGGAACATCTTGTCTGGACATTATAGATCACTAAACTTAGACTAGCCTAGTCCTGACTATTATTTTAACTATTAAGATAATGTACAGTGTATACAGTATACAGTATATATCTCTACACTGTTCTTGACAAGTCCTGCACAGTGAATGGCTGTTTTTGATTGATTGATTGATTGATTGATTTGTTCTAAATACAGTATAAATGCTCTTAGCCTTTCTACAGCAAAGTAGCATAATATCGTCACTGTCTGGCCAAAACCTCTTAACTACATTTTTGAGGTTTTAGATTTTTTTGGCATAAATCAGGGCTATTGAACACCCTTTACATCTGTGTGTTGGTTAAAATAATATTGAACCAATGGAAAGTAGTAACAAGTGCTTGGGACAAAACCTCCTAACTCCACACTTTCTGCCAAAACAGCTAACTCCACCCGATTGGCCCTCTCTATTTGAGTGGTGGTAAACCGCTCCATAGAGTGGCTGTGCGTGTGTCTGTAGCCTTTTTCCTCAGCGTTTTGCCATAGCAAAACGTGTGTGTGTAGCATAGCCTGTACATCCTAGACGCAAATCCTAGTCTGAAGACGTTATGCAAGCACGACCACCGCTCACTTCACATTGGGTGTGATTTTTTTCATAAATATGTGCTATTGAACACCCTTTACGTCTGTGTGTTGGTTAAAATAATATTGAACCATTGAAAAGTAGTAAAAAGCCCTTCGGTCAAAACCTCCTAACTCCACTTGAGCTCATTTTCCCGAAAACGAACATATTGGAGTTAGCAGGTTTCGGCCCGACAGCAGAGATATGTTATGTACCGGTATCTAAAATTTGACCCCCGTCCCCATTTGCCTGCTTGATCGATCGTCCTGTCATCTACAAAATAAGACTGGAATGTTTAGATGAGTTGCTTCTACATGGATTTGCACTCAGGAGATCAACTGATCTGCATTTGCTCCGATATTCCATTTCCATCTGACTACAATATGTCATTTTGACCTTAATTGTGACCTTGGCCTTTGATCTTTTTAACACGAAGACACAGACCGGGGACGGGATGTGAACCTCTCTACCCACTCGGCTACCCACCTTATTGTATGTTCATATAAGTTGGTGCTCACTAATAATCATTACAAGATGGCACTGTGGATAGTTCAGAAACCTGCCTACATCATCAGTGTAGTTTTAGTCATTTCAAGCAAGCTTTCTTTAAAGATTTGCTTTTGGGCTTTTATGCCTTTATTGATAGGACAGTAGACTGACAGGAAATGGGGGGGAGAGATGGGGAGTGACACGCGGCAAAGGTCATCCGGATCGGGAATCGAACCGGCGACGCCGCCAGGCATCCATGCCTATGTGGCAATGCCTAAGTGGTAAGCGCCTCGACCAGTAGGCCAGAGGGCGGCCCTCAAGTAGCCTGATTTCAGACTCTGCGCTGGAGAGTGGGCGGGTCTATTGGCTGGAGCCAGGCAAGCCCTCAAGCAAGCTTTCAAACCGTTGCTTTCCAGGAAGGGAAAGGCTATAATTTCTACAATTTACAATTTAGGCATTTGGCAGACGCTCTTAATCCAGAGCGATTAGGTAATACATCAATACATCAACATCAATACAAAGTAATACATCAATACATCAACATCAATACAAAGTAATACATCAATACGGCAACACAGATGCATAGAAATAGTAATCTAAGAAAAGACGTAGGTAGACCACGCACCTATTCAGTAAAAAACACTTTATAAACCAAAGAAATATATAAAAGAAATGCTATCTAAATTACATATATGGGCATAAACAGATGACATCACAGTGATGTCAGATACTCAGAGCAGTATCTCCATATATGGGCACAAAAGGGATTCTGTTAGGGATCTCCATATATGGGCATAAAAGGAATTGTATCCCAGATGATGCCCTGTTAGGAGAACCACACTAACAGAATCCATCTATGGCCAAGACAGATGGCCAAGAAAGATGGCCAAGACAGATGGTGCAACCTCGCCCTTAGGCGTCTTACTAGCGATCCAAGACCAGAGAGTATAAATTGTTTAAACAATTCCTCATCAACCCCTTTTTTGTTGCTATCTGCCCCCCTTTTTCTCCTCAATTTAGTCATGTTGCCAGTTAATTCCACCCCACACACATGTGTGTGTTGTCACTGCTGTTGTATCCTACTGACTCACCTGGCAGGGATGACTCACCTGCTAGGGATGACTCACCTGCCTCTGGGAGCACAGTCTGGGTTAATAGGTATGGAGGACAAGCTGTCACCCATGCGGCAGGTCCCCCGTCTCCACCTCCAATGATCCAGTGGAAAGGCAGAGCCAGTACACTTGGTTCCAGCGCCATCAGTCAGGAGTTGCCAAGTCGCAGCCTCCGCTGGGAGGACGTAGAGCCTTCCTCCAACTCCTCCCACCCAACACTCCCTGCTGACAGGTGCCGCCCTCAGCCCGTAGGAACAGGGGTGTCACCAAATTCTGGGCCCTGGGTACAAGGATTCACTCACATTTTGTGCTTTAACTATTGAAAAATGTAGAGCTGCTATTTTTTGAAAAATCTTGAAAATCTTTGCAAGTCTTTGAATATTTCAAATCGTTCCAAGGTTTTTTGAAAAACCTATGTTTCTATTTCAGTGGTGCTCTAACGTTTTCATGTGAAGGACCCCAAAATGATATGTATTTGGCCACGGACCCCCATCTAAAAATATTTCGTTCCAGGGATCCCCCGGAAGCGAGATTTGACTTACAAATGTTTGATTAAAAAAATAGGCCTACATATATTCAAAGATTTGCACACATTTTCACGAAAAAAATGTGCAGATCTACGAGCTCGCAGTGCCGCTCTGTGAGCTTGTATATCTGCTATTTTTCAATAGTTAAAGTATAAAATAATTAGGGCCCCCTCCACCTTGGGCCCTAGTAACTCAGTCCCACTTTTCCACCCTTTGTGACGCACTTGCTGACAGGTGCCAACCTCAGCCCGTAGGGATACATGCAGTGATATCACCCTCTCTGCCCGG
Source organism: Nannobrachium achirus (assembly GCF_963921795.1). Lineage (NCBI taxonomy): Eukaryota > Metazoa > Chordata > Actinopteri > Myctophiformes > Myctophidae > Nannobrachium > Nannobrachium achirus. Next base: position 52,533,703 of record NC_137822.1, on the reverse strand, counting down.
GTTCCCTCCCCTGACCAGGGGTCTTCAACAGGGGTTCCGGCACCCCTAGGAGGTCCTCAGAGTTACTACAGGGGGTCCTCCAAATCTTTGTGTGATAGAAACTGTTGTTTCTCCTTTTTTACATTAACCACTTGAACTCTAACGGCCATATTGAGAGAACATTAGCCAAAAATAGCCGATCTACAAGCTTGTAGCTTGTAGATCGCCTATTTTTGGCAAAGAGGTTTGGTGTAGAGGGGAAAAAGAGCAGACTAAGTACAGAGTGAAAGGTCAAGTGTATTATGTATTGACGGTTCAAGTGGTTAAATATCTGAAAACATTAATTGACATGAATCCAAAATACACTGATGATTGTGCTGTCAAACGATGAAACCATATGGAATCTATGAAAGGGTTGTGGGGGTCCCTGCTTCATCTCTCTCTCAACTAAGTGGTCCTTGGCCTGTTGAAGACCCCTGGTCTAGACACTATGCATAAACCAGTGGTGTAAGTGACAGAGATTGTTCTTGGATCAGTAAAAGTGTGGGTCCCTGTGAATCACGGCCCACTCTGATAGTGTGACTAAAGTCTTGAGTCCTGACACATCAAGTTGTCGACTCCATTTCTTTACACTCTCATTCTAATTCAAGCAATTCAGTCAATTATGTATTTACTTAAATGCATGAATAACACATACCTGTACACATCTGTCAAAAAGGATCACAATTCTGTGTGCACCACTTGGCTAATGCCGAAAATCGGTATGGACAACTGCCACTGGTCTTTTGGCAAATAAGATAACATTCACCTTACCTTAACATACCATCTTATCAGTTGTTTTTCTAAATCTATAGGATTGAATTTGTGCTCATTAGAACACAATGAGTGGAAGGGCTGAATAGTAACTATCAACAAAGACAAAACAAAACAACCACAAACACAAACACACACACACACACACACACACACACAGATATCAGAATCGCCATCAGCTATCGGCCAATTTGTCATTTTAAACATCAGTAAAGCTAAGAGCTTATTTCTATTGTGGTCCTATAAGTGCCATGTGGTGAGGTGGCAGTGGGAGGGGTGTTTACAGAAAGGCCATTAGAGAGAAGTGATTACAGAACTAGAAAAGAGCGCTGTCTTTAGAGCGGTTTGGAGCAGGTCTTCACCAGGCCGGGTAGGCTGACCCTAGGCGGTGTCTGCGAATGTTTGTGTTCTCATAGCTCTGTGGTATCTAAACTCACCTGCTGGAAGAACAGGTGTGAGAAGTTGATTAAATGCAACATACAACCATAAAACACGGTCCTTTAACCCCCTCTTTTTCTTTTATCCCTATTTTCTTATTATTTCTCTTTCTCTTTCTCTTTCTCTTTCTGTCTCTCTGTCTCTCTGTCTCTCTGTCTCTCTGTTTCTCTGTCTCTCTCTCTCTCTCTCTCTCTACCCCACTGTTTCATGGATTAGGGTGTCATGTACAAATGTAATTGGATGAGTGATTGCTCCTGCATAATTTGCATTCAATAGGTCAACGCTGTGTATTAAAAAAAGAAATATAATTCATTTTCACCTGACTATATCATATTTTACCTTAACTTGGACATTGACCTTTGATAGATATATATATATTTTTTAAATTTTATCCCACGATTTTTTCACCCAGTGCCAATTGCCTGTGTAATCCTGGTCTCTGCTCTCCCTCTGCCGCGCCTGGGGAGACAACGGACTGACCTCATACTTCCTTCAGTGCATGAGGAGTCCAAGTTGCTTCATTTCCCCTCCCAGGGGGGAGGCATTATAGAGACCAGGATTACTGCGTGTTTTTGTGAGGGTACATACCCTAGGAGACACGGGGAGAACATGCAAATTCCACACAGAAAGGCCCTTTCGCCAACCCCACCTAGGGTGTGGGCACTGATGATGCGGAGGAGAGAACACGCCACGACCTTTGATATTTTTAACCGAAAACGTAATCATGTACTGTATTTGGGGAAGCCTACTGATCGTTACTGCCAGTGATTCATCCAAATCTGACTTTCCCTTCTAAATTTGGAGCTTGACCTTGTTTGCTTTATTTTTAACTTCTTTGTCTTTGTTTTAGAATTGATTTTAAAGATCCTTGTGAGGATCCTTGCCAGCAGAGCCCTTATACTGTAGATCCTCTTGTCACCTGTCTCTGAACTGTTCCAAAGACTAGAAATAAAAGACGCAGAATAGCAGCTTTTAGTCTTTGGAACAACCTGTTCCTGCCCATTAGTCCAACATCCCTCTGGGATACAGGGAGTACAGTCTGGGTAAATACTAAATAGGTATGGAGGACAAACTGTCAAAGGCCAGTACACTTGGTTCCAGCGCTGTAGCAGGAGTTGCCAAGTCATTGCCGTCAGGCACGTGCACACTTAGACATCAAAGGGGGCTTGAGCCCCTGCCCTTTTACCCGTCTGTAAAAAGTGCCCTCTCCAGACCATGAATGCCGTTTTTACTATGGTGAAAGAAACGCAAATGCCCTCTTTCCATGCCATACCTGAAGGCAGCATTCAAGAGAATTGCCTTGTCCAAACTCTCCTGAACTTGAATGCAATCTTATGTTGAAATAAGTGCCCTCTCTGTGTAGAAATCCATGCCGTACGTCACATCTCCAGTATTCACTTGATTATTATGCTTAGTTCAGTGTGGCACCAAGTACTGAAAATAGCCGGCCTCCAAGCTCACAACGCGTCGCACTGTGACACGTCACCCTGGTTACCGTACATGGCCTGACCAGCCTTGGGGACTCTGGCTCCAAGATTTTTCCTCAGACCCCCAGAGCCTCTCCCATGGGTGTGTGTATAGCCACAGGCTGCGGAGATTTGAAGTCTGTTTTCCTTCCCTCACGTGCCCCATCTGCCCAGGTTGCTATTTAGCTCTAACTGGGGTGCTAGGAAAGCTTGCTCAAGGCGGGCTTCCGGGCTGGCAGAGGGAAGGAGAGGTACGTTTTCAGCTGCCTCGAAAGTTCACATCCCAAAAGTCTGACAAATGTTAGGTTAGCGTGAGAGGTTAGAGTCCGACCATGTAACCTTTTGTCGGAGATTCACAACATATGGGAGTGCAGCTTTCCGAACTCAAACTCGGGGTAATCCTTTCCAGAAGTTGCGAGTGACGTCATTTTGTAGTTGAACTGGACCTTTACAGTTTACAGTTTACAATCTAGCAGACACTCTTAATCCAGAGCGACTTACAATAAGCAACAATACATCAACATCAATACATCAAATGCACAGCAATAGTAATCTAAGAAGAACATAGGTAGATCAAGCATCTATTCTATTCAATATAAAATGTTCTAAGAACCAGAAAGCACAATAAAAAATGCTATCTAAAAACACGTATGGATACTGAACGTAGGCAAGTGCTATGGTAAGTGCTATGGGCTAAGGTGGAGTCTGAAGAGGTGATCGAGTCTTCCGACCACGGTGGAAGGTAGGGAGTGAGTCTGCTGTTCTAAGTGATACACAGAGTTTATTCCACAGTTTAGGGGCCAGGAGGGCGAAGAGTCTAGGACAGCCTCCCTGTGTAGTGTGTCTGATCTGAATGAACGGGTGCAGGTTGTGGGTTCGATGAAGCTTTGAAGGTATGGAGGTGGTGCCATACCTTTGGCTGCTTTGAAGGCCAGCACCAGTGTTTTGTATTCTGTGCGGGCAGCAACCGGGAGCCAGTGGAGGGAGCGGAGAAGGGGGGAGACATGTGAGAATTTGGGCTGGTTGAAGATCAATCGTGCTGCGGCATTTTGGATCAATTGGAGAGGCTTAAGTGCACATGCTGGGAGGCCAGTGAGGAGAGAGGTTCTGTAGTCGAGTTTTGATATGACGGATGTCTGGATGAGTTTCTGGGCTGACTCCTGGATCCTACAAATGTTATAGAGTGTGAACCTGCAGGATCGGGTGACTGATGCAATGTGTGCCTTAAATGATAGCTGGCTGTCCAGGACCACACCAAGGTTCTTAGCAGTTGGAACCGTAGTCACCAAGGCGTTGTCTATGGAAATAGTGAGATCCTGCATGGGGCAGGACTTAGCTGGGAAGAAGACCATTACGACAAAAGGTTTGGTGGTCGGGGATAATATGGACTGTCCTTTGGGCTTAGTTACAGTATAATGAGTAGTATCAGTGATGTCAGCATGCAGACAGACGGTCATACGGCGGACGCCTGACAGACAGACATTCGGCATTCGGTATATATATATATAACTAGAAAAATATTGTTCCTTCGAAACAATTGTGGGCTCGCTTCAAGCTGGAAAACAATGGCTATAAAAGCACAAAATGTCAAGATCGCAGGCAGTGCTCTCGTTGACGTTACTGACGTCAACGATTGGTCCATTTTGTTCCAAAAATGTGTTGTGCAAAAGTTGACCCGCTGGTGGCGCTATAACAGGCCAATGTAAGAAGGGTGGTATCTGTTCCTTGACCTATTGGGAATGTGCTTGCAAGATTTCACGCACATTGCAGGCTGTGTTCATGATTTGAGGTGTTTTTGGCTTTGGACACTTTATCGCTGCTTGCAGCTATATTCATTATTATATTTTTTTTGTGTGTGTGCACTTCATAGGCATATTAGATAAAGGTCCTTAGATTGTGTGAAGAATGTTTCATGCAAATTGCAAAAAAAAACCGGGTTTAAGCGTTTCACAAACTGCTCAAAATGATATAGCGCCCCCCTTTGGCCAATTGGGGTAAGATTGGTTTTAGTGATATTTGGACTAACACTCTACATCTTTGCCAAATGCCATGAACATGTTACTTTGCATGTATGATTTAGAGGCAGAAGAATAATTTGCATAAAACTGCAATATCCATTGAATTTATTTAAAAAAGCATGTTTCAATTTTAAAGAAATCCGATCTGACAGATCTTTAGATATCGGTCCAAAGTTCACGTAAAAAAAGTTTTGTGCACGTGGAGCGAAAATTCCAGAATAAAAGCGGGTTTACGCGTTTTACAAACTGCTCAATATGGCGGAAAATCGAAGGGCGGAGCTTACTTAACAACGACACAGATGTCTTCCGCTCGAGTCAAAGCACGCGTGTAACAAGTTGCATGTCTTCAAACAAAACGAGTCATGACTTATGCCCGTTTGAAGTTTGAATTTTCAAACGCTTCGTATAGCGCCCCCCTTTGGCTGATTGGAATAAAATTGGTTTCAGTGATACTTTGACTAACCCTCCACATCTTTGCCAAATGCCATGAACGTGTAACTTTGCATGTATGATTTAGAGGCCGAAGAATAATTTGCATAAAACCGCAATATTGATGGAATTATTAAAAAATTATATTTCACTTTAAAAAAAATCTGGTTGATCAATCTGACCGTATTGGTCCAAAGTTCATGTGAAAAAAGTTTTGTGCACTTGACGCGAAAATCCCAGGAGGAGATAGATTTTTACTGTTTTTCATATAATTCCGAATTGTGGGAGACCTAAAGGTCAGAGGTCAAAAGTTAGAGGGTAAAAGTTGTTCGGCATGAGGAGACGCATAAGTGTATACAGGTTTCATGGCTGTATGTATAACACAGCATGAGCTATACCTGTTCAAAGATCGCACTTTCGAAGGCTTCCTACAGCGCCACCATTTGGCCGATTGCTGTATAAAGTAATAGCACACGTCGCCACTGTAAGCTGAACACATTGATTTTTTTATTTTCATTTTCTCACTAAGTATGTAGGAGTAGAAAGGAACCAAAGTTTTGAGGAGAACTTGATCTAGGAATAAATAAATAACTAGAAAAATATTGTTCCTTCGAAACAATTGTGGGCTCGCTTCAAGCCAGAAAATAATGGCTATAAAAGCACAAAATGTCAAGATCGCAGGCAGTGCTCTCTTTGACGTTACTGACTGTGATTGGTCCATTTTGTTCCAAAAATGTGTTGTGCAAAAGTTGACCCGCTGGTGGCGCTATAACAGGCCAATGTGAGAAGGTTGGTATCTGTTCCTTGACCTATTGGGAATGTGCTTGCAAGATTTCACGCACATCCCAGGCTGTGTTCATGATTTGAGGTGTTTTTGGCTTTGGCCACTTTATCGCTGCTTGCAGCTATATTTATTATTATTATTTTATAATTTTTTTGTGTGCACTTCATAGGCATGTTAGATAAAGGTCCTTAGATTGCGTGTAGAATGTTTCATGCAAATTGCAAAAAAAATCCTAGAATAAAAACGGGTTTAAGCGTTTTACAAATTGCTCAAAATTATATAGCGCCCCCCTTTGGCCATTTGGGGTAAGATTGGTTTCAGTGATATTTGAACTAACCCTCTACACTATTTTGTCATGAAAATGTGACTTTGCATGTATGTTTTAGAGGCAGAAGAATAATTTGCATAAAAATGCAATATTGTTTGAATTATTTAAAAAAGCATGTTTCAATGTTAAAGAAATCCGATCTGACAGATCTTTAGATATCGGTCCAAAGTTCACGTAAAAAAGGTTTTGTGCACGTGACGCGAAAATTCCAGAATAAAAGCGGGTTTACGCGTTTTACAAACTGCTCAAAATGGCGGAAAATTGAAGGGCGGAGCTTACTTAACAACGACACAGATGTCTTCCGCTCGAGTCAAAGCACGCGTGTAACAAGTTGCATGTCTTCAAACAAAACGAGTCATGACTTATGCCCGTTTGAAGTTTGAATTTTCAAACGCTTCGTATAGCGCCCCCCTTTGGCCGATTGGAATAAAATTGGTTTCAGTGATACTTTGACTAACCCTCCACATCTTTGCCAAATGCCATGAATGTGTAACTTTGCATGTATGATTTAGAGGCCGAAGAATAATTTGCATAAAACCGCAATATTGATGGAATTATTAAAAAATTATATTTCACTTTAAAAAAAATCTGGTTGATCAATCTGACCGTATTGGTCCAAAGTTCATGTGAAAAAAGTTTTGTACGCTTAACGCAAAAATTCCAGGAGGAGATAGATTTTTACTGTTTATCATATAATTCCAAATTGTGGGAGATCTAAAGGTCAGAGGTCAAAAGTCAGAGGCTAAAAGTTGTTCGGCATGAGGAGACGCATACGTGTATACAGGTTTCATGCCTGTACCTCAAACACAGCATGAGCTATACCTGTTCAAAGTTCGCACTTTCGAAGGCTTCCTACAGCGCCACCATTTGGCCGATTGCTGTAAAAAGTAATAGCACACGTCGCCACAGTAAGCTGAACACATTGATGTTTTTATTTTCATTTTCTCACTAGGTATGTAGGAGTTGATAGCGGACAAAGTATTGAGGAGAACTTGATATGTCTGATAGATAAATAATGACAATATCTAGAGTGTGCTCGCCTTATAGGCGAGCCCACAACTAGAAAAATATTGTTCCTTCGAAACAATTGTGGGCTCGCTTCAAGCCAGAAAACAATGGCTATAAAAGTACAAAATGTCAAGATCGCAGGCAGTGCTCTCTTTGACGTTACTGACGTCAAAGATTGGTCCATTTTGTTCCAAAAATGTGTTGTGCAAAAGTTGACCCGCTGGTGGCGCTATAACAGGCCAATGTAAGAAGGGTGGTATCTGTTCCTTGACCTATTGGGAATGTGCTTGCAAGATTTCACGCAAATTGCAGGCTGTGTTCATGATTTGAGGTGTTTTTGGCTTTGGCCACTTTATCGCTACTTGCAGCTATATTCATTATTATTATTTTTTTTGTGTGTGTGCACTTCATAAGCATATTAGATAAAGGTCCTTAGATTGTGTGTAGAATGTTTCATGCAAATTGCAAAAAGAAATCCTAACGGGTTTAAGCGTTTCACAAACTGCTCAAAATGATATAGCGCCCCCCTTTGGCCAATTGGGGTAAGATTGGTTTTAGTGATATTTGGACTAACACTCTACATCTTTGCCAAATGCCATGAACATGTTACTTTGCATGTATGATTTAGAGGCAGAAGAATAATTTGCATAAAACTGCAATATTCATTGAATTTATTTAAAAAAGCATGTTTCAATTTGAAAGAAATCCGATCTGACAGATCTTTAGATATCGGTCCAAAGTTCACGTAAAAAAAGTTTTGTGCACGTGGAGCGAAAATTCCAGAATAAAAGCGGGTTTACGCGTTTTACAAACTGCTCAAAATGGCGGAAAATCAAAGGGCGGAGCTTACTTAACAACGACACAGATGTCTTCCGCTCGAGTCAAAGCACGCGTGTAACAAGTTGCATGTCTTCAAACGAAACAAGTCATGACTTATGCCCGTTTGAAGTTTGAATTTTCAAACGCTTCGTATAGCGCCCCCCTTTGGCCGATTGGAATAAAATTGGTTTCAGTGATACTTTGACTAACCCTCCACATCTTTGCCAAATGCCATGAACGTGTAACTTTGCATGTATGATTTAGAGGCCGAAGAATAATTTGCATAAAACCGCAATATTGATTAAATTATTAAAAAAATATATTTCACTTTAAAAGAAATCCGACCAGACAGTTTGACCGTATTGGTCCAAAGTTCATGTGAAAAAAGTTTCGTGCGCGTAACGAAAAAAACCCAGGAGGAGATAGATTTTTACTGTTTTTCATATAATTCCGAATTGTGGGAGACCTAAAGGTCAGAGGTCAAAAGTTAGAGGGTAAAAGTTGTTCGGCATGAGGAGACGCATAAGTGTATACAGGTTTCATGGCTGTATGTATAACACAGCATGAGCTATACCTGTTCAAAGATCACACTTTCGAAGGCTTCCTACAGCGCCACCATTTGGCCGATTGCTGTAAAAAGTAATAGCACACTTCGCCACAGTAAGCTGAACACATTGATGTTTTTATTTTCATTTTCTCACTAAGTATGTAGGAGTAGAAAGGAACCAAAGTTTTGAGGAGAACTTGATATAGTATATAAATAAATAAATAAATAATGACAATATCTAAAGTGTGCTCGCCTTATAGGCGAGCCCACAATGACAATATCTAAAGTGTGCTCGCCTTTAGGCGAGCCCACAATTATATATATATATATATATATATATGGGGGGGGAAAATCACTTTTCCTAAATATGGAGATGACTGACATCATAGACCACATGTGACTGACACAGTATGTATTGAAGATATAGGGATCTCCATATATGGGCATAAAAGGGACAAGGACGGTATGGACTGTTAGCACCGCTCAAAGAGGGACAAGGACTGACAGATACAGAGATATCCATATAGGGGCATGAAAGGGACAAATGGTAAGATGGAATACATTTCCCAGCAGATTCCTTAACTCACGTCAGGGCAACCACACTTGCAATTTCCCAGAATTCCATCTTTGTAGTTGTATTCCATTGTATTATACTAGAAGCTCGGGCGGCCGAGCGTCTAGTCGGCGTCCTGGCCAACTCGGGAACAATGTAAATAGGGAATGAATGTCCTGCTCTTTAATGCAAACCCCATTATACCTGTTGTCATAGGATCCGTTTTGACCATCTGTTTGCGTGTGTCCATTTATGCCCATATATGGAGATATCTGTCTGTTTACGTCCATGTTATGCCCATATATGGAGATCTCTGTCGGAACCGTTTTGACCATCTGTTTGCCTGTGTCCATTTATGCCCATATATGGAGTTATCTGTCTCTAAGCGTCCATTTTATGCCCATATATGGAGATCTCTGTATCTGTCTGTCTGCATCCATTTTATGCCCATATATGGATATCTCTATATCTGTTTGTCTGTGTCCCTTTATTCCCCATTATGGAGATCTCTGTATCTGTCTGTGCCTCCGACTGTGTTGCAGACACAGTGCCGGTTCCCCCTTTAATGCAAACCCCATTATACCTGTTGTCATAAATGGACACAGGCCATATGTTTGCCTGTGTCCATTTAAGCCCATATGAACATCAGAACACGTCTATATGCGTCCATTTTTTGTTGACTCATGTGGCGTACGTGATGTCAGAGCCTTTTATGAAGTGATGTCACAATGAGTCAGCGCTTGCGCCGATTTCCTCCCGAACAGCCTGATGTCAACAATCAGCCCGCATAAGGAGATTCCGAACGTTTCGCGCCGGTTCGGGAAAACCGCGCGTCGGGTCAAGGCCCGGCACTGCACTCCGTGCCGCGGCGGGGAACGCGCGTGCCGAATCTGAAGCCGGTGGGACGAACGGTTCTCGAGATACGCGGATTACAGACACACACACACGCAGAGACTTCTCGCATTTATAGATAGATAAAGGTCCATAAGTACCAATGTCTCATATTCTACAGTGTTTTCTGTAGAAGATGATAAATTGCATGTGTTAATCTAAAACATTACTTTATTGTCACATCACAGGTGTACAGGTGTAGGTGTAAAGAGCTGTGTGAAGTGTGTTTTTGTGCAATCTCCATTGTTTTTTAAAGACGAAAGCAAGGAGAAAAATCAAGCACTAATGAAAAACATGTCAAGGTGAGGCACAAATCAAAGATATCTTCATATATAGGACTCAGGCAAAGTGCCCTCTCCAGACCATGAATGCAGTTTTTACTATGGTGAAAGAAATTCAAATGCCCCCTTTCCATGCCATACCTGAAGGCAGCATTCAAGAGAATTGCCTTGTCCAGACTCTCCTGAACTTGAATGCAGCATCTTATGTTGAAATAATTGTCCCTCTCTGTGTAGAAATCCATGCTGTTACGCCACATCTCCAGTATTCACTTGATTATGCTTAGTTCAGTGTGGTATCAAGTACCAAAAATAGGTCTGCTAATTTCAATATTTTCACCAAAAGGCCCTTTAAGAAATGAGGAAAGCTCGCTCTTTCGACAACGCAACATTTCAACAACGGAGTGTCGGCAGGATAGCGCCTCACCCCACAGAGGTTAGGGTTAGGGTTGGGGTTAGGTTTGGTTGTGGAAAAAAATTACATGTAGAAACAGCGACACGCTGCCTTTAGAAATGTCAGCCCCTGCCTTAACATTCTCTGCACGTCCCTGCATAGACCAGCAGGTACAGTATGTCAGACATGAGGTGCAAGGTGGTGATGATGACACTATAATAACCTTGCCCTGCACCCTGTGTGTTCCTCCAGCTGCTACCAGCACCACCCCCGCAGCCAAGACCTCCAGTCATGTGACCCGCTGCAGCGACAGCCAGAAGAACTTCTGCGTGAACGGCGGAGAGTGCTTCACCCTGGAAGTCACGCCCGGAAGCACCAAGTTCCTGTGCAGGTATATGTTCTTATCAGGGGCGTCACAAGGGGTAGGAAAGTGGGACTGAGTTACCAGGGCCCAAGGTGGTGGAGGGGCCTTAATTATTTTTTATACTTTAGCTATTGAAAAATAGCAGATATACAAACTTGTAGATCTGCTATTTTTGAAAAGTCGTGAAAATGTGTGCAAATCTTTGAATATATGTATTTATTAAGCGAATATTTGTAACTCAAATTTTGCTTCTGGGGGGTCCCTGGAACTAAATATTTTGAGATGCGGGTCCGTGGCCAAATACATACCATTTTGGGGGTCCTTCACATGAAAAGGTTTGAGCTCCACTGACATCGAAACATAGGTTTTTCAAAAAACCTCAGAAGGATTTGAAATATTCAAAGATTTTCATGATTTAAAAAAAAATAGCAGATCTACAAGCTCGCAGCGTGGCACTCGGTGCCGCGCTGTGAGCTTGTATATCTGCTATTTTTCAATAGTTAAAGCACAGGGGCCCCACAGTGAATCCTTGTACCCGGGGCCCAGAATTTGGTGCGACGCCCCTGGTTCTTATATGAATATCAGACCTCCAGGGTTCCCACACATTTTTACGAATGAATTTCCAAAACTTTTCCAAAACCTTTCCAGAATATTTAAGCCAATTTCCAGGACTATATAACAATAATTCAGTGCAATAATGAGTCACTCACTCCTATGTGCAATGTCCAAAGACAGGCAGTGTAGCAAAAACAAAGCGTGCACGCTGCGAACGGGCCGTGGCATGCATGCGGATCGTGCATGATGGACAGTACACGCACATGCCCACATGTCTTTTTGTGCCCACAAAAGGTTAGAAAATCAATTTATGGTGGCAGTAAATGAGATGCATGGCTATTTTTTCCAGGACCTTCCAGGACCCTTTATCAATTCCAAAACCTTTCCAGTACTGGAAAGATATTTTTCTAATTTCACAATATTTCCTCCCATGTGCACGCTTTGCGCGTGCACCTGTTGGCGTTTTATTCTTTTTATCATTTTTTTAACAGGAAATTATAACTTGCGCCAGCTCGGTATGTATGTCGGTGTCTTTCTTTGTTTAAGCCTGTAGCCCAATAAGGGACCAGCATTTCATGGCAACAACAAGTAGGCCATACATGGCCTACTTGTGCACAAGGCGCAAGTTGGCACCTCGACAGAGTGCAGTTCTAGTTCATTTTATTAGTGTGGTTGCCTAACAGGGCAACATATCTATAGGGAAACTTTATAGACCTCTAGGGTAACGTTTCCGCTGCCATTGGAAATGGCAGGGATAGGGAATCAATAGGGAATCAATGGGAGTGGAAATCAATCGGGAATCAATTGGTCAAGCTTCACATGACAGTTAGCTTACTGTAGAATATAGTCAGCAACGGTCAGCAACCACACTCGCAATTTCAAATTGCATCTTTCTAGTTATTAATTATTCTGCGTCAAGAATGATACGTAGCCTGCAAGGTTAGTTCAGGCAAATATACTCGAGTGGTTTCACACTGCGCTATGTGGGCGCATATGGATGCTTATTACAACGCTATTACGCAAGACCCTTATGTCACATGCGACATGTTAGTCAGCTGATCGATTGCCGGGCTATTTAAGCTCACCTACAGTAAGTCTGTCGTTCTCCCTGCTGTCTTTTGTCCTGGGCTGCTGTTATGCGTTTGTTTTCTCCCACCGCCTCCCCAGCACCACCAGTGGCCTCTGCTATTAATCTGTTCCCCATGGGGGGTTGTTATTATATTTATATATATCGCCCTGCTCTTTAATGGTTAATGATGGTTTCTAAATTGTGCTGAGCAGGGAGAAAATTGTAGCAGAGCCTGAACGCCAAGATAAAATGTACATCCACACTTCCATACTTATTCTAATAAAATATTGCTTCAATTTATTTGTGAATTATGACTTATGGCTTAATAGGCTATAAAGCATTTCCTACTCTCTTACTGAGTTTGCGCAGATAGATAGATAGATGGACACCAGCTACAACCATAATGAATAGGGGATTTAAGTAAGTTGTTAAGCTGGAAATCATATCTGTAATACTAGACTCCGGAAATTTCTGGGAGCCTCCCGCAATTTCCGGGAGAGTCTGTAATATTATAATATCGTGTCTATCACCGATATTGTTTGGTTCTCAAACATCTTTAGCTCAGGGCACCCCTGTAAATAACCTTTTCATTCACGCCGTCTCTCCCCCTAAGATAATATATATTTTTCCTATAGGACAGATTGAGAATTGCTTTTATACTTTTAACCACTTAAACCCCAGCATCCCTATTCTGGGGGGAACATTCACCAAAAATAAAAATGTTAACTCCGTCCGGATATTTTATGCATGCCGGTTTAAAAAATAACCAATCTGCAAATTCACAAAAGCTTCAGCTTGTAGGTGGGCTATTTTCTTTTTTTTAAGTTTTGATTAGGGTTTAAGCGTTAAACATAATGTACTTGGCCAAGCACGGACTCCCATCTGAAAAGATTTTGTGTCCCCGAATGTGCACAATTTAGCCCGATTTTTCAAACATCTTCGCAAATAGCCGACGTAGAAGCTCACAACCGCAACGCAAGTGTGATGCGACCCAGGAAAGCATTGGCCCAAGTGTCTCTGTGTCACTTTATGGTGAACTATTAAGATGCTGCCCTAAAGGGCGTCAGGGAATACAGCTTGGGAGGATGGAGAGAGAGAGAGAGAGAGAGAGAGAGAGAGAGAGAGAGAGAGAGAGAGAGAGAGAGAGAGAGAGCGATGGGGAGGATGCATTTTCTCTGCAGAGATGCTCGAACATCTGCTTATGTTTCACCTTGTGTAGAAAAGTAATTTTTCACCGTAACCTTAGTAACGCACTCTCTCACGTGCCTCACGTGCACCATGCACGAGGAGAGGGAGACACACTTATGTGTGGCTGCCAGCAAGTATCCTCTGTGTCCTCTGGAGCCAAGCCCCCTGAACACGCCCAGGCTGGGGACGCAGTATACCACTGTTTGCCAAACAGTGGGTCAGGACCCATGTGTTAATGGTCGCGGATCGATAGCGAATGTCCCTCTATTATTTTTTTTTCTTAAAATGTTGTCATTAATTATTATATCGTCGTTGTCGGGTGGAAACCTTGTATCTCCAAGTTTCAAATTTGTACGTTCTTTCGCAAAGTAAAGCCCTGCTTCATCGTACAAGGTCGTCGCACAAAAGTAGTGAAAACTGCAGATCTACAAGCACAGTGCGAGGTGTTGTGTGCTTGTAGATCGGCTGTTTTCACTAGTTTGAATCATTTTTAAATGATAAATGCAAAACAAACGGTTTTGGACATACCGTACAAGGTTTTCACCCGACAACGACGATATATTTTTAAAGATTTTCTAAAAATTTCCACAAAACAAATCACACATTTTCCTGATTGAAAACAATTTATACATTTTGTTCAAAAAATAATTTCACAGATAAAATAATCAAAGAAATTCCCTGAATTAGAAAACAAAATGTTTAGTGAAATGTTTGGTGAAAATAGCAGATCTTCAAGCTCGTGAGCTTGCAGATCTGCTATTTTCACTAATTTGGGTTCCAGGCAAACTCTTTCTCTTTTGGGTCTTGAGCTTTTTGGGAGCCAATGCAGTATACTGTATGTATGGCATCCCCATTCTGGGGGCCGATCTACAAGCTCACATCGAAGCGATTTGATGTGGAGGGAAACAAGAGCGTAACAATTAAGTACAGAGCTAGCTCAAGTCCAGTTCATTGAAGCTTTATTATGTATTTGTGTGAGTGTGTGTGTGTGTGTGTGTGTGTGTGTGTGTGTGTGTGTGTGTGTGTGTGTGTGTGTGTGTGTGTGTGTGTGTGTGTGTGTGTGTGTGTGTGTGTGCACGTGTGTGCGTGTGTGCGTGTGTGCGTGTGTGTGTGTGTGTGCGCGCGCGCGTGCGTGCTGATTACAGTGTACAGTTTACAGTTTAGGCATTTAGCAGACGCTTTTAATCCAAAGCGACTTATAAGCAATAAGCAGGTAATACATCACTATAATAAACAAGATAATATGTCAGTACATTAACAACTATATCACAATATACCAAATTTAATGCATAGGAATATCAATCTAGAAAAACCATAACATAGGTAGACCACGCACCTAATTGGTAAAAAACTTCTAAAACCTAACAAACGCTAGCTACATGTATGGTCACTGGTGGTCACTGAGGGAAGGTGCAGTGTTACAGTAGTGCTATGGGTTTAGGTGGAGTCTGAAGAGGTGAGTCTTCAGTCCACGGCGGAAGCTAGGGAGTGAGTCTGTAATTCTCATGGTATTTGACTACTGCTCACAAACCAATAGAAGTGGTTCTCAAAGTGAGGTCCGGGAGGTCCCCAGCAAAATTAGGTAGCAAGAAAATCAATCTAATTAATTTAAACCCCCAGGGGTCCCCAGCAAAATTAGGTAGCAAGAAAATCAATATAACTAATTTAAAACATATACAGTACAACCGGTACAAAGGGTTAATAGCTAATCGAACCGGATAATGGCTGATACCGGTATATAAGCTAAAAGCGGGACTTCGTTGGTTGAACGCACATCCAGAAGTCTCGCGAGAGACTTTCAAGCGGGAGAAATAAGCTGATTTATAATTCAACAAATCGCTCCTGTCTGAAGCCCTGGTTGGGTATAGGGCAGATGGACCCAAAATGGACTATGCATCTTTTTGGGGGGGTGCAAATAAGTACTTTTAAAGGTGAGACAGCCTTCTAGGCCGAAATTCTCCTTTAATTCTGAATATTCCTTTAACATTTTAACAACACAAATCGTCCCTGGCGCAAAGCATTTTCAGATGGAAGTCTGCGTCCAAATAGATATCCACATTTATTTTAGTGGTTCTTGACACTGTCCACGAGGAATAGAGGGAGGAAAAGAATATGTCAACCATCTAGCGCCCTGATCGCATGCTACCAGAAATCATTTGAGACAGTCATCCATCTTCCGGTAAAACCTGCGGATCATTTTGGGTCCAGAGTGTTGTATTTCTCGTGCCGCGCGTGTTGAATAATTTAGGGATTTGCTGTGGTTAACGTATATGGCAAAATAACAGGAAGCCCTTAAAAACCACACACATTAAACACATTAAATGATTCCTCTGGCCATGTGTGTGTGTGTGTGTGTGTGTGTGTGTGTGTGTGTGTGTGTGTGTGTGTGTGTGTGTGTGTGTGTGTGCGTGTGCGTGTGTGCATGCACGTGTGTGTTCGCTAGCAGCAAGGTAACATGAGAAGAACCGATTTTCATGAAACTTGGCGGTCAGTAGGCTGTCCCGAAGAGACGCTTCAGTTTTGGTTTGGAAAGGTCATTGCAGTCACGGTCAAAATCATGGTCACGGTCAACATTGAGAGGGTGGACATATTGTCATGACACTATGATCAGTATATACTGTAGTCCTGAAGAGATGTTTTAACATCAAGATTGAGAGACGTAAGAACAATCAGTCAGCAATCAATCAGTCACCAGTGAGCATAATCACTAGGTGGCGTTACAGACAAACTCTACCTGCAACGTCGGGTCAGGTCGAGTATGGTCGGGTTTGGAAAGACTTTAGTAATAAAATGATAAAAAATATATATTTACATTTTTTCATTGTGCCCGAGGCCCTACCCGGCCCGATTAATTAACATACATTTTAGGCCCTACCCTACCCTAAATGTCGGGTCGGGTTCGGGTATGGTCGGGTTCGGGCAGAATTTGAGAACTCTGTGTGAGAGTCATGTACTCAAACTGTCCCTGACTCTGTGTGCTCCACCTTGTGGCATCAATTGTTTCGCCAGCGATCAAATATCTCCATGCAACTAGGAGTTCAGATTCTTGCGCAAGGACTCTTCGAACTCTGGGGGAGCCCGGGATCGAACTGGGAAGTTGTGGGAACCCTTCGTACTCTAATCCTGAGCCACTGCCACCAGAGGCGTCAATTGGGTATGGCAAGCTGGCAGCTGCCATACCTTGGCTACTAGGGGAAAATAATAAAATGTACTTTTCATCGTGCCTGTTGATAAGGTATGGCAACATGACTGGTGTCTTGCACGCGTGCGAGGGCGCGCGTGCAAGACACCAGTTATGTTGCCATACCTTAGCTTTTTTTGAACTGACGCCACTGACTGCCACCCCATTCTTGATGACATCACTGGCAATGCATCATGGGTGTTTGAGTACTTTGTTGACCATCTTTCTTTCTCCTCTCTCCACTCTTCTCTCAGGTGCCCGAATGAATTTACTGGAGACCGCTGCCAAAACTACGTAATGACCAGCTTTTACAGTACGTGTGTCTTGTCGTCTCAGTGAGATCGGTGCATGCTGAATCACCTCCGCTCCCTCTTGTCACACGTTGTTGTCTTTCTCTGTACTGAGTAAAATCCCTAGTGTTAATTTAGTGTACGAATGTAACCCACGGTTACATTTCACGTTAAAGGTGCTGTAAGTGATATTTAATTGTTATTTAATTGTTAATACAGAATGTTTTGTGTCCAAAAAAAGATCTACAGTGTGATAGACAGTAATCATTGCTACTGTTTGTTCATTAACAGGGAGCGTCTCTCTAGCTCTTTAAAGGAGTAGTTCACCCATAAACTGACTTTTTTTCCTATTGATTACTCATGCTATGGAGACTTAAGTTCAATATTATTATTATTATTATTATTGTTATTGTATTCATAAGACAAAAAAAAATGATTATAGTAAATTTACCCCCATTGTTTCTGGATGGGGACCCAAATGGCTTCGGATCCCCATCCGGAATCAATGGAATAAATTTATTGTACCGGTGATACATTTTTTGTCATATGAATGCAACAAAAACAAAAAATATTATTCAACTCAGGTCTCCATGGTGTGAGTAATCAATAGAAAGAAGGTCATTTTGGGGGTGAACTACTCCTTTAATAAAGAATTTAATTTAATTTAAGTTGGGTCACCAACATCAATTCCATCCAGTGAGAGAAAAACAATATACCAGCTCAAATTTCAGAGTTCCTGTTTCAATTGTGTCTGCTCATTTCTTAGCGTCATCGCTTCCAATTGCACTTGTTTATCCTCTATCCTGTATGACGTCTCTCTCCCGATTGGATGGAATTAGCCCTATTCACGGCCCGCCCACTCAGCATCCCCCTGGTGCTGAAGTCACGCTTTGAAGGGGAAACCCTACTAAAAGCCCATAGAGTTAACACAGAAATCGCAAATATAATGCAATTTCCGAATAGTACAGTATAAAATACGGCTAGCATGATCAAGAACACAAGATAGTAAAAGGCACAAAGCATTATAATTTACTTTACCGTTCGAAATAATGATTTGTTGGCTTTAAATCCAGCTATTTCTGTTATAGTTTCCCCTTCTAAACTGACGTCAGCACCAGGAAGTTGCTGAGAAATTTGCTGAGTGGGCGGGCCGTGAATAGGGCTAATTGGTATCCCGACCTGAAAAATTAATTTCTGTTTATTAAAGAGCTGGAGAGACAGGGAGATCCCTGTTACAGAACAAACCCTCTGCACTATAAATGATTAGAATCACAATATTGGCTATTTAACACGTATTTTAAGAAAGAAAGACAAAATAACTTAGAGCATCTTTAAGCCTAATTTAAGCTCTGTTGCACGACGGAGTCAACTGCAAGCAGACCTCCAAGCTTTATGATTGTAGCTTGTCGGTTGTTGTCACTGTCATGTGATGAGAAGAAAATCGGGCTTTGAAAAATTGACACATAGGATTTTACTGTGTAGATTGTAACCAAACAAAGGTACAGTATTCATTGTTTTATATGTTTCTTTCCCCCCCATACCTATTCCTTGCATGCTTTCTTTGTTTGGTTGGTTGGTTGGTTCGTTAGGGACGTACGTAACAGGATGAAATGCATTGTTGATAAGTAATACGAAATAATGTTCATACTTACAGTAATCAGCTGGAAGGGGCTCAGCGTACACTTGAGACATTTATGTATAGTTTTAGGTTTTACAATTAGGAAGCGTCAGTGTTTGTCCAGCTGTGATCAGTAGCAAGAGTATTAAAGGTAGTGTGAGTGATATGTTTGTTTCTTTTTTGGTTAAAAAGTTAAAACTCTATATTGTGATAGTAATTACTATATCTAATGATTGGCATGATGACAAGAAAATGTACAGCCCCCTTTCCACTGCAAGGTGGAACCATGCAGAACTTTCAGGAACCTGAACCTATTTTTTTTGGTTCTGGTTTTGTTTCCATTGCGTACGGCCCGGTTCCAGACAAGGTTCCTGGAACCTTTTTTAGTTCCTGCTCCTGAGGTAGAGCTAAAAGTTAGTTCTGGGAACCTATGGGAGGGGCCAGTAACACTGCTAGTCTTTTTTTGGGACCTTCCCGGCTAGTTCTGGTTATATGGAAACGTAAGCAGAACTTGGTCCCGGAACTTCACAGGTTCTTGAAAGTTCTTGGTTCTGGAAAGTTCTGGTTCTAGTTCTGGGTTGGCCCTACAGTGGAAATGGGGCTTATTTTGTATTTATTAAAAAGCTGGAGAGACAGTGAGACCCCTGTTCCTGTACAAACACTAACGATTACTACCACAATATAGAGCTACAGTATATATTTATTTTAACAGTAATATATCAGAAATGACCAAATAAAAAACATTAAAAGTTTGGAGATATGAGGTTTCTGCCCGACAGCGACAATGTGTAGGAATAATGAATAACACCTTCTCATGAAAAACATGCTCTCTTCTCTCCTTTGTGTGTTTATCAATCTTCTGCATTGGCAGAAAACCTTGGGATTGAATTTATGGGTATGGACTGTTCAATTCCTTCTAGTTTGCAGCTGTAGGATTTAGACGCTTGAGCCTGTCCCCCACCTCCCCCACCCCGAACCCCCATATCCCTGCTAGTCCCCTTAGCCAATGAAGGGACGTATACAGCGTCAATCAAACCACATTCAGCACTATAATGTTCAAGGCAACGCGGAACCCATGACGAGGAAAGTTTGGTAATTTCAGAGCTCCGACTCCGTGGACCCTTAGCCTTGAACCAAGACGATCATAGACGTTTTAATCCATTCTGACATTTGTGTATCTCTGTCAGTCTCAGATGACCAAAACCAAATATGCGCTGGAACTCTGCGTTGAATGCCGGGCGGCAATGGTGTAAAGTAACTATTAGTACATTTACTTAAGTACTGTACTTAAGTACACTTTTGAGTTATTTGTACTTTACTTGAGTATTTCCAATTTTCAATACTTTTACTTCTACTCCACTACATCTCGGATCCAAATATTGTACTTTTACTCCACTGCATTTATTTGAAAACTTTAGTTACTAGTTACTTTGCAGATATAAATTATAATATTATAAAACATACATGAACCACTTTAGCCCTATTTTATACCTAGGCTATTTGAAAATAGCCGATCTACAAGCTTGTAAATAGCTTGTAAATAGCAGCTTGTAGATCTGCTATTTTCAAACATCTTGTACTTTTGGTACATTTTGATGTCAATACTTTCATACTTTTACTCAAGTACACATTGAATTCCGGACTTTTACTTGTAACAGAGTATTTCTATATTGCAGTATTGATACTTTTACTTAAGTAAAATATGTGAGTACTTTTTCCTACCACTGTCGGGCGGTAGTCCTCCTTAAATGTACACATTCAAACTAAAAAGTGCTTACCGTAAAGCCACGGATGTTACACGTCCATATGAGCCCTTTGTGTTCCGCCTTGTAACGTATTGTTTGATAAAGAAGTGTTTCAATCCTGTGTCCGTGCCTGAATGTCATTATGTATCAACTCGTTTCCGTCAAGTGTAGTACTGGCTTCCACCTGCTGCAACAGCGCCACACTACACTCATTGATGAATACAGGGAACTTCCGGCACAGACGCGATTAAAAGTTATACATTAAAACACTTCTTTATCGAACTCGTTGAAGCGGCGAGTTCCGACTTGTCTTGAACATTGCGAATCACGTGAAAACATGGACGGACGTAAAAGACATTTCGTAATGAATAATCTCACATTCTATACATTTCCAAACAACGCCGACTGGCAGTCTTCAGCATGTGAAGTGGTTTTCGCTGTATATTACGATCCCTTCAGCTCTGAATTTGCTTCACGCCCCACTGCATCCGATGTATATTCCGGTGTTAAAGCATGTAATGGTAGAATAGCCTCATGTACCTTTTCATTTCATTCCCACCTTTATCATCTATCAGCATTCTAAACATTTCTTCTCTTTTTGTCTGTTTTATCAACGAGTTGCTCTTTGTTTCTTTACTGGTATCTTTTGAACGGCGACAAACAGTCAAATGTTCTTAGAACAAAGGTGGTCTCATATTATGGTGAGAGAGCTGCTTCCCTGTATAGTGTGATGAATTCTGACCATAAAAAGTGTCATTTTGTATTCTTTGGAAGGTACTTTGGATGGTTCAAATAGATTCTTGTTACAAGATGATATGACTGCAGTATAAGACTGACCTTGAACTAATATCCATGGTTGATGTATTGAATATTATGTCAGACACACATGCAGTGTTCCATTGGGATAGCTGGTTGTTGTAGATATGATTGATATTATTATAATCTACTTGATTTAGTTTTATTTGTTAAAGCAAAGTTCCAAAGTGTTTTACAAGTGTACACGGTATCATGGTTGACAAAGAGGCTTGTTTAAAAGGATTAATATACAGGATATGGAAATATTTATACTATGGCCACAGAGGGTAACCGATTCTGATTCGCCAGAGATGTGCATTCTTTTATGATTACCACGGGGCTTGTGCTATTCTAAATTGACCAAAATAAAAGTATGTGCTCTATGTGTACTGTCATGTTTATTCCAAGGTTGATGAGGTTTCTATTTAAAGAGCACATTGCCCCAAAATAACATTCAGTATGTACGTATGTATGTATTGGCAAGTGACCATGGTATAATCAATGGTAGGATCAACATCTCAGAACCATGCACGTGGAGTGGTGGAAAGTAACTAACTTTACTCATAATGTACTTACTTGGAATTGTTGTCATTTATACTTTTACAGTACAGTTTGGAGGGAAATTTACTCTTAAATTCAGATTAAAATTTGAATGCAGGACTACATATGATATTGTTCTACTTTTACTCTGAGTACTTCTTCCACCACTGGTGGTGGTTATAGTAAAATGCTGCACAATTTATAACCACACAACACCTAATTAACCACTTGAACACCAGCATCCCCATTCTATGGGGAACATATTGGCGAAAAATTAGATGACGTACAAGCTACAAGCTTATGAGCTTGTAGATTTGGTCGAAAAGGAACGTCAGGTAAGTAAAGGGGGTTCCAGTGGTTAATTATCCCTCACCCATTGCTTTGACCAGAAACAGGTCTTTAAAAGGGAGTAGAAATCCTGTTTGTTAGAACATTCCTCTATAAACAGACTAGTTCTTTTCAAAAGGGCCTTTTGAGGAGTCGACGCTCCATTCTAAAAGGCCCTACAACTCTTAAGCGTCATGTATGTTGTTGTGAAGAGTGCTGCTCTCTCTCTCCTCTCTCCTCTCTTGCAGAAGCTGAAGAGCTGTACCAGAAACGTGTTCTAACAATCAGTGGCATCTGCTTCGCTCTGCTGGTGGTGGGCGTCATGTGTGTGGTGGCCTACTGCAAAACCAAGTAAATCAAACACAACATCATCAGTCACATATTTTCCATATTTTATAGTATTGTTGTAGAGGCACTATAGGGAGAGTTAAAGTGCAAAATGGGAAAAAATGTATTTTACTGTTATGTTTAATGATAAAAACATGTTGATATAGAAAGAATTGAAAGCAATACTTATTTGCCATCATGCTGTTTCATTGACATCAGAACTGGACTTTTCAAAATGTTGTACTTCGATTGTCAGAAAAGTTGGTACTGAAGCTAAAAAAATAACTCATATTTTATAGTATTTATCAGGGTTCAAACAATATACAATGTCAGTCTGCCCTCATATCTTACAGATAGGGCTGCAACTAACGATTATTTTCATATTCGGTTAATCAGACAATTATTTAGACGATTAATCGATTAATCGGATTATGGCATTTATAAATTAGATTTGATATTCTTTTAGACATGTTCTAGCTAACAAAAAAATAATTAAAGATGAATAAGCCATTCAAAAATACATGATTTATTACACTTTGCTCAGCTGCCGATTAGATTGCTAATAAAAGACAAATAAATAAATACTTTTTTCTGTTTCAATTGTTTACCATTAAGATGATAGTCTATTTAAATACAATGATTTGAGCGCCTGAATTTGCAGGCTCCCGAGTTCATGTGTAACTCGGTAACACTTGAATTAATCATTTAGATCGTGGTTGTCATTACATTCTCTATGATCAGTAAAACGACAGCGGGTGATACAGTATGTGTATCAAATATGGTTTTATTTCATTGGGATTGGGATTGGGACCATATATGATTAAGGCCATGCATGCACTTAATTTCTCCTTTCAATATGACGTTTCTTTTTCTTTTGGTCTCACCGCAAGACCACTCAAAATAGCAGTGCATCTTGGCTGATCTTTAAAGGGAATGGCAGTCGATGCTCTCATTGGTTTGATTAAAGTAATGTCCAAACACACCCATGAATAATTCAGGGTCTTTTACGCAAACGCACCTTGGCGTAGTGCGCAAATTACTACACTTAAGATAGCTAAATGGTAATTGGTCACGTCTAATTAAGGGGTGGCGTTGAGAGCTTCTAAATAGGGTAAAATAGGCTAAAAAGGCCTTGCATTTCCTCCACCATCGTCCATCGGTGTATAAATTTGTGTGTGCGAACGTAATCACAGTCTCTGTAAAGCGCCTTGGATAAAGGTGCTACATAAATGCACCATTGACCATTTAACCACTCCTTGGGGTGACTTTTGTCACTGTATATGTATATGTATATGTATATGTATATGTATATGTATATGACATATGTAATACATATACATATTATGTATACCAATGTCTCTGGTTCACATTGGCACATTTCACTCAGGTTTTTTCATCTCACTCATGTCACTTTGTCTGCTGACCTCACTCTAAATAAAAAGAAAATAAACAAAAATAAAAATAAAACAATTAAAAGGAGGCAAGCAGTGATCACCCCATGATGTGCACTGCAGTGTAGTTTCAAATGCACTACATTGCAGATGCTTTTTTGAGAGTAAAAAACTAAAAAAGAAGAAGACACGTGTGACATGCATGATCTGGGCAGATTGCCCCAGGAAATGTGCCAATCTCAACTCAAAACAACAGTATGTATATGTATATGTATATGTATTATGTATATGTATATGTATATGTATATGTATACCGGTATGTATATGTATGTATATGTACAGTATATGTTTAATGATAACAGGGTTAGGGCTTGCAAACATCCATTTGGGAGCAGTCCGCTCCATCACACATTATGTTAATCCACTTGTCTTCCTCTTATAAAACAGAAAGCAGAGAAAAAAGCTCCACGACCGACTGCGCCAGAGCCTGAGGAAAGGACGGGGCAACGCCACAGGGGGCGCCGCCAGCGGACCTCCCACGTGTCTTTCTGCCTTTGAGAACGTTACCCTTGTCAATGTTAGTCCACTGATTCATCATGTCGTCTCTGTCGGGGGGAAACCTTGTATACTGTATGTCCCAAACTGTTAAGAAAGGCAAAATCTCGATAAACCGACAACCCATTAGTCCGACAGTGGTTAGGGTTAGGTTTGCAATTTTCGCCACTTTTGTCGAACAACAAAGTAGGGCATTAATTCATGAAAAAACCTAATGTGAAGTGAGCGGTGCTATTTATGAGTTAATTTCCTAAAACGTCTCGCTAGCCAATCACAGCACATCCTGCAAAGCTTGGCCAATTGGGACCCTGGGCGTTTGTGCCAAGATGTAGGCCATATCTAGGCCAGATGTTGGCCACGCTTCGGTTAACTTAAGCCCGGACATTTTTTGAACTAGTTTTTCCCTTCGGTTTTTGACCGGACAAAGCCTGTTCCAGGAGCACCTCTCAAACATATTGTCACAGTCGGGCAGACACCTCGTATCACCAAGTTTCAAATTTGTACGTTTTTTCGCAAAGTAAAACCCTGCTTCATCACACAAGGCCTTCGCACAAAAGTAATGAAAACAGCAGATCTACAAGCACACAACGCCTCGAAATGCGAGGCGGTGTGTGCTTGTAGTTCGTCTGTGTTCGCTAGTTTAGTTAATTTTTTTAAATAATAAATACAAAACAAACGGTTTTGGACATACAAGGTTTACACCCGACAACGACGATATATATAATAACCTATAAGGTTATTGCCTGACAGCAACTGTGTGCTTTGAGTTACAGCATTGGCCGTGTTCCAAGTAACACTGAGGGTCACTCATGTTGCGCTCCTTCTGTTTGCAGCAACATGCATCCAAAGACCCTGCGATGGCCACGCAGCACGCCATCGAGAAGGAGACCGAGACGTCCTTCTCCACGAGCCAGTATGAGTCATCAGAACAGCAGCCCGATATGGACGACCACAATCCCGGACAAAGGTATAGAGACAGTGGTGGAAGAAAGTACTCACATATTTTACTTAAAGGACGACTTCACCACTTTTCATCTTATATATCTTCATATAATTGGTCCTCACTAATGTTCAGGATAAAATACTAATAGCATAATTTTTTTCTACTCTCTGTGTCTCAGAGGAGGGCTGTGGGCAGGTCAGAAACCCGTCGTCTTGTGACATCTTCGATGGAGAATCCAAGCTAATAGAAAATGCAGGCTTTCTATTCCTGAAAAGTTGCAATGTTAAAGTGGAAGCCATTGATTTTTCTTGCGATAATAAAAATAAGAATAATCTTTTTTAAATATTGTTTAAAAATAAATCTGTCAAACCATAATGTCACAAGACTATGGATTTCTGAACTTCCCACCGCTCTCCTAAGAGACTTGGACAGAGTAGATTTTTTTTGTTGCTATTTTATCATGAACATTAGTGAGGACCTATATTATATGGTTGAAAAGTGGCAAAGTCGTTCTTTATGTAAACGTATCAACACTGCAATGTAAAAATACATTTGTTAGGGCACGCTCACACCAAAGTATGGTTGCCAGATGATATATTGCCATTTCATTTCAATGGGAATGGAGCAGACTTCTTGAGAAATCTGCCATTTGTGGATTTCTCCAAAAGTGCCCTTAAAATCTGGAATTAAAAATGTACTCGAGTAAAAGTATGAAAGTGTTGGCATCAAAATATACCAAAAATAAAAGTACAAAATGTTTGAAAATAGCAGATCTACAAGCTCACAACGTGTCGTGATGCAAGCTTGTATATTGTCTATTTTCAAATAGCACAGTATAAAATAGAGCTAAAGTGGTTCATGTATGTTTTATAATATCATCTGCAAAGTAACTAGTAACTAAAGTTTTCAAATAAATGTAGTGGAGTAAAAGTACAATATGTGGATCCGAGATGTAGTGGAGTATAGAAGTAAAAGTATTGGAAAATAACAAATACCTGAAAGTCTTACTTAAGTACGCTACATTACTTAAGTAAATGTACTTAGTTACTTTACACCACTGGGTGACAACTTAGTCCAAATCTTGGATGTGTTCCAGAAAGCTGACTGATCTTGAACGTAACCACTCAAACACACGTTTGGCAGTGGCACTGCAGTGCAGTGCAACAGTTTGGGCGTTAACTGGTAATGATGAACATGAAAGATTTCTCTTCCCAAACTTTGTACTTTTACTCTCAGGTAGCCTACATGTTTAAGGGTGTCCTCACACCAAAGTACCTATGAGAGTGGAATCCGCGTTCCGCCAATGCATTTCAATGAGAGTGAAGCGGTTTCATGCCAGCAGAGGATTTCTGCAAAAAACGCTCCCTTCTCATTGAAATGCATTGGCGGAACGCAGATTCCATTCTCATAGGTATTTTGGTGTGAGGGCACCCTAATTTGGGACTTTTTGTAACAGAGTATTTCTACATTGCAGTATTGATACTTTTACAAAAAAAAGTGACTTGCATTTTCTTCTGTTCTCGTCCCTGTCAATGCAGTAAGCGCCACAGTCACACCCCCATTCAGCCACCCGTGTCGTTGATGCCGCCATTGGACAGCGCCCATCACGCCACGGCCAATCACCGGGGTCGTCTAAACGCCACAGGTGGCCCCTCGGACCTGGGTTCCTCTAGAAGGACGTCCAGAGACGCCTCCAGCGGCTACAGAGACGCCACATACAGTGAGAGGTTAGAAACTGGAGGAGCATTTCTTTTTCTTCCCCCACCCTTGAAAAAATACTTATATCAATCATCATCGAATGTATTTATTCATTTATACGTTTATTTGGACTGCACAGCGCATATTAATGAACACCACACATGAAATGCTGTGTAAATACACCAGATTTAGCAAGAATGCTACAAGAAAGAGCACATATAAACAGAAGAGGAAAAAAAAACAATTGTAAAAAAGGCATAGTTTGGACCTAAAATTCAATAACTGTATTTGTTGGTGCAGGTTTACCAACAACGCTGGCAATGATGATAATATAATAAACACTCATTTATTAACAAAGATATTAATCATCTCAAGTTAACTGACATTATTGTCTGTCCTTAATTGTGACTTTCCGTCCTTGTCCCTTTTATGCCCATATATGGAGAACCCTTATGTCTGACGTATGACATCAAACATCTATGATGTCAGACATCAGTCATCTCCATATTTGGGAAAATATGGACACATTCTGGCCATATTTTGGCCAACTTAAACAACCAACCAGGACTGTGCATTTCTTAGATCAGTGTTTCTCAAACTTGTTTGGCTGCAGTACCCCCTTATACTGATTTCTGAAGCCAAAGTACCCCTTCCCCTCACTACAGCATTTTGCTTAGAAAAGTGCAGTTCCAATGCAAGTTCCAGTTCAAAATAAGACAGCATAATGGCAAATAAACATTGCTTTCTATTCAATGACAGTTGTACTAGTCAAGTTATTGATGCAATTTGGTTTAACAATTTACAGATGAGCAGGTTAATGCAAAGTCTGTCAATGTTTTATCATTAACCATAACAGTAAAATACATATTCCCATTTTCTAGTTTTTCTCCTGTACCCCCTGCAGTACTCCCGCGTACCCCTAGGGGTACACGTACCCCCATTTGAGAAACACTGTCTTAGAGGTTAAAACATGATAAAAACATGTGACATAATTTCGTCTGTTTCTGTCTTTCCATTGTAGGTACATGTTTGCCGTGACGACCCCAGACTCCCCTCCTTCGGAGATGTCAGCCCCTCTGTCGGATCGCTCGGCGGCCATGGGCCTCTCCGGCGAGGACGAGCGGCCCCTGATCTCCAGCGGGCCCGTCTGCTCGTGCAGGAGGAACTCTCTGTGCCAGGTCCACAAGCGGCTCAAGAGGAACTCTGCCCACTTCAACCTGGGCCTGGATCTGTCGCACAGCCCGCCGGCCAGCCCGGCGCTCGCGGCCGCCAAGGAGGACCGTCAGGTCCCGCGAGGGGAGTGCCGCGCCGCCGTCGAGGCCGACCCTCCCGACGTGTCTGTGGATTTGGCCAGCGGAGAGGACGAGGGTGGCGGCCTCGCGGACAAAAGCCCAAACCTCAGCGATCGCGAGGGATCCGACGGGGCGTCGAGCGACGGCGCCACCGCCGCCGAGACGAGCACCTGCGGGAGCAAAGCCGAGGAGGACGCGGGGGCCTGCCCGAGGATACGGGGGTCCGACGGCCCGGACGCTACGGCGCCCCCCGCTCTGTCCGGGCGGCTGGACGGCAGCTGGACCGAATCCCTAAGACTCTCCGAGAGCGACGAGCTTCAGAGCAGCAGGCTACCCAGCATCCTCACCAATCAACAACAACCGATCGCAGTGTAAAACAAAAAAGAAAAAACGCGAGAAATGAAATCGACATTCAGCTTCGTTCAAAAATCTTTATGTAAAAATCTTTACGTCCAAGAAAAAATATTACGAATAATAGAGCCACTATCAAAACTTTATTTTCTATAAATTAAGCATTTGATGGAATTTTAAAGAACACGTGAAGAAAGATGATAAAAAAAGAAACGTCCTTTTATTTTAGCGATGTAGCGAATAAAGTGTTTTCTAAATAAAAGAAGTACAAATGTGTTCATGTCATGGAGGAAACGTGCCATACACGTATAGTATGTATGTAGCAATGGTATTTCTGTAGATGAAAAAAGAAAAAAGAAAATCAATGGTGCCTTTTAAAGGGACAGTTGGGTTTTTGTGGAATGTTTTTTCTTCTGAACCAGAATCAGACGCGTGATATTGAAACGTAACGGCAATCTGGCACGCCACGACCCCGCCTGCCTCTGATCACGCCATACCTGCCTCTGATTGGGCAGAGTCCGTTGCCTTGCCAACTGCCTGTCAACAATGATGGCAAAGATGGCGGCGCCCTATGCTGGAGTACACGCTAATACATATTCCGTCTTCTAAGTTTCATAACTGGGACAGCGAGTATTAACCCGTTTAGAGACGGTCAAATGCACGGCAGTTTTTAGCCTATCGTCGCGCTAATGAATTATTAATACATAATTAATTATTATGTATTGCATTTCTAAAATAACATTACTATTATAGGCTGCACAATTTGTACAGTCAGTAGCCTACTGTAAGTTAAAGTCGCGCTACTGTTGAATTTCAACGAGCTCTTCTAGATAATATATTATATACCCATAACAATGCATTGTGAGCTTGTAGATTGACTATTTGATGACTAATAATAAAATACTCACGCATTGTCCCTTACTCTATACGGCACTACGGGCGACTATTTGAATATGAATCATTTACTAAGAGTAAGAAACAAGCCCAAAGGCTTTCTGGGTGTTTGTCCTTTTAGTTGACCTTGTGCCAGTGAATTGTACTGTCTCCTGTAGCAGCCCCCTATGCAAACTTCTAATAGTCTTCCATCAGTCAAGTAATAGTAATGTGACAGAAACTGTACTGATGGTATGTGGAAACTAATATAGCCTACTAGGTTGTACAGTATGAATCACTTACAAGACTAAAAAAACACTATATTATGACTTCATAAACTGCACCGAAACGGCGACAGCAAGAAGGCACATGACAAGCACCATCCAATCGGGGGGACGGGGGACGGGGGCGCTGTCCAATCACAGTGAGGCTCATAGGCTCGAAGGGCGGGTCAGAGAGTGGTGATGGGCGTGGCGTGCCAGATTGACGTTACGTTTCAATATCACGCGAATCGGACAAACTCATGGATACGATACAGTGAAAACCCTCAGTATTCATTTAACTGAAAGGGCAAAGACGGGTCCAAACTGACCCGTTGTTTACACTTTCAGAGTTAAATGACTTCTGAGGATTTTACTGTGTGTTTCATGTCTCTGCGCTTAGCCTAGTACCGCTACGGGGTCAATTTGCATTCTTTGGAAGTGTTTGAAGGAGTATATCCCTTTAATAAACCTTTAAACTTCTCCAAAGACGGGAGTCTAACTAAACCACAAATTGAGATACAAGATTTTATAATCACACTAATTTCTCTAATGATAAAGAAATGACATGTCAAAACAACCATGGTGGATCACTAAGAATTATGCACATTTTAGAAAACTTGGTAACTGTAATGTACAGGCACTATACGCAACATACAGCCAATAGAACTTGCACTCTCAACGCCTCTGTTGCATAAGGTTATTTTTTTCCTCTTGAATCACGTCAATAAGGCAGCAATTATTAATTATTATTGTTTAATCATGATGATATCACCTCAATTGTTAAAATAGGTTTCCACAATACACCAGTTGGTGTGACTGAGTGAAACAATTATTCAATGTCCCACCTCAAAAACCGAACTGTCCCTCTAATTTCCTTTTGGTGTACTTAAGGGAACTTCAATGTGACACTGGGCCATATTATTATTTGAACCTTTTCCGGTACAAGCAAGTACATTAAACCAAGCCAGAATCCAATCAAAAAAAGAATTCAATGTGTGCAGCAAGTCTATAGGAAATAACGAATGGATTGATGGTGAGTTCTGTCAATGCTTAATCACGTCAGAATGCATGTTTCTGTAGCCACGGAGCAGGTGAAGAATGCACTTCAGAATGCATGGTATACAGTAGCTACGGGTAGGGCTGTCACGATATGACATTTTAAATGACGATTAATTGTCACTCAGATAATTGCGATTAACGATTTAATTGTGTTTTTGTTGTTGATTATTACATTTCTGTTCGGCTTTTAGGCTTTGAAGTTGCACATGGCAGATATGACAAATAACCTGAATATACAAATGAAATTGCTGACATATATGACAACTTTCTACTTAAAAAATAACATTGATAGTGGAAACAGCAGATCTACAAGCTCACAACGCGTCGCATATCGCGACGCGTTGTGAGCTTGTGGATCGGCTATTTCCACTATTTCTGAAAATGTTTGCAAATGTATGAATATTTTTCAACATTCACGATTATGACGATTACGACAAAATATTTGCGATTATGTCAAATATTTGCGATTATGTCAAATAATTGCGATTAGACGATTATGTAATAATTGTGACAGCCCTAGCTACGGAGCAGCTCATAAGTGCACATAACTGCTATCTGTTCATCACATCCAACCCCCCTGTTCTGTTGAAATTCAATATCGACATTTGATATAATAGGGCTATAGGGGAAACGGAACAATCAATATAAAAGCCTTAAGTCTTTCAGCTGAGAACAGGAATGACAGAAGGATTCATCAAAACAGAAAAAAAGAAAAGATTTTTACTCTGGCTTTAAGTAGAAAAGTGCTTTATTGATAAAATATTGTGCAATAAATTGTGATGGAAACGCAGTTGTTGAATAAAAAAATGGCATAGCGACTTTTATGATGTCATCTTACCTTAGAAACATACAAACATCTACATATGTATTACAGTATGTAATTCTTAATAGTTCTATATTTATTTCTTTGATTGTGTGATTGCTGATTTCTATGGAAGCCCATTACCCACCCATTAATAGAATTACAATCTTTTAACTCTGATGTTTTTGTCTCACGAAATTGCGACTTTATATCTCAGAAATTTGAATATTTTTTTCTCACACAAGTATGTATCTCAACATTCTGAGTGCAGGTTTCCTCATAATATCAACAGCATAGCCGATATAAATTGGAATTCGGACTTTTTAAAATTGCAATTACGTGGACAGAACACTACACATCTTTATCTGTCTCATACGTGGACTAATTCTCACGAATACTGTAGTTACAACTAGAAATACTGTTCCTACGAAACAGTGTGGGCTCACCTCGTGACTATACTCTGCATCGTGCTAACTGTCATGTGAAGCTCAACCAATACTCCAGCTAACACCAATCCCAGATTTTCTTCCACCAATTGCGCCTCATTATCTAAAGGCCCTGCCTTTGTACTGTCTGCGGCAGAAATTGATATGCGGTGGAAATCACTATATTATATAAATAATGAGGATAACCTAGTGTTCTCGCCTTTCAGGCGAGCCCACAATTAGGCATGCCATTCCTCATGCCTAATTTATGTTGTCATACGATGTTGACACATAACAAAAATTGTCTATAATAGGCCTATATATAATTATATATGTAATTTCCACCGTCGTCCGATGAAGTCCAAATTGGTCTTAAGGATGGGTGTGTCCATCCATTCATCCATCCATCCTTCTGTCCACCGCTATGGTCCCAAACAACAGATCTCCAAAACAACTGGACGCATAGCCATGAGGTTGCCATTGTTGTTTGCGTACTGTACCTTCATACTCCAGAGATACTGACCTTTACTGGTGAGCCCATGGGCTTCCCTCTCTATCACCACCCTGAGGCCAAACCTTGCACTTGCATGTACAATATCTCAGAAATTAAACGTATTCAGTGCATTCCTGCTCCCCAGAAGGTGAACCCTTAATATAGGTTTGACTCTATGACTGTTCCTCTAGCTAGCGTGACCTATCTACTTTTCACACAAGCTACCCACGTTTGAGCTAGGATGAACCTAGCCTGGGACGGCTTCCAATTTCGGGCTTTTGATCCGGTCGGGAGCGTATGGTATCCTACGTCATTTTGTATTCAAAACGGACTACAGTTTGGCAGGAAACACCAAATCGGAAAAACAGTTTTAACCCCTACTTGCGCATGCGCTAACTACTTGCGCATGCGCTAACTGGGTTGAAACTGTTTCCGATTTGGTGTTTCCTGCCAAAGTGTAGTCCGTTTTGAATACAAAATGACGTATAGGAGCCCATCCGGTCTAGACCGGATCAAACGGCCCGTTTAGTAAACGAAGACCAGGCTTTCCCCCAGCGGAAAGCCTGGTGATGCGAGGTTAGGATGAACCCTAGTGAGCATTTCCTGCTGATGCCACCCTTCTTTCAATTTACAGTTGGGTGCAAGAAGCAGCCAAACAGCCTTAGTGTTACTTTATTACATGCGCCAGCAGAGTGTGCATGCACTGCGTTCTGTCCGTTTCTAGCTGTCGATCTTCAAGCTCACAGCAGCTCGCATCTGCGTCTCCGCGCCGCTTGTGAGCTTGCAGATCGGCCACCTTCCAGAGGACGCTGAAACTTGCAGGATGAGTGTGCACGGTGCAGCGAGCGAGTCACAGCAGTCAGACGTGCAGTGCTCACGTCTCGGTTCGGTCTGAAAAAATCAGCCCGATCAACTCATGCGACCGTCGCTAATTCGAATGACACCCGCAAATGGAAACAGGCTAAATTCGCCTTGTCTTAATGCGAATTTCTGATAATTTGCTTCCTATTTTCGAATAAGCTTGGCTATATAATGTCAAATATATTATATATATACTGTATACCTGTTTTTTCAGTTCCTTTGTCAGATTGTTATTGTAAGACACCAGTGTTCAGTTCCTAGCATAGTTCTTGTATTTGAATCTTATTCTGCGTTGGAAATGGGCTTCCATAGCAACTGTCTACAATCGCAAGTCAAGAAATGGTCAAAGGTTTTTTTTTTCTATGAAAAGGTCAGAGACAACATAGCCTATATTTCAGAGAGGTTAGCATTTGGATTTGGCACTATAATGTGATCAGCATCAACGATGAGACAAACATCCTGGTTGCCACGACTACAGACGTCATCGATGAGTGAAGCAACCAAGACACCGGTGTGAGAGACGCCAGCTTGCCATCTGATGACACTGACCCAGCTGTTTGTACTGTAAGTAGCCTAAGCCTACCACATTGTTTCTCAACCAGTGGTCCACGTGGCATAACCACAGGTGGTCCATGGGGAATAAAAAAAAAAGAAAGAAAAAGCATGGTCGCAGCCACTCATCATATGGTAATTTGAGAGTAGGTGTGCAAACAGAGGTAGCCTTATGTTTCACTTGTTTACTTAAACCAGTCCTCTTTTCTGTCCAAGCTCATTGGTTAATGGGTTCATGATAGAGTGCTCAACGGGCCTAAAAATTAAGGCCCTGCTCTAACTGGATGCCCTGGCACAGCCCAACTAGTTAGCATACATTTTAGGCCCGACCTGGCCCAAAAACGTCGGGTCGGGTCGGGTAGAGTCGGGTTCGGGAAGGATTTGAGAACTATCACAGAGTAAAAGTAATATAAATAATACAAAAAAATCTCTATTCTTTTTTCATTGAGCCCGAGGCCCTACGGCCCAACTAACTAGCATAATTAGTAGGCCCTACCCTACCCTAAATGTCAGGTCAGGTTCGGGTAGAATTTGAGAACTCTAGTTCAAGTCATCTTTATTGTTATTCCAGAGTCCAATGATTTGTGTTCGGCTCCTTTGACTTTGTAGCAGCATTGGTAACTGCAAACAAACTTCCACCTATAGCAGCAGCAGCAGTACACTAATGCAGAGGCGTCAATTGGGTATGGCAAGCTATGGCAGCTGCCATACCTTGGCCACAGGGGGAAGTAATACAATGTACTTTAATCGTGCCTGTTGCTAAGGTATGGCAACATGACTGGTGTCTTGCACGCGCACGAGGGCGCGCGTGCAAGACACCAGTCATGTTGCCATACCTTAGCTTTTTCTGAACTGACGCCGCTGCACTAATGTTGCAGTAGAGGGCTGGGCAAGGTGACTCCACACATAAACCGCAACTATAGTGAACGTGCGGATGCTTTAAAGTGACAGTGTCCTTGCCTTTGTTCGTCCTGGGGGTGTGTTAGCATTGCTCAAGCTTTACTTTGGCCAGCTTGCGTATCAATGCGTCTTTCAAAGCAGCCTGAAAATCAGGAGACGACCACACAGGGAGGTAAACTCGATTTACCCATAGACAGAAAGGACGAGACATTCACAGACAACATTTTCCCTCTTTTCTCCTTTGAACAGAGTGTTTTATATTTGTTGATCATATGTATTGTGCTAAACTGAATACATAGGACGACAATGGAAACAAGTCCCCAGGACCTTTCTGTGTTATCTTTTTAGCCTAAATGTCTGACTGTCCCTTGCATTTGTATTCCTCACTAATAAAGTATTCAATCAATCAATCAATCATCCGGCAGGGTGAAGAAGCCTTGTGGCTGTGGAGCCACTTTCCATTTAGCGTCACCTGAACCAGCATGGGGGTGGCTATAGTTGAGGACCCACATGGCCAAAAGCTCAAAGAAAAGAGGGGTACCTGTGATTTTCTGCCGTACTTTTTATTTCAGTTTTATCTATTAGGTTGGTCATTAAGGTCCACAGAATGAGAGGCCTGCTTTGCCGGAAACATCGCGAAAAAGACTTATGGCCATTTGTATATTCACTGTCCCATTGACTCCACTAGAAATATTAAAAAAAGAAAAAATGTCTGCTTTAATTTGCATGTGAGGGGTCAAATTAGGGATTCTTCGTGATTCTGAATCCATTGCAAGCATTTGTTTTGCATGAAAAACATTCCTTGGGCAAGATATCAACCCCCCAAAACAGTCAAAAGTGATGAGTCATCACTTTTTTCCACTTTTCACAGTTTTGGGCTACCGAAAAGTAACCCAAGCAATGTTTTTTATGCAAAACAAATGCTTGCAATGGATTCAGAATCATGAAGAACCCCTAATTTGACCCCTCACATGCTAATTAAAGCAGATGTTTTTTTATTTTTTTAATATTTCTAGTGGAGTCAATGGGACAGTGAATATACAAATGGCCATAACTTTTTTTCGCGATGTTTCTGGCAGAGCAGGCCTCTCATTCTGTGGACCTTAATGACCAAACTAATAGATAAAACAGAAATAAAAAGTACGGCAGAAAATCACAGGTCCTCTCCCATTTTGGGGACTGGGTCCCCAACTACTACGATCTTTGTTCTCCCTATAAGGTCTCAGACGACTGGAATGCTTCTTGCTCGAGTCCTTTTAATACCAAGAACGTGGAGCATATCACTCCAGTTCTTAAAATACACCTGCTCCCTCTTTGTCAAAAAATCGATTTACAAATACTGCTGTTGGTCTACACAGTACATAGCTTTGAAGGTTTAGGGCCTAAATATCATTTCTGATCTTATATGATGAACCATCCAGATCTCTCAGGTCATCTGGGAAAGGTCTGCCTTCTGTCCTTGAACCCAAAAATAAACGTGTTGAAGCAGCATTTAGTTTGTATGCACCACATACCTGGAACATCCCAGAAAACTGTAGGTCTACTGCCACTTTTTAAACACAACTAAAGACCTGTTTCCCACTGTCTTTGATTGAGTTACTTTCCCTTTTTAATTTTTCTTTTTCTTATTTATGCACTGTAACTGTATCTGCTATTTATTTATTTTGTTTTAACCTGTCATTGTGTTTCCTTCGCTATTTCCTGAATGGAGTGGTGGGTCACTTCGGTCTTGTGGTTGATGTCAGTGCAGTTCCCAGAGGCTACCGGGCAGTAGGGTTGTTCGATATGGCCAAAAAATAAAATCTCGATTATTTTCTCTGAAATCCCGATTTTCGATTTCGATTTCGATTTTTTGTTAAAAGAATAATACATTGTTTCAACTATTTTGTTTTCATTTAAAAAATGCAAGGAAATGTTTTTTTTTTCATTATTGTTTCATTTTTTGATTTTTTTTATATAGCCAAATAGCAAAATGCAATAAAACAATAAGGGTATTAATAATAATAACTTTAGTTGTGCAACAATCACATACAACTTAGCGTCCTTAGTGTTTCATTATCAATAGTGAGTGACAAAACAGCCAAAACAAGCCAGCTCTTGGAGGCTGGTGAGGCATTTTGGTAGGCATTTCGCCTACCAAAATGTAATTCCTGGCTACGCCCCTGCCCTGCACCACTCATGCACGGAGATGTTGACTGATTGTAAACGGAGGCGAAGCGCTTCGCTTCCCGACGCAAAATTAACACAGTGACAGGGACAGTAGGACTAGGAGTAGACTACAGTCAGTAGGTGGGTAACACTGAATTAATAAGCTTCTTTCAAACTACAACAAGTAACTAAGTTTACCAGCTCAGCAGCGTTTTGTTCTGTTTGCTGCTTGAACCATCGCGAGTGAGCGCAGTGCGCTGGTGAACTCTGCTCAGTCAGACGTGCGCTAAACGCGCATCAAAGAAATTACACATCAGATAGAAAGTAGTATTAATTTGGTGTCGGACCTTGTCGTCCTGCTTTAGGAGGACGGGGCTGTGTACTTTTTGCGCGTGCAAGGCTCCAATGAGTAAGAATTTCCCTAATTAAAGTGAAAATCGATTTTACGATTTCCATTTTTTTAAATCTTCCAAAGGAAAAAAAACGGGTTACGATTAAAAATCGATTAATCGAACAACCCTACCGGGCAGTAGCCTATGGTTCTCCTGCTCCGCATCCTGACTGGCTGATGCTCTCGGTGGTGCCTCCATAGTTCACTGGTCCTCAAAGTGTGGTCCAGGGACCTACAGGGGTCCTTGAAGGGGTTCCAGGGGTCCCCAGCAAAATGGTTGATAGTTTGAAACCAAATGGAGTTTGCGACTGAAATGGAAGCAAATATAGGACCCGTGCTCCACTTGGTTCCATTTGTACACTTCCAGAGTCCGTGACTTAATTAATACCAACCTGGGGGTCTCCTTGACATGAAACAAACAAAAAAAGGTTTTTAGAATCAATGCATTAGCACAGTGGTTCTCAAAATGGATTTCAGGGACTCGCTAGGTTCCTTTATGGGGGTCTAAATTGACTGTTACAAGTCTAACTTTAACAGTGTACAAATGGAACCAAGTGGACACTAATGGACCCATTTGGTTCCATTTGTTCGCTGTCAAAGTTAAGGGGAGACCCTCAAACGTTCAACGTCTGAGAACCACTGCATTAGCACAAGCGAGTCCGTAACATCCAGGACGTGCCGTCTCTTCCCCCCCGTCTCAGTTGTCCCCCAGGCGGACCCCCTGACCCCAGTTATGGGCCTGTCCCCTCCCGGGCGGAGCCCCGAAGCCCGACCCGCCGGCCGCTCTCCTGCCGGGCAGCAGCCGTTGCAGGAACGCCGGCGTGGAGAGCAGGGAGCGGCCGCCCTGCTCCACGGGGTAGCGGAACATCAGGAACCAGTAGAGGTGGCCCACCAGGTTCCCCATCAGCTCGTTGACGACGGAGCCGTCCACGATGTAGTTGAACACCAGGATGACCCACGGCAGGTAGCAGGCCTTGAAGCGCGTGCCGAACCAGAAGGAGACGATGGTGTCCTTGTTGAGCTGCGCCCAGACGTAGAGCGCCGACATGACCAGCGGGATCATCAGCATCTGCATGTTGATGAGCGCGCCGATGCCGGCGATGCAGGCCCAGTTGAAGAGCAGCATGAAGGCGTAGTCGGCCGGCCTGCCGCCGAACTGGCCCGTCTCCAGCCGGGTGGAGTACTGGTAGAGGAAGTACAGGTTGACCAGGTAGAGGAAGCTCATCGGGAAGTACAGCGCGGCCGTCAGCGGCCTCCAGATGTGAAAGCTGCCGAAGATCTTCTCTGGCCATAGTATGAGGTACAAGGGGCTGATCAGCCCCAGCCTCGCCGCCAACGGGAGGGCCACGGAGCCGGAGAACCAGCATCGGGTGATCCAGGGGATTCCTTTGAACCAGTCCACAAACTCTGTCATTTTGGAAGAAGATGGGAATCGGGTGTACACCTGAAGAGAATAAGTACTGTCCAACACTAAAACTGGGGCGCCTCTCGTCTCTATGTGTCTCTCTTGCTTCTGTGCTTCTGTCCTCACTCCTCTCTGTCCTTTGGGGTAGGTCTGAACAACAGAAATGCACTATGGAGGCCGCCCGCAATGCCTCATATAGGCCAGCCAGAGCTCTGGTCTGATGTCATCAGGTAGTACGTGATGTCATCAGGCAGCATGTGATATCATGGTGACACATGTGATGGCGTTTCCTGACAACTTCCATTTATTCTACCTTACCTGGAGAACAAGGTTTACCACAGAATGTGTGTTCATCAGTTATTAATTGCACCAGCAGAGCGCGCAAGTACTGCGTTCAGCTGATGTCACCGGCCATACATGGCCTACTTGTGCACAAGCCGCAAGTTGGCACTTTGACAGAGTGCAGTTCTAGTTTATTAACTGCGATTGATGAATGGATCTTTTAGACACCATTTCAGTTACATCTACAGGACTTCCACATGGATTACAACAAATAATCAGGTTGGTGTGTATTATTGACATTTATTTTACTAGGCTGATGTCCATTGGGAATGAATACCCCCCCATTGTACCATTATACCCGTTGTCAGAGGACACGACAAATTTTAACATAGTACTTCGAGGCCAGTCTATGATGTCTGTTCTATGATCAGGGATATCCATATAGGGGCATGACTTGGATATAGACAGACTGCAGACAGACATGGAGATACAAACATCTCCATCACGCAGTGAGTGAGTGAGTGAGTGAGTGAGTGAGTGAGTGAGTGAGTGAGTGAGTGAGTCTGTCTGTCTGTCTATATCCACGATCATGCCTCTATATGGAGATCCCTCATGGCATGAAAATGATGTCATAGCACAGACATCAGAGTGAGTGAGTGAGTGAGTGAGTGAGTAAGTGAGTGAGTGAGTGAGTGAGTGAGTGAGTGAGTGAGTGAGTGAGTGAGTGAGTGCAGAGTGAGTGAGTGAGTGAGTGAGTGAGTAAGTGAGTGAGTGAGTGAGTGAGTGAGTGAGTGAGTGAGTGAGTGAGTGAGTGAGTCAACTAAAACTAAGGATACACCCAAGAAATCCTATGGCTTGTTTGCGATCCTTTTTTAAAGTCATATAACATTGAATGACAGACAGATAGGACACAGTACTAAGCCAGAAGTTGTCATACAAATTTAAAACAAAACACAATAATAGAAATTATAATAGAAAGGTCAGGGGGCGGTAAGGATATAGGGATTTATACTCCTTTAAGGCCTTTGGTAGGGTGTTCCACATTTTAGCAGCATAGCAGGAGAACACATTTGACCCTTGAGCCAAATCTTGTGAAATAAAATGTTGTCAACCAATCATCAAGGACGATGATGCACGAAAGAAGAAGAAGATGGGTTGGACCTGGACGTGATCTGTGGAGCTGCCTCAACAGATCATCGTCTGTGGAGGCAGATCATGATTGTGAACATCCTTGACGTTTTGGAGGTATTTTGTCAGGTACATGAGTATTTTGGTGGTGTAGTGGTGATATGTTGTTATATCTGTGTAATAACCTAGTAATAAAACCACAAAAGGTTCTGGTCTGACAGCCTGTATGTTCCAGTGGTTCCTAAACTTTGAGGGTCAAGAAAGACCCAAAAGAGAGAGTGAAAACAGCAGATCTACAAGCACACAAGCGCGTCACATAATCACGCTGCTGCGCTTGTAGGCCAGAACCGCCCAGAAGATCATAGGCTGGCCCCTCCCCTTCCTGGCCGACCTGTACAGCTTCCGCTGGCCCAGGAAGGCCCACAGCATCCTCAAAGACCTATCCCACCCCCGCATTCCCACCCCCGCATGGTGGGACAGGTTTCCATGCACGGTTTCTCAGCATGGAGACCCTCTGGAACCCCCTCATGGACCCCTGGAGGTCCCCAGACCTCACTTTGAGAACCACTGCTTTACATGACCTACAGTAGTTCAGTTGAATTCATGCTCCATATTCACACGTTACGAATATCCTAATAATGTTGGACAGTTTTTTATACCAATAATCTGATATGCCGTTTTCGGTCAAAAGGTCCTTTTCTACCATAACATTATATCATGGCTTTAACCTTTAAGACGAAAACCAATACGAAATAGTGAATCTAACTTCACATCACAATTTATAAACTTTAAAGAAGTAGGCTACTGTAATTTAGAAATAGGCCTCATGAAAAAATTCATGCAATGTGTCTGATTTCACTTTCTTTCTTTCTTTCTTTCTTTCTTTCTTTCTTTCTTTCTTTCTTTCTAGTCAAAGCAGTATTTGTAGTTTATGTAACCTAATCTTATTTCTTGGATTGATCATATTCATAAATGGCATTAAACTGGCAAAATAATCTTATAAATTGAAATATTATTACCAGTG
Source organism: Nannobrachium achirus (assembly GCF_963921795.1). Taxonomy (NCBI): domain Eukaryota; kingdom Metazoa; phylum Chordata; class Actinopteri; order Myctophiformes; family Myctophidae; genus Nannobrachium; species Nannobrachium achirus. The sequence goes on along the minus strand of NC_137822.1, from coordinate 52,492,123 downwards.
CACTACTACTTAATACTACAACTAGATTTTCCCTCACAGTAATGCTACCATTTGCCACACTGGAACTGTTATAGGCTATTCATACCCTGGCCTGGATGCTCCGTTTATGTAGCAAGGCCTCCATCTAGTGGTTATACTGGAGACTTTCAGCAGTACGTGTGTAAAGCTGTACCAGTCTACTTCCCGAAGTTCGCCTACTTCTTTGTTCTTTATTAGTTTCGATTTTGACTGCTGCGATCTCTCGTCAGAACCTCTGACTTCTTTTATGACGATTTTCTTTTTAATAAGTGTGCTGAGTTTTCCAGAAAACCCCGTATAGTTGAAGGTAAAAGGTTGTTATATTGCTTATATGTTGTAGCCTAGCCTACAGTCACTGTATGAACGGAATCAAATACTGTTAAATAATAACATTGTTATAGAGTAGCGCGAATAACTATTCAGTAGCTAGGCGGGCATAGGCCTACTAGTTTCATTCATGACTTTTTGTTCCAGTTGACATAAAAACCTATTTGTCAACCCCAAGTGTCTTTTCTCCACCCTAATAGTTGTCTTGGTGTGTATTATTATGTGTTACACGCAGATCAACTTCATTAAACTTGTGTAAGAGGGTACCGTATACCAGAGATTTATTTCCTGAGGGACATAGGCCTACTGTAGTGTAGGTTACGTTAGCCTACTTCAGGCATGTAGTGTATGTTAAAATACCAGTCATTTCCCGAAGTTATGGTAGTCATACTTTTTTAGGACTAGGACAAATTGCAACAGAAACTCTTTCAATTTATTTTTGTTTCGTAAATATGTTAGCAATAATAAGATATCAAAATCCCATAAGAAATCCCAGTGCTGGATCATATTGAAAAATGCTGAAATTAATGTCACAATTACCCATTGACGCCCATGTTAAAAAGATATAGGCCATATATATTTAGGCAATTAGGCCTATGCCTGTTTTCTTGTCTGATGTCCAAACAAATGGTTCAATACTGTCCATAATAAAGCAGAACTAGAGAAATTGCAATTTGGGAAATTGCGAGTGTGGTTGCCTAAAAAGTTACCTTACTCTTACATCACGTTAAAGTTACTCACTATATATGGTGTTTCCCATTCAAAGTCAATGGGAAAGGTCAGATACCTAAAAGTTACCTTACTATATATGGTGTTTCCCATTCAAAGTCAATGGGAAAAGTCAGATACCTAAAAGTTACTCACTATATATGGAGTTTCCCATTCAAGTCAATGAGACTAAGAGTTGTAAAAACTGCAAAATTCCCCAGAGTAATAATGTGGTTGCCCTGGCAACCACACTAATAAAGATACATTATAGTTACCTTTGATTCTTTACTATAATATAGTGTAGACTTAGGCTACTGTGGACCAGATCCAATATGTCCAATAGTGGCACCATCACTCAAGCAGATCTGATGTATTGTCAGATGTGCAGCTTAAAGAGTCATGAAACACAAAATCACCTTTTCTATAAATATATATTCTATAAATGTGTCACTCGTGATAGGGAGCAATTATATGGTTAAATTTTCCCATAGGGTTGAGGATTCAGTCATTCAGAGCTTTCTATGTCTCTAGTAGCTACGGTATTTCTGTGTATTTTCAGTTTCTGAGTAGAAAAGAAATATTTCGCGCCACTCATTAAAAGGATCCCTGACTAATACGACAAATATGCCTTAATACATAATAAATGTCCTCTATAACAAGAATGTAAAATTAAAAACACCTTAAATATTGTATTTCTTCTAGAAATAGCTAATCTGATCATAAATGTCATGTGTGATCTATCCCTATGGAATGTATGGCATGCATGTGCAAAAAACACATTTGAAATATTGATTTGATGCTCATTTTAACCATAGGAAGTATTATGTTTGTTTTTATTTGCACATGCATGCCATGAATTCCATAGGGATAGATCACACATGACATTTATGACATCATCAACTTGCGACGGGCATTTCCCCTATTGAGTGAAAGATTAGCTATTTCTAGAAGAAATACAATATTTAAGGTGTTTTTAATTTTACATTCTAGTTATAGAGGACAATTATAATGTATTAAGGCATATGTGTTGTTAAATATTTGCTCCCTGCATGCCATTAGTTCGGCATGACGTGGCTAATCTAATTCATATTAACGTTTGTTTTATAGATTTATATCAAGGGGCGTGGTTTCACTTTTTGCGTTTCTGAACAGAGAGAAACGCGTGTATCAAAACAGCATCCCGGTATCGGCAGTGGAAGCTTGTGATTGGCTGAACCAGAGGTTGGGAGCACTTCGTTGTGTTCCCCTGGACTGCGCGGAGGTGACGAAATTCGGGGGGCTGAAGATTTACTATTCTGTCCATAGCGGCACAAAAGTCGGTAACGGCGCTGAGTCGGCTCATGCGACCGTCGCAACGCTTGACTATGCGATGTTTCATAACATATATAATCATAAACATTCTATATTTATAAGGTCAAGTATTATACTTAATAATTGGGACTAATTAAGAACCATTAAGGTTATGGGCAGAACAATGTTTGTTATTTTGACTATTTTTACTTTAATTATAATTAAAGACACTTCATAGTGAATTAGTGATTATAATAAATAGCCTATGTCATGATTGCTAGATCAGATTGTGTTTATATAACGCTGGCGTGCCTCATCTCCACCGAAAACAAGCGCTCCCCCTTGTTCCATTGTCGAAACCGGGATGCTGTTTTGATTCACTAACCCTTCCTGGTTCTCTTTCACAAGTTGGACTCTAGGGTATAGTTTAGGGTATACGGTAGTATTTTCAATTGTTTTAGTGGGATATATTCAATTTGAGTATTTTAGCCATGGCTTGTTGTCTCGTTCCGAGCCGACACCGTGTTTACGTGCCGTGACAGAACGCTGTAGCAGACAGCCTGTCGTGGTGGAAAATATACTCAAATGTTTTACTTGAGGAAAGTATCAATAAAGTAATGTAGAACTACTCAAACGTCCGGAATTCAACGTGTACTCAAGTAAAAGTAAAAATAGCCGATCTACAAGCTCAAAACGAGTCGCTTCCACGACGCGGGGTGAGCTTGTAGATCAGCTATGATCTGTGATGCACAGAACATGGGGGGCGCAGAATGGAGAGATGCACTCACAGAACATAGCTGTGCATGTGAACGTCGTGAGTGTGCACGCACTGTCACCACACACACGCACGCACGCACGGTCGCACGCACGGCGGTAGCTGACAGTGCTAGCGTCACCGTCCATTCCTCCGCCTCCTGTTGTCCCCACGATGTCGTGCGACTTCGTGCGGACAGTAAACAGCCCACAGAACACGGGTGGAGAAAGTTAAAATCATGGATACGCCTCTTTAGACGGCTTGTTTTGCATATTTTCCACCTGCAGTGCCTAGTTTTAATTATGGTTTCCCGAAATGCTAACAGCAAGTGCAGACAGCTCAGTCACTCTGTGGCTCCTTAAGAATATGATGATATGCACAAATTACTCCGCCCCCTCGCCTCACAACAACAGATAGCCACGCCTACATTTCAGATAACTTTTCATAAACTGTGTTCTGATAAAACAAATAAAGAGGCGGGGTTTCTGACCCATTTAATCTCACATAGAAGACCCAGGGCTTCCATGGATATTTGTAGAGTCTTGGCGGTGACTCGCCTGGTCATGCCAGTGAGACCCTTGATGACACCTTGATCTTAACTTGAAGGACAGTGTCTAGATGTGCACTAAGGTGGCGCATGCTCAAATTCCAGGCACCTGTCAATGAACATGTTTGATTTTGCCAATACTGAGCTACAGATGCCACCTCCGAAATTAGGCTACCAAAGTGACCATGACTTGGTTGAGACCGTCTTCCTTCAATAATAATTAGGCCTATTAGATCTCATGGGAGAAATTCAGTTTTCAGTTAGGTGTTAAGTGAATTGCATAGACACACCTCACTAATTAGCCAGGCTGGGTATTGAACCTGTGACCTTCTGCTCCTGAGACGAGCTCTACCCATTCAGCTACAGCCACCCTGTTGGTAATTGCTTAATGTTTCATCATCTACGTAACCATATTTTCTAGATGTTTTGTATAAACAAAAACATGCATAATAAACAAAGGGTTAAGACAAGCACTGTACATCCAACACAGTTTCTGGTTAATTGTGGATTGTGTGGAAATTTGACAAAAAAACATGCTTAAATACTTTTTTTTACATGGGTAGTCACAAGTTAGTAATAACATATCAAAAGTCCTTAATTTTCAACATTGACTTTAATTAAAAAATTTACTTTAAATGTTGTTTTTTGAGGACTTGGTGGGCCAGTCATTGAGATGGGCAAGGGCCAATGTCTGGCCCTCTGGCCTTTGTTGCCCATGTGCCTACAATGTTTATTGTGACATACAGTAAATACAATACTTAGGGTCATTTGTAAAATAAATGACGCATCTATTCTGTAAAGATAGTTATATTTACACTGTTGTTTCAGCGCTACCGCCACTTCTCGCCCTTAGGGCGTCTTACTAGTCCCATCAATGCTTGTTGTTGCTATGAGACTGATTTCAGTCATTTCGAGCTTAAAGAGTATAAAATCCCTTTCAGCAATGTGAGGGTTAAATGAATATAATGAATGAATTAAATAAATACGGTTTCCTGGGAGTCTAAATGTGAAAGTTTTTTCACCGTCTTGACTTAAACTAGACTTAAACCAGACATTGTTTCAGTGGTTTGGGGAGTGTGTGTGTGTTTGCACATCAAATATGTAAAGTCTGATAGAGAGTGTGGATCACAATTATTTTTTATGTGTAGGGTACTGACACCGGCCGAGCATCGCGGGATAAGTGCGAAATGCCGTTATTTAACACTTCGCTTTTTCAAAGGACTAAGGTCTATTAGACGTCTTTTAAACGTGTCTTAGACAGCAAACTGCTCAGTGGGTGCAAACTGCCATTATTAAGGTATAATCGGGAGATACACTCATTTCAACCTATACTGTTAGCATCCGATAAAGAACAACAAGATAAAAATGGAAAAAATATGTTACAGTATGGTCTAAAAATGGTTTTCATCAAAACGTTGATATATGGTTCAAGTGAAAACGCCAAATGACGGCTAAAACTAAACAAACTATTTTAATACCAATACCTCTTAAAAAGCATAGTCCAATATTTTACAATCAAGAGTGCAAATTAAAGCTGTTTTTTATAAGCAACAAGTATGGAATAATGCATATAATTCGATCAGCTAGAATTGTTCTAAAGAAAGACCAAAAATAGACCGGTGAAATTAGGTCTTGATATAGACTAGACGTCTAAATCAGGTTTTGTGCTCAGTGGGATATAATTTCTTCCACTGGTAGAACACTTAAACACAATTCTACACATTGTGCTAATTGTTTAGAAACACAGCGCTAGTGTGGCTCCTTTCACACTGTTTCACAAAGCACAGATTGGGACGGCGTAACAAAAGAAAATATAAAGCATACAATCTGAAGGTTCCTGGTTCCACCCAGGGCTCCCCCTGTTTTACTATTGAAGTGTCCTTGAGCAAGACACTGAACTGCAATGAGCAGATGGTTGTCTTGCTTGGTTTCCTCTACTGGTGTGTGTGAATGGCTGAATGTAATGAACATTTTATTTTTATAGCTGAAATCTACAAGCTCACAACATGCCTTAATATGATGCATTGTGAGCTTTCACAGCACTTCCTGTATACATGTCAATCAGAAGATTGAAGGTCAAACATTCTGCGATTCCACACTGTGTCAACTGAGAGGAGTGTGTGTGTGTGTGTGTGTGTGTGTGTGTGTGTGTGTGTGTGTGTGTGTGTGTGTGTGTGTGTGTGTGTGTGTGTGTGTGTGTGTGTGTGTGTGTGTGTCTGTGTGTGTGTGTGTGTGTGTGTGTGTGTGTGTGTGTGTGTGTGTGAGAAAGAGACTGCAAATCACTGATAATTTCTGTTCTTTTTTTATTGATTTGTTCAGAGACTCCACCTCCATCCATCCATCCATCCATCCCTCCATCCATCCATCCATCCATCCATCTTCAACAGCTTATCTGGAATCTGGTCACAGGGGTAACAGTTCCAACTGAGATTTCCAGTGTTCACTCTCCTGAGCAACTTTGTCCACTTCCTCCGGGGGAATCTCCAGGTGCTCCTAGCACTTTGTGGTCTGGATCTGAACTTCAATCAGCAGCACATAGAACACAACAAGACTGATAGAACCAGACACACTCGTAATGAAATATGAACGGATAAAATATTAAGAATAAAGTGACATGGCGTGTACAGGACTGACAGCGGAGGAGTACATAAAGAGCGCCAGAGACCGCCTAGTGGGGGGATCAGAGTTGGGGGGATTACAGAATATTTCAATTATTGTGGAGATTCTGTATCAGCGAAAAGTGTTTATTCAGGAAGAGGTCAGTGAAGTACAGGCAGAGACTACAGACTTTAACAAAACAAGAAAAATATTGGACTGGGTCACAGACAAAGGGGAGGACGCCTGCTATGAATTACTAAAGATCATTGACAAAACTAGGAAGACAACCTTGAGACCAGAGCTTCACCAATGGATCAGCTGCTTTCCTTTCAAAGATGACGGGGAAATGGATAACAACTATTCTAAAGGTAATGTAAAGATGGAAAATTGGCAATTATTGGCTTTAAAAGTGGAGAATGAATCGGCCCTTGGGGAGAAAGAAGCACTAGGCTTGTCGGGTCCTAGCCTGCGATCAATAACATTTTTGGGTTTCTGATCCGGACGGAGCAAACTGCCGGAGCAAACTGCCAGAACCTCCAGCACTGTGCGACTCCAAAATGATTCCCCTAGTTTAAAATGTGTTTACCGTAATTGCCGGACTATAAGCCGCTGTTTTTTTCCCATGTTTTGAACCCTGCAGCTTATACAACGGTGCAGCTTATATCAAGATTTTTACAGCTAACGGCCAGTTAGCTAGTTTTACAATGGTCTTTAACTAGGATTTATATATGGATTTATACAGCTAACGGCCACCAGGGGCACTCTAGCGGGAAGCAGGAAGGACACCTGCGGCTTATAGTCAGGTGCGGCTTATATATGTAAATTTATTTATTTTTCTTTTAAATTTAGCTGGTGCGGCTTATATTCAGGTGTGGCTTATAGTCCAGCAATTACGGGGTAGTTTGGTGTAATAATTTTGTTTATTTTGGTATTATAATGCTTTGGTTGCTACCGTCAGGTCGCAGTTACTATCAAAACCTCCACTGGCAGTCTGTCTGTCTGTCTGTCTGTCTGTCTGTCTGTCTGTCTCTGTATGTCCACGTCACGTCACACTTTTCCCCTTCTCATATCTCCGCCACCGCTGCCCCTATCCATGCCAAACTTTGCACACACACTCCGTGGCTGCCAAACCACAACCTCCACCCCTCATTTCTCAGATGGCCCTCTTTTAGCGCCACCATGAGGCTGATTATTGCAGAACACATTTTTGGACACTGCTCCCATAGATTTTGCCCCAAAATCACGCAAAGCGGTACACAGTATGTCTAGAGTCAGAGTCATGTCATCAACATGGATCTGTCCCATTTAGCCCCACCATCAGGGCGATTTTTGCAAAACAAATTTTTGGACACTGCTCCTACAGAATTTGCCCTAAAATCACGCAAAGCGGTACACAGTATGTCTAGAGTCCAGTCATCTGTCCCATTTCCCATATTCCCTCCTGATTGGCGACGACTGCCTTCTAAAGTTTTTGTATGCGACGTGACAGTTGTTTATCTCCTGATTATGGACTCTTATTGGTAGAGTAGCCTATATATTCTATTCTAACTAATTGATGCTCATTATGTGGGGAACAAAAAAATGCGACGCCTAAACCACATCACACAGCTATGCTAGAAAATATGAACTCATAATCTCTTCAACAATTATGTTCTGTAGGTATTTCAGCCAGTTAACAGGTGATTTATCCATTTGCTGTTGTTTTCTTTTTTAGGTCCAAGATCATGCTACAAATATCAGAAAAAGTTAAAGAAAAAGGCTCTAACGGTATCCGAAAAGGTGTGGGACCAAAGCAAAACGTTTCTAGGTCTAAACAAGAATGATGATTCAAATGTGTCTTACACTCCACTGGTATTAGACACACATGGACATGAAAATACACCATCTGAAAGAATAAGATTCAAAAGCAAAAAATGCAAGAAACTCCGGACGAAGAAAATGAAGACCTACATTCCTCTCAATCCTCTGGATAAAGACAAAATATCTTTAGATGACGTACTTAAAACAGACAAGAACAAAATTCTCCTGTTTGGTAAGACTGGAATTGGAAAGACAACAGCTGCTTGTGAAATGCTGAAAATCTGGGGAGGAAGCGACAACAAGGACCTGGATTACATGTTCTATTTTGATATGAGAGAAATGTCCACAAATCCTACGAGCTTGAAGAATCTTCTGTTCAAAGGGGTTAGTGAACCAGATGAAAAAAAAGAAGAGGTCTTGGAGAACATAAAGAGGAATTCTGAAAATGTTACTATCGTGTTTGATGGACTCACAGATCTCCCCCCTGACTCAGCCATAAAGAAACTTGTGGAGGGGGACCTGCTTCCTGAAGCAAAGATTGTGATCACATGCAGACCAGAGGTTGAATCAGAAGAATTCCTATCAGACTGGGCTTCTCTCAGAGTGGAGGTGAAAGGCTTCAGCACAAAGTCCATCGGAGAGTACTTGGCTAAGATGTTGAACACTGAGCAGTTGAACAACGTTTTGAGCAACAAAGAGTTGTTAAGTCTTTGCCATGTCCCAGTATATGCATTAATGGTGGTTGCCACCCATTTTTTCACAAACTCTATGGATCATCAAGAACATTGCACATTATCTGAAATATACATAAACATTCTTTGTGGTTGCATTCAAAAGCACAGTGGTAAGACAATACAAAACAATAAACTCTACAACTATATAAGAGACAACAGTGAAGCAATATTTGATTTGGCGAAGGATGCTTTTCAGGCAACTCAACAGAAAGCTGTGAACCTAACACTGTCTAGTGAAGAAAGCCCTGTTCATTCAGCCTTCCTGAACAGACTTATAGTTAAAGTTTCAGCTGCTTTACCAATACCCCACTCTGCATTTCTCCACTACACCATGCAGGAGTTTTTTGCAATGTTGAGTTTTGTGAAGAATCCTGAGAAAATAACTGATCTTCTGCAACAGTGCTGCACTGAAGAGATGAAACACATTAAACCTGCAATCCCTTTCTTGTGTGGTTTGTGGAGGTTAGAATGTCTGTATCCACATCAGCAGGTGAAGGACATGTCTTTCATCACAGAAGTGGTAGACAAGTTTCTCTCTTCAACACTAAATGAAGACCACACTGATGACAGCAACATACTGTTCTTATGCCAATGCTTGTTCGAATCTCAGTCCACTGAGGCCTGCCGTCACTTTCTGAAAGAAATGGACTACTGCCTTGATTTGAGTGAAGAAAATCTTGATCCTCACCATTATTGTGCCGTGTCTTATGTAATCAGTCAGTCCCACTCCCAAGAGAGGAAAATAGAGCTAAAACTTAAAGACACTGTGTCAGAACAAGGACTGAGATTAATACTTGGATGCCTGAACAATGTCCAATTGGATGGGTAAGCATGTATTTCGATTTTCCAGTCAATATTGTCTACAGCTTCATTCCTACCATAACACTCATACTGTACATGTTATGAGAAGGCTTATAGTATTGCCTTTTTATCAAAAACATTTTTAATGTGTGTAGATAATGCATTTGATTTGTGTGATTCAGATGCCAAGCATTTACTATATTTCCACAAATACATTTGATTCACAAAATCGATTTGGACCCCAGGCTTTTAAAAAAGCCAGGCGGCTATTCGCTATAGGTTTTTATTTATTTTTGCCCCGACCTGTATCAGGCCGTTATTTGGTTACAGTTCATGTCCAGTACGTTTTTTTCTTTTCTTTTTTTTTCTTTTTTTGTTGCAAAATTACCATATTTAAGGCACGCTACCACTATTTGGGGATTTGGCATTGTGGTTTGGGTGTTAAATTAATAAAACCAATAGTGCCAGGACCATTTGCTATGTATTATGCCCAGAGCTACGCTCTCTCCATCTCTGCCCATTGAAGAGGCACTGTCTAAGTATAAATTAGGTTTAAGAAACTGCAAATATTAGCCCACAGCGTTTAACACAGCCAAACCCTCAGTGGCTATTATAGGTTCCTGGCCGCAATTTGCTGCCGGGCTATTATTTGGGGAAATACAGTCTACCAAGTCTATGAACGGGACAGTCTCACTTCAGCAGGACATTTTCTTCCAGGTGTGACACCTTGCAAAGCCAGCTCTGGAAGGCTTTACTCCTCAGTGAGGATGAGATTGACTACAGTGGTTTACTTGGCCTTGGTGGAAATCAGTTGCACCTTCCAGTCTGTGGTGGTAAAAGAGTGTTTGAAAGAGCATTAGAGGTCATGCAGAACAGTCCAGAGAAGGTTAACCTATGCATCTTCTTGGACAGGAAGACCAGTGCCTGTCCAGAACTGAGACAAACCCTGTTGGAGTCTCTGCCTCATATCAACACACTCAGGTGTGTAAATTAGTGTAATGTCTATGCTTAATTATTTTATTTTAACAAATTCAATTCAATTCACCCCCCCCCCCCCCCTCTTAATTAATTAAATAAATAATTAAATAACTCTGAGAATGTATCAATAATAATAATAATGTATCAATGTGGCTATACTGTATGTGTACAGGGTTACATTTACCCATGTTACTGTGTAGTGGCGGTCACACTCCCAAGTCTATAAGTGTGCACTTCTGTGTATGGACTAGTGTAGAATTATAATTCAAAGAGGGACAGCTTTCTTTCTTAAAGCAAGGGCTACTGTGCAGCATATAGAAGCAAAGTGTAGAGAGATAAAGTATCTGCTATAAGTATGGTATGCATACAACTAATCCTTAGCGGAAATACAATCAGACAATACATGAATCTCTCAGAGAATATTTGATCTCTTGATGATACTACAGTAATGTAAACATGAGTCACTGCTGAGTTATCAGAACACAGCAGAGTGATTTTACTGGGACAGTGGTTACACTACCACTAGTCAACAGAGTGCAGAGATTACAGACAAATAAAGTTAGCTTGTCGATCTGCTTCTGTTGTTTAAGTTAAAGTGATTTAACTGTTAAGGTGGGTGGTTACTGTATAATAGCTACATTAAATTAATTAGAAGACAGGTTCATTTTTATTTTTTAAATAACAGTATATTTCATACCTAAGGTTACATACATAAGGTTTCCACCTTTGACATCAACTATCATGTTTTCTGATTCTTACATTTTACATTGACTGTTAAATCGGATAAATACATCATTGTGTCCATCATTGTTTGGTTCTGAGTATTTTACATGTGGCTATTTCTCTAATGATTATTCATCTTATTTTTCATTATCTATAGGTTTGTGTTACAGAATGAAACAGAACACAGATTTCTGTTGAATCTGTGTTTGCAAGCAGCTCTCCACGAGGGGTCAACCACACAAATAATAGAGAAAGTGTTTTCACTGTCTAAATGTTGGGTTGACTACTGGGACTTCCTTCTAGACCTGTACTCACATTTCAAAGACTATGATGATGATGAGACTCACAGAACACAGAAGAGAGTGCTTCCAGCATTACTACCATGTTACCAGTCAGCTCCTGCAGTCTGGACCATAGACCTCTCAAAGAGAAAGGTCTCCCTCCTCCTAGAGGTGCTGAAACTCCAACCAGAGAAGAAAGCAGTAAAGCTGACAGGCTTGCCAGATGAAGATAGTGAAGTGAGGAACTTCCTTCAGTGTCTACCCTACATATCACAACTCAGGTTGATGTTTGAATTCTTTCATAATATTTTTCTCCACATGAAAGCCATCTCATTATTTTCTTTTGTAAGATAATTAAACAGTATCTCTGTAGCCATTAAACGAAACGGGTTTCTTACATTGATGCTCCTACATCATGCAAGCACCAGTTAAAGTTACTTTCCATCCCTCATATACTGTGTGCACAGTGCACATCCCATAACCCACACACTGCACATCATTTTGGAGCTCATATCTTTGAACGGGTAAGGGCTAGTAATATATGTTTGACAAAAATAGGGCCCAAACCTATTTATTATAAAGCATATAAGCAAGCTATGAAGTGTATCAGAAAACATTATAATTGATGTCAGGTGGAAACCTGACATAATATATATATATATATATATATATATATATATATATATATATATATATATATATATTAATGTCAGGTTTCCACCTGACATCAATTATATGTTTTCTGATTTTTAGATTTTACATTGACTGTTAAATCGGATAAATACAATGTCCATCATTGTTTGGTTTGGTTGGGTTAAATAAAGCATTATTAGCTTTGTTGACTTGTAAACAGAGTGTTTTAGGTACATGAGGCAATTTCTTTAATGATTATTCATCTTATCTTTCATTATCTATAGGTCTACGTGTCAGAATGAAACAGAAAAAAGCTTTTTGTTGAATCTGTGTTTGCAAGCAACTCTCCACGAGGGGTCAAACACACAAATAATACAGAAAATGGTTTCACTGTCTGAATGTTGGAAGAACGACTGGGACTTCCTTCTAGACCTGTACTCCCATTTCAAAGACTATGATGGTGATGAGACTCGCAGGACACACAAGAAAGTTGTTCCAGCGTTACTACCATGTTACCAGTCAGCTCCTGCAGTCTGGACCATAGACCTCTCAGAGAGAAAGGTCTCCGTCCTCCTAGAGGTGCTGAAACTCCAACCAAAGAAGAGACCAGTAGAGCTGACAGGCTGGTCAGATGAAGAGAGTGAAGTGAGGATCTTCCTTCAGTGTCTACCCTACATATCACAACTCAGGTTAATATTTTTTCTCCACATGAAAGCCATCTCACTATTTTCTTTTGTAAGATAATTAGGTATGAACTATTGTGACTTTATCCCAGCATCTATGATACACTTCATAGCTTGCTTATATGCTTTATAATAAATAGGTTTAATTTAGAGATCATGGGCCCTATTTTCGTCCATGCTAAACCCTAAACGTATTTGCCTTTTTTTTATTGTATTCTTATTTTGAAACAAATGTCAGGTTTCCACCTGACATCAACTATATATGTTTTCTGATTTTTACATTTTACATTGACTGTTAAATTGGATAAATACAGTGTCCATCATTGTTTGGTTCTGTTTGGTTCAATAATGCATTATTAGCTTTATTGACTTGTAAACAGAGTGTTCTAGGTACATGACGCAATTTATTAATGATTATTAATCTTATTTTTCATTATCTACAGGTTTGTGTTACAGAATGGAACAGAACAAGACTTTCTGTTGAATCTGTGTTTGCAAGCAGCTCTCCATGAGGGGTCAAACACACAAATAATAGAGAAAGTGTTTTCACTGTCTGGATGTTGGTATTACTACTGGGACTTCCTTCTAGACCTGTACTCCCATTTCAAAGACTATGATGAGACTCACAGAACACACAAGAATGTTCTTCCAGCATTACTACCATGTTACCAGTCAGCTCCTGCAGTCTTGTCTATAGACCTCTCAGAGAGAAAAGTGTCCCGCCTCCTAGAGGTGTTGAAACTCCAACCAGAGAAGAAACCAGTAGAGCTGATGGGCTGTCCAATTGAAGAGAGTGAAGTGGGGATCTTCTTTCAGTGTCTACCCTACATCTCAAAACTCAGGTTAATGTGTTTATATTTTCTATCATTAATATTTGTCACATAAGCTGTCTACCTTTTTTAAAGATAATGGGGATTGAGTAATGCCAATTGACTTAATTGCATTAATTGACTATGTAAGTTTCCTCTACTACCACAGATTTGAACCTGTGTTCCTGCACACGTGCTGACATCTTTACCTTGCTTGCTTAAGGCTCGAACACTCTGTATGATATTGAAGTGTTGGGGAGTCATCAGATCGTTAGAGTATTTCACACCCCAAGAGTGTCTTTCTTGAAATCGGCTGTCATAATATCGTTGTGATTTTCACACTATAAGATTGATCGTCGACAAGGGATCGCACACTGCAAGATATATCACCAGGATGCCATCTAGACCCGAGACATAGCCAACATTTGTTTTTCTTCCAATGTCCAAAGAAAACGTGAAAGGCTCCCGTGGCCGTGATATGTGCGTGCAGCGAGGCAGGACGCAAATTCATTCTGTCTCGCACGCACGCACGCACGCACGCACGCACGCACGCACACATCTTTGCGGGGTGCGCTGTGTCAGAGCCAAATATCAAAGCTGCTAGATATCTAGAAGCGCTCGAGAAGGGATCGCCGAGCGCAATAATCGCCGCCAGATCTTCTCTCAGTGCCTTTCACACACAACAAGCAAAACCTCTGCGAGCAAAACCCGATCTTGTGCAGTCCCTGACAGCACAGCGACTTAGCACCGATGCCTATACTCCCTCTGTAATAATGTAGGCGCTATGTAGCATCGGGAGCGTTTGCTCATTGGGAAGATGAATTTGCAACGTTGCTTGCCAATGCTGCGCAAGCGAGGAGCTAAATTGGCAAGCGACATCGCAAGTGCATCCTTCCCAATGAGCAAATGATCCTGACACTACATAGCACCTACATTGTTACAGAGGGAAATAGGAATCGGCGCTAAGTCGCTGTGCTGTCAGGGGTGTGTAGGAGACTTATAGGGCAACAGTTCCAAAACCTTTCAGGTCCACGACCCCCCAAAATAATCAGTTGAACTGGGGACCCCCACCCTGATAAGCACTTTGAATTGTAGCCTAGGCATTTAATTTGGGTTGGTTCCACAGATATTTATATATTATATTTTCTTTTTTCATCCACTTTTATGTAATATTTGACGATTTGTTAATTTGTTATTACAATTTTTACTTTAGAAATGTGCAGATACCATGTATAGGCCTACACTTATATTTTATGTTGGTTTGTTTACTGGCTTAGAGGATAAAGTGAATCTTGAACGTCAGGTCAAAATTTGTGTCAGATCCTATGTCATGACGTTTGACACATCTTGTCTCAATAGAAGAGCAAGGAGACAAAATACAACCACCCCAATTGTTTAAGGGCTCGAACACACTGCCCGACTTTTTGAGCAGATTGTGCTGTCGCCGACGATGTTTGGCGCTCACCGTCAAAAACTGTGATTTGCCACAAGATCGGGCTTTACTCGCCAAGGTTTTGCTCGTTGTGGTGAAAAGCACTGCGAAAAGATCTGGCCGCGATTATAGCGCTCTGCGATTTCTTCCCGAGCATTTCTAGATATCTAGCAATTGATATTTGGCTCTAGAGACACATAATATGGTGTGGAAAACCGACCTTCCCAGCTCCCAAATAAAGTTGAAACATTAAGATTCAAGACACATATTTAGAAATATTCTATCTCCATATTCCAATTCATAAATGAATGCCTGACTTGGCCATATTACAGATGCAATGCATTGTGAGCTTTTGGGTCTGATCTGCTTCTGTTGTTAAAGTGACTTAACTGTTACTGTGGGTGGTTGTAGTACAGTATAATAACTACTTTAAATTCATTAGAAAACAGGTTCCCTTTTATTTTTTTAAATAACAGTTTCTTACGTATAAGGTTTCCACCTGACATCAACTATTTGTTTTCTGATTCTTACATTTTACATTGACTGTATAATCGGGTAAATACAGTGTCCATCATTGTTTGGTTCTGTTTATGATCAGAGATTCATATTTCATGTTGGTTTTCATTTTAACCTGTTGCAGTGTTGACGGTCCAGAACCAGACGAGTTCCTGGGGAAGCTCTTCTGTAAAGCAGCAGAACAGGAAGAAGAAACAGGAGAGAAGATTCTAGAATTGTTGACTTCTGTGTGTAATTACAAAACATTCCCCATCTCTTGGGACCCTCACGACAATGACACATCGTATCAATGTAATCTGCTACTGGATCTATACTCCCATGTGGAGTTCTATAAGACTAAAAAAGGCAGAAGTGTTCTTCCAGCATTAAAACCAGTTTTCCAGTCAGCTCCTGCAGTCTGGTCCATAGACCTCTCAGAGGTAAACGTCTCCCTCTTCCTAGAGGTGCTGGAACTCCATCCAGAGAAGAAGAAACCAGTAGAGCTGATAGGCTGGTCAGATGAAGAGAGTGAAGCGAGGATCTTCCTTCATTGTCTACCCTACATCTCACAACTCAGGTTAATTTTATTTTTTATTTTCTATCATTAATATTTGTCACAAAAGCTGTCTACTTTTCTAAATATATTGAGGAGTTAGCAGTGCTATGTAACTTACCTGCAAATATCAATCCGTTTATATTTATCCCACTATAAATCCTGGAGAAAAGGTGAAAACACAGTGTCAGTCATTCCCTCAGTCCATTTATCTCCTCATTGGGTTGACCAATTGATCAGATGTTTTACATGGACATTGACCAATGGCATATGCAGGAATCAACAAAGCAGACTTTTCATGTTTCCCAAATGTAAGCAATTTATCAATGAACATTACTGGCACAGTTTAATTTTGATTTAACTCTGAGAATGTACAATTGTATGTATCAATAATAATAATGTAGGCTATACTGTATGTGTACACTCTCAGGGTTACATTTACCCTCAGGATGTTGCTGTGTAGTGGTGGTCACACTCCCAAGTCTACATGTGTGCACTTCTGTGTGTGGACTAGTACAGAATTATAATTAAGAGGGACAGCTTTCTTTCTTAATGCAAGGGCTACTGTGCAGCATATTATCCAGGATAGAAGCAAAGTGCAGGGAGAACAAGAGAAAGTATGTGCTTTAAGTATGGTATGCAACTATGCATGATACAACCAATCATTAGTGGAAATACAATCA
Source organism: Nannobrachium achirus (assembly GCF_963921795.1). NCBI lineage: Eukaryota > Metazoa > Chordata > Actinopteri > Myctophiformes > Myctophidae > Nannobrachium > Nannobrachium achirus. The sequence continues at coordinate 52,475,276 of NC_137822.1, read as the reverse complement.
GAGAATACATGAATCTCTCTGAGAATATTTGAGTGCTTTTCCTGGGACAGTGGTTACACTACCACTAGTCAACAGAGGACGTAAAAATTGGGTACTTTATTTCATTACAGAATAATAAAAGCGAACATGTTTCGACCGCTCAGGGTCTTCATCGGGACATATATGAGGTAAACAGACAAACAGAAGTCCATATACAGAGAGCTGCAGAGTTGCAGACACCTAGTCAATCAGCACTTAGGACACACACCCAAAATTACACACGTGTGTGTGTGTGTGTGTGTGTGTGTGTGTGTGTGTGTGTGTGTGTGTGTGTGTGTGTGTGTGTGTGTGTGTGTGTGTGTGTGTGTGTGTGTGTGTGAGCCTCTTGGCCAGGTCACACTCGAAAAAGAGATCATGTCTCAATGTGTTTTTATCTGGTTAAATAAAGGTTAAAAATAATAATAATTTAAAAAAAAAGGTAATTACATAGGAACAACAGACACTGGAGCAACCAATCAATTAACCAATAAGGCTAAATAAAGAGAAAGAAAATAATATAGCAAAACAATGTATAAATTCAACAAATAAAGCAGCAACAAAGTAACAAGGCAAATGAAAAATAAAACGGGAAAAAATGTACTAAAGAAAACACAAAGTCTATATCCTCATTCAGACTCGGAGGACACCAGGGAGTGGATCCAAAACGTTTCTCTCTGGTTTAATTTTTTGAGACGATCCCCGCCTCTGGTTAGCGGTTTTATATGCTCAAGGCCAATAATGCAAAACAAAGTATTATTACTATTGTGTATTTCTTTAAAATGTCTGGCTATTGGATATATACGGTACGTTATTGTTAGTGCGGATAGCATAGGCCTACTTGTGCTCCGCTAGATGGTCCCTAAGGCAACGTTTGGTTCTTCCCACATAGAACACACCAGGACCTGTAGATGACATGAGTAGTGCTACAGTTAATAAAGTAATTAATCTTATGAGTTTTATTAGTCTTAAAGTCCATAAATGTTTTTGTTTGCTCAACATTAAAACAGTGTGGGCAGTGCATGCATTTCTAACAGTCTATTGGTCTCTTAAGCCAAGATTCACTTTTTGGGGGGTGCTCTGCCACCCACTGATTTTATTGTTGAACTTACTGATTGGATTATTCACAACAATGTATTCATGTTCACTGACGCTATTTATAAACAGTGTATTGGTGTTCCCATGGGGTCATGTTTCTCTCCAAACTATGCATGTTTGTATCTTGGCTATTGGGAGAAACGTTTTGTTTTAAACACTGTTAACCCCTTTTTCTCCTGCATAACCTGGTATGGTCGCTACATTGATGATCTATTGCTTATTGTCAACGGCTCGCAGGTACTTGAATTTCATAAATATCTAAATTCGTGGAACCGGAATATCAAACTCACTATTGAATATTCTCAAACTGCCATTAACTTTCTAGACCTCACTCTATCCAAAGATTCACTGGGAAATCTCCATACTAGGGATGTCCCGATACCACTTTTTTGCTGACCGAGTACAAGTACAAGTACTTCATTTTGAGTACTCGCCGATACCGAATACCGATACGAGTACAATTAAACATACTCTCCCCCATGCCTTCGGCTGGTGGAGACAATAATACAAAATGTCTATAATTTTTTTTTTTTTTTTTTTTTTTTCTTTTCAGATGTTCCTCACTTTCTGGCTGTATATAACACATTAAATTGCATTGCTTTCCCAGAACATGGCACAACTGCCACACATTTCACTTTTTTTTCAGGTTTAGCCCATGGAAATTCCTGTACTGTGCATGATAGATCTGCTATGCTCAAACATTTTGTATTTTTACTTTTGATACTTTAAGAGAGAGAGAGAAAGGCGAAGTGGCGGAACACACAGGGTACTCGGGCGCTTTGTGAGCAGTATCGGACGAGTACCGATACCGCAAAATAGGCCGGTATCGGGGCGAGTACCGATACCACGAGTACCGATACCGCATCCCTACTCCATACCACCATCTTTAGGAAAAAAAAACTTCTTGCAACACGCTGCTCAGAGCCGACTCATTTCACCCATCTCATCTAATTAATAATATTCCTTTTGGTCAATTCCAGCGGCTACGCCGCTTATGTGATGAGGATGATGACTTTAACACACAGGCTACTGATATGGCTGGTCGCTTTCTAAGTAGAGGATATAAGGCAGAGGTTAACTTGTTGCACGTGCCCGCAACAAGGCACGTGACATTAATTGTAAAGATTTATTAACATACGCAAACGCATTTTCTTTGCTGGAGTGACGGCAGCTAAGAAGATGGTTGCTACACGGTGGAAACCTCCTCATACTCTAACATTTCGTCAGTGGGCGCTAACCTTTTTAGATATAGTTTATCTCGAACAGTCAACGGCGAGATTACACGGGGCGAGTGAGGAGAATGTTCTGTTGTTTAAGTTAAAGTGATTTAATTGCTACTCTGGTTACTGTATAATACATTTAAATTCATCAGAAGACAGGTTCATTTAAATTTTTTAAATAATAGTTTCGTACATAAGGTTTCCGTCTGACATCAACTATATGTTTCTGATTCTTACATTTTACATTGACTGTTAAATCGGACAAATACAGTGTCCATCATTGTTTGGTTCTGTTGGGTTTAATAAAGCCTTAATAGCTTTGTTGACTCGTTAACAGAGTGTTTTACGTGCATGAGGCAATTTATTTAATGATTATTCATCTTATTTTTCATTATCTATAGGTTTTCATTTCGGCATAAAACAGAACACAGATTTCTGTTGAATCTGTGTCTGCAAGCAGCTCTCCACGAGAGGTCAAACACACAAATAATAGAGAAAGTGTTTTCACTGTCTGGATTTTGGGATGACTACTGGGACTTCCTTCTAGACCTGTACTCCCATTTCAAAGACTATGATGAGGATGAGACTCACAGAACACACAAGAGAGTTCTTCCAGCATTACTACCATGTTACCAGTCAGCTCCTATAGTCTTGACCATAGACCTCTCAAAGAGAAAGGTCTCCGTCCTCCTAGAGGTGCTGAAACTCCAACCAGAGAAGAAACCAGTAGAGCTGAGAGGCTTGCCAGATGAAGAGAGTGAAGTGAGGAACTTCCTTCAGTGTCTACCCTACATATCACAACTCAGGTTGATGTTTGAATTCTTGAATTATTTTCTCCACATGAAAGCCATCTCACTATTTTCTTTTGTAAGATAATTAGGTATGAACTATTGTGACTTTATCCCAGCATCTATGATACACTTCATAGCTTATATGCATTATAATAAATAGGTTTAGAGATCATGGGCCCTATTTATTACTATTTTGAAAAAACATTTTTAAATAGTTCAAATAGCTGATCTACAAGCTCACAACGTGTCAATGTAGATATCAAATAGACGGCTATTTGAAGTATTTTATAATGTTTTTCAAAATAGTAATAAAAAAAGGCAAAGACGTTTAGGAGTTTCAAAATCTCTCATACACATTAAAGTCTTGTCTAACCTGTAGTCATTGATATATAACATATTGCATTTTAGATTCATTCTATTATTAATACTTTATTACATTATTTAAAGTCAGACAGCATGTATAATAACATAAATTATTTCTCTGTTACAATAATATGCTGCTATTTGGAGTGGGTTGCCACCACAAAAGTATCTTTTCTGAATACAATGACAATAAATATCTTATCTAATCTAATGTTATATGATCTTGCTGATGTAACAGTTTCTTCCATAACTCATATGTACTGTATATTTCAGATGTGATCCAGGATTCTTCCAGGGCATATGTAAATCCATCACTGTTAGATCCAGAAAGGAGGTGGACCAGCTGATCTCTCTCCTCCGTCTCCTTGATTTCAACCTGGCGCTGACAGGAGAGTTAAGGACAAACACCTGCAAGACTGTGGGAAAGGTTCTGCAACTCTGTGGCTCTAAGGTGGATCTGGTCCTGACACCCAGCAAGATCTCTCTCAAAGGAGTTTCACTGCTTTTTAGAGATGTAGTGCAAATCCAAAGGCTGGGGTAGGCTATTCTTTAATTATTATAATTGTCTCCACCACCCGAAGGCTGAGGGAGAGTATGTTTTCCCCTCCGTCCGTGTGTCCGTCCGTCCGTGCGTGCGTCCGTCCGTCCGTGCGTGCGTCCGTGCGTCCTCGCAGTTTGTGAGCGCCAAATCTCAGTCGCCGTTGGCCCGGTCGCTGCCAAAGTGAGCACACACATTCCCTGGATGCCAATCTAGAACCTCTGCCCTAAATTTTTCAAATGGGCCTTTTCTAGCGACAACTAGTGGCCGATGTTTGCTAAACACATTTCTGTGCACTACTCTTACAGATTTTGTCCAAAAATCCTACAAATCGGTAGGCAATATCTCGACAGTCATGTGATCGACACGGATCTGTCCGATTTTGCATATTCCATCCTGATTGGCTAAGATTGGCTTCCAAAGTTTATGGGATTGAGCCTCAAATCACAAACGCAAAGTGCAATTATCATGAAATCGCGCACACACGTTCCCACTAGGCCGAGGAAGAAATGCCACTTAATTTTTTTTTAATCAGCCTCATGGTGGCGCTATAACAGCCCGATTTGTGGTTTTACCTATAACTCCACTGATCAGTTTCAAACTTTGTAAGCGCACTCCCTAGAGGCTAAGGATAAACCTTTGCCCTGCATTTTTCACATCAGCCTTTTATAGCGCCACCTTTGGGCCGACTTATGTAAAACACATTTTTGGATATTACTCCTTGAGATTTTATCCAAAAATCATGCAAATCGGTACACAGTATCTCTATAGTCATGTGATCAAGTCCGATCCGTCTGATATTTCACATTCCATCCTGATTGGCTAATATTAGCTTCCAAAGTTTGCAGGATTGCTCCGTTTTTGAACAAAATGCCTCAAATCATCAACGCAGCTTGCGATTACCGTGACATTTGCCACACATATTCCCACTAGGTCAAGGAACAAATGCTACCTTTTTAACATTGTCCTGTTATAGCGCCACCAGCAGGTAGACTTTAGCAAAACACATTTTTGGAACACAATGCTTGAAATCATGCATGCAACGCCCTTAATTGTCTCCACCAGCCGAAGGCATGGGGGAGAGTATGTTTTCCCCTCCGTCCGTCCGTCCGTGCGTGCGTCCGTCCGTCCGTGCATCCGTGCGTCCTCGCAGTTTGTGAGCACCTAATCTCAGTCGCCGTTGGCCCGGTCGCAGCCAAAGTGAGCACACACATTCCCTGGATGCCAATCTAGAACCTCTGCCCTAAATCTTTCAAATTGGCCTTTTCTAGCGCCACCTAGTGGCCGATGTTCGCAAAACACATTTCTGTGCACTACTCTTACAGATTTTGTCCAAAAATCCTACAAATCGGTAGGCAGTATCTCGACAGTCATGTGATCAGATCTGTCCGATTTTGCATATTCCATCCTGATTGGCTAAGATTGGCTTCCAAAGTTTGTAGGATTGAGCCGTTTTGAACAAAATGCCTCAAATCACAAACGCAAAGTGCAATTATCATGAAATCGCGCACACACATTCCCACTAGGCCGAGGAAGAAATGCCACTTAATTATTTTTAAATCAGCCTCATGGTGGCGCTGTAACAGGCCGATTTGTGGTTTTACCTATAACTCCACCGATCAGTTTCAAACTTTGTAAGCGCACTCCCTAGAGGCTAAGGATAAACCTTTGCCCTGCATTTTTCACATCAGCCTTTTATAGCGCCACCTTTGGGCCGACATATGTAAAACACATTTTTGGATATTACTCCTTGAGATTTTATGCAAAAATCACGCAAATCGGTACACAGTATCTCTATAGTCATGTGATCAAGTCTGATCAGTCTGATATTTCATATTCCATCCTGATTGGCTAATATTAGCTTCCAAGGTTTGCAGGATTGCTCCGTTTTTGAACAAAATGCCTCAAATCATCAACGCAGCTTGTGATTACCGTGAAATTTGCCACACATATTCCCACTAGGTCAAGGAACAAATGCTACCTTTTTAACATTGGCCTGTTATAGCGCCACCAGCAGGTAGACTTTAGCAAAACACATTTTTGGAACACAATGCTTCAAATCATGCATGCAGCGTCCGATGTCATGAAAGATCTAAGGTGAAGAACACATGCCACCCTTTTTACATTGGCCTATTATACAGTAACACCATCAGGATGCATGGCCTGGTGGAGACCTGTGCTCGGAAGAGCACTGCTTCTAGTTTTTTATGTTAAGATCTTGGCTACTATTCCTAAAATAAAAATATGATCTTGGCTCTCAATCATATGATGTAGTTGTTTAGTTAAGAATAGGATTCATACTAACTCAAAGCTTTTTATATACATATTTCCTTGATTTTCAGACTGTTCGAAAGCATGGTATTACTACTTCTTCGAGCAGTAAGAACAGGACGATTGAAGAGCATGAGCTTGATTGGAGAGTTTTCCATTCTGAAGACCACGCCACAATCAGAGAGACTATTGTCCAGGGTTGTGAGTAATGTGGCATCCCTGCTGAGACACTGGTCAGTCAGATGTTTGGACATGACCAAGTCCAGCATCCAGTCATACCTCCTCCTTCCACTGTTGAGTCACCAAGATCAACTGACAATCAAGTGAGTCTGTTTTTTTGTTGAGTCATAAAAAGATGTAAGAAAATATATAATTAAAGCCTTCATCAACCTTCATCCTAAACATGTTCAATAGTTACATTTTATTACATGCATACTCTGATTAATAATTTCTTCAGACTGTGTCCAGAGGTTCTGCAGAAGCTAGCTGGTGTTGTGTATAGAGCTCAGGATGAGGACTTGACAAAGTCTTTCCTGGAGAAGGTTGGTGGGGATCTGACCTCCTGTTCTCTAGACTGGGAGTGGGAGGTTCTTCTCTATCTGCTACAGCAGTCATCAGCCCAGAAGTTCACTGTGGACTTGAGGAAGAAAAGGATCTGGGAGAGAATCATCACAGATCTTTTCCCCTTTCTGGACAGAGTTTCATTTAAAAGGTGAGTTAAATTATTTTGTAATTGTGAAAAATAATGGCTCATACATCTTTTACAGTTAGGGTCCTATTTTCATGCATGCCGTTTTACTATGTTAAAAAACATTTTAAAATACTTCACATAGCCGATCTACAAGCTCACAACCTGTCAATCTAGATGTCTTAAACAAATTTTTATGTTAATCCATGTTTTCAGACCCAGTCCCAGCTTTACATTGTGTGCCATCAGAGAGACATATCAATGTCGTTCCAGTGACAGTGTGCCAAGTTTATTGAGGTTATTAGACCATGTAATCAACCTGAACAACAGAGAGCTGAACACAGTGGACTGTGATGCTCTGCTCTTCACCCTCAAACACTGTGACAAAGTGACAGAACTCAGCCTGTTGTGGACATTCATACCACCACAAGCAATTGAAAACATCCTGCTCTCTATGGATAAAGTCTCTCAGCTCAGGTAAGTTGGATGTAGCCAATTATCTTTGTTTTAACATGATTTTGAATACATTATGTCTTTGCTTTGCATGGTTGTGTATTTGCATATGTTATTAATAGTTGTTCAATGAAGTGATGATTAAATGTGTTATGTTGTACATCCTCATACCAGTGTTGACAGGAGTCTGCTGCTGAAGTTCCTCCACTGCTGCACTACCTGCCAGACACAGCAGGGGGCAGCAGAAGGTCTGCTCAGAGCTCTGCAGTACAGACTGGACCTGTCGTGCTCCTCCTCTGTGGACCTGTCAGAACAACAGCAGGTGGTGTCTCTGTCTCTGACTGTCACTCACTGCAGGGACATCTCTACTGTCCTGGGACACTGCAGGGACATCTCTACTGTCCTGGGACACTGCAGCAGCAGCCAGGACATACAGCTCATCCTATCAGACTGTGAGGTAGAGGACAGTGGGCTGGACCTGTTGTTCCCTGTCCTCAACAGAGTCCATCTGAGGTGAGAAGGACAACACTTTGCTGCCCGATGTTGCTTTTGCATCATGTGTTGATTTGCCACAATGTTCACAAAATAGTTTTAATCTAAAGGCCATTCTACACCAATGCAGTTCCTTGAAACATGCAACTACTTGTTGCAAGGAGTTGCATTGGTGTGGACTATTAGATATTGTTGTAACCTATACGTTGTTATAACTTTCAATCCGGGAGCCACCTCTGTGTCTCAGTAGTTGTTGCTATAAATATAGCAACATAATGTATGTACACATACATAACCTACCGTTGTTTCCTGTTGAGATGCAGTGATCATCCCATGATGTGCACTGCAATGTACAGTAGTTTCAAATGCACTACATTGCAGGCTTTTTGTTAGTGAAAAAATAAGAAGACACGTGTGACATGTGTCATCTGGGCAGCTTGCCCCAGGAAATGTGCCAATCTCAACGGTATATCGCTTTGCCTTTCCTACTGATTGTAGGTGTTGTATTGACTGCAATGTCTTTCCATCATGGTGTGTCTAAGTTTTCCCTTTGTCCTGTAATCTTTTCTTAACTGTGGTACTGTCTTTGGCGCCTGAATTTCCCCCAGCAGGATCAATACAGGTCTTATCTTATCTTATATTAACCAATGCAGAAATGACAGTGTCTTATTGACTTTGTCACTTTGCCAGCACTCCCAGCAGAGAAGCCAACGCTAAAGCAGTTGTTCTTAAGATATTTTGTTCCAGGGACCCCCACATTGAAATGTATTTGGCTGCAGAGTCAGACTCCTGTCTTAAAATATTTTGTTCCAGGGACCCCCAGGGCATATTTGTGGTGTTATCTCTCTTCAAGATCTCACAATGTGTCACAATACGGCACTTTGTGTGGTGATCTTGTAAATCGACTATTTTTGAATATCCAAAGTATAAAATAGGACAAAGGTGATTCAACTGTTTCTTATTTTTCTGGAGACTCCCTGGAACCCCATCGAGGACCACTGGTGGTCCACGGACCCTACTTTGAGCACCACTAAAGCATTCTCTAGCAGAGTTGTGACCTTCTAATTATGTATTTATTATTCTCCAGATGCAGCAAATCCCTCCTTCTCCAGCTGCTATCTCTGGTCTCTGTGGGCAGTGAAAGGGACATGGTGATGCTAGCAGGTTCCCTGGCAGGAGCCCTGGGTGGAGAGCTGGACCTCAGTGAGACCACACTAGATCAGAAGACATGTAGATGTTTGGCCCTGTTCCTGGAACACTCTGAGGGACTGACAGAACTGGACCTCAGTCACTGTCAACTCACTGACCAGCTGCTAGAGACTCTGATCCCCCACCTGCACAAAGCACAAGTCCTGGAGTGAGTAGTTTCATAGAATGGAGTGGTTTGCATGTGTATGTGTGTGACCATGATGTACTAATCTGTTCCTTTGTCCTTTCTCTTCCTTGTATTGTTGTAGTCTGAGTGACAATACGCTCACTGATGCTCTAACTGACAGATTACTCCAGCTGCTCTCCATCAATACCTCCATCCAAACTGTGCGGTGAGTAGAATGGACTGAATGCATGCATTGTTAATAGAATAACTTATTGTTCTCAGGTGTGTGTATAGGAACTCATTCATCAACATGGTTTACTACACACATCATACATGTTGAATAAAATGTGCCATCATTTGATGTCTTTGCAGACTCTTCAACAACTGCTTCATGGACATAACCCCCTTCCTGAATGACAAACACTTTGAAATCTGGTCGACCAATCAATCCGAATCTGAGTCAGAATCAGAATCCTCTGAATCAGAATAAACGTGAAACATTGTGAACCAATCAACAGCAGGCTTTTAAATATGGTCAAGTTCAACCAATCATTTTGGTCCAAGTAGAGAAACATGTCATGGTTCTCAAAAATGTTATAGTCATGAGTCAACTGTGCTTAATAAGTCAAACTTGAAGGATGTCATGTGAAATAGCCAAATAATATACTTAAGGTATATATTTCACAGATTTAGTATTCATTTAAATTGTCAATAGTTAATAGTATCGCTTTGTTCTGGCATATTATCATGAGACTGTCTCACTGTCATTTCAAGTAGCATTGTGCAATATGTTTATAGTAACAAGACCTGGAAATAATGTACTGTATGATGTACACACTAAGTTGTGTGAAAGTTTCTTGAAGTAGGCAATTTACTGGTATTTGGTGATTTCTGTTCTGTTATTTATTTATTTATAAATGTATTTATTTATTTATTGCCACTGGATTCCACATGATTGTATATAGGTTGTACAGTACCTAGTGTGTATGTTTGTATACTTTTTTATTAATATTTGGTGTTTATTATAATGTTACTCTACATATGATTGCCACTTACAGTACTCTACCTCTAATGCCCTGTATCTGTTACTGAAACTGCTGTGCAGTCTGTGGCGCCTGGATTTCACCTGCGGGATCAATAAAGGTGTCTATGAACACATGAACATCATTCTGGTCAGAAATGTCAATGGTTGCTTATCTTTTTGCAAGATTTTGGAGAATATGCCTCGTTGAAACACACATGACATTCTGTGTGCCCTCACCTCACAAGCGTATCTGGGTATTTTCCATGACGTGTGTACGCTACACCCATGTAAACTTAAAATTTCCAGGGCGCCCGCTGGCCTACCGGTCCAGGCGCCGGAAAACACACTCGCTTGGGCTGTTTATGGCTTTTGATTGAGTGAGGTATTTATTAGAGGTTTTGGATAGGAAAAGCAGTTTCATGACAGTACAGTTCACTGATACAATGTCAATTAAAAGGAAACTCGGGTAAACTTGTTATTTTCCAAAATTCCTTAATATCCTTATATACCTCTGTAAACTAAGGTTAATCGTAACCTTATTCCTAACCTTGACCTCAGTAAAACGGTGCCAAAACCTAGCTCCTTTCGGAACCCCTCACTCCACTGCTACGCAGCTCCGAGATGGGGTTCGTACTGGTAGCATGCCGGAATCCTGCGGCTGGATCGCCGATCCGCCGTTAGGGAACACTTCTTACCTTTTGGTGAACACTCTATCCAAAAAGTGACCGGTCTCTGTTCATCTATAATCCTTTTACTTCTTTAAGGTGGAAGAAACTCGAAGCAAGGGGGTGAAATCAAGTTTTTATATCGCTCGAAAGACCAGCCGGCTCTGTGTTTTCCCGCGTTTTCCCCCCGTTGTAGTCTCGCGTGGCTGTGAGCATTTGACCAAATCGCGGAGGCAACAGTCTGGCCACGCGAGACTACAACGGGGAAAACACGGGAAAACACAGAGCCGGCTGGTCTTTCGAGCGATATAAAAACTTTATTTCACCCCCTTGCTTCGAGTTTCTTCCACCTTAAAGAAGTAAAAGGATTATAGATGAACAGAGACCGGTCACTTTTTGGATAGAGTGTTCACCAAAAGGTAAGAAGTGTTCCCTAACGGCGGATCGGCGATCCAGCCGCAGGATTCCGGCATGCTACCAGTAGGAACCCCATCTCGGAGCTGCGTAGCAGTGGAGTGAGGGGTTCCGAAAGGAGCTAGCCAAAACCTAACCCTATTCCTAATCTTATAACCTCAGAAAGATATGCTTAACCCTGAAGTTATATATAACCTTATTACCTCGGTAAAACGAATACAAGAATAAAAACCTCGGCGAGTATGTTTTCCGGCGACTCTACCGGTTACCCTGTGTAGCGGTCGGTCACCTCCCACATTCCCAAGATGCCCCGCAGACTTTCATAGGATATTGTGACTTATTGGGAGCTAGTAGTAAAAGAAATCGCTGTCTTATTACTTGTGCAAGCGGAGCGAGCGCACAAGTACTTGATCGGCGGGGTATGTATGTCAGTGTCCTCATTTGTTGAAGTCTGTAGCCCAATCAGGGACCAGCATTTCTGGCAACGTCATCATTCATAGCCAATGAGGGGGCCAGTGGTGATGCCAGTGTCTACTTGCATGGTTTCCTCTGCCATCGGTGTATGAATGTGTGTGTGCACCGCACCCCATTCGAAGTGTGACAATTGACGAATGTAATGCTAATGCACTTTGTATAAAAGCACTATAATGTACCTTTTATAATTTTGAAAACCTCTGAATAAAACTGAAATAATAATGATAAAGGCCTTTACACGTACCAAGAGTATTTTTATATTGTGTTTTTTTCTACTTTTATTCAAGTACAAAAAGAAAACCCGATGACTTGTTCCACCACAGTTGTTCATATGACAAGTCTGGCGTATGGTAAATGTCTCCTTTACAGATAAAACCTTTTGTTGACGATGTAGTGTGTGTTTCCTATCACATTCTCTCAGCTTTGTTCTCTCTCCTTCAATAGGTTCATTTAACTTCCAACAACATTGTAAAATGGGCCCAGGAGCTTTCAAGGCCTTGAAATGCAATAACACTGTTCAAACATACACAGTTCACTTTCATTTAGTGTAAATAGTTAGTTGATTAATCACAATTTTATATAAAAAAAGGCCCATGGTGTAATACTTTGTCTGATTTAAAGGCGCAGTAAGTGATTTTATTTTGTTAAATTAAGTGTCAAATAGTTCTATATCGTCACTGTCCGGCAGGAAACCTCGTATCTCCAAGTTTCAAATTTGTATGTTTTCCGTCGTAAATTAAAGCCCTACAATACATCATACAAAAGTGTAACACAAAAGTAGTGAAAATACCAGATTTACAAGCACACAACGCCTTGCTATGTGAGGCATTGTAGATCGGCTATTTTCACTATTTTAAATAGTTCTTTAAAATAACAACGAAAGGAAGGTTTTGGACATACAAAGTTTCCACACGACAACGACGATATTGTGATAGAAATCATTAGACTAAAGTGTTTGTTCAGTAACATGGGTCTCCCTGTCTCCACAGCTCTTTGGCAAACAGAAAATGCATTTCCTGGTCGGGATACCAATTTTATCCAACCAGGAGAGAGAACTCATACAGGGTTGAGTTAAATTATAAGTAATGAATCAAAGTACTGATCAGTCAACACTGGAACTGGAGCACTACACAATGAAGCTGATAAGAGGACACTCTCTCCTGATTGGATGCCATTAGCAACCCACCTGAAAGTGTATTTTCCATTTATAATAGTTTGACTGCCATAGTTTTGCCATAATTACTGCCAATACTTTTTCCTATTGTTTTGACCACATTTTCAAGGGCTCTGTGTACACAGCATGTGTCCATTATGTACATGGGAGGTCCCGGTCACGGCCGAACGTCTTTTCTTTCCAGCGGAGAAGAGAAAATACAACTGTGATGATCTGTGTGTAAGTTATCGTCCATAGAAAATAGGCCAAACGCGCGATATGTCCATTTTGCTGCAGTCGTGAGGAATACAAGTGAAAGGACGATAGAATATCCCGACTACATTATTTCACGAGGCATCATGGGAAACTGAGTCTTTTCCCTCACTCCCGCCCTCGATAGAGCGCTGGCTATTGGTTACCATGGTAACCAGCTAACACCTTCCTGGACGTGTTAGCGGTCCCGCGGGCTACTCCCATGTGTTAAAAAGCTGACATGCAGGGAGACCCCTGTTACTGGACAAACACTCTATAGCTATGATTAGCCATACTATCATAATATATTACAGAGTTTAACATTTAAAAAAACAGAAACCCTTTGTTTTAACCAAAACATATCACTTACACTACCTTTAACAGTGAAGGAAAATTACCCACAAGTCTCCTCTCCACAATATCAACAAGATAAGGCATTAAAAAAATCCAGACATAAAAATATTCAGGTAAACCCTAATATATATAAAAAAGAAAATCTTAAAAACAAAGAAAGCAAACAAACAAACATGCAATATTGCTCAACCTAATCAATGTTTATCGAGTCTGAGTCCATAATTGGAATTTATACTATTTCATTCAGTGGTTCCCAAACTCTTTCCTTGGAGCCTTGGCTATTTTTCATAGTTTTTCCAGTTTTCTGAATAAAGAAGAAAAGACAAATACATTGAATATTTTGTGAACAAATGAGCTTGTAGATCGGCTATTTTGCTTCTCTTGTATGACATACTAGAATGACAAAGTAGGACATAGCAATATGCAATGTGGCCTCCCGGAGTGAGTGTGGAAATACAGTGGCTCTCTCCATCATCAAAGTTGCCCACCCCTTTAAACAATAGTGTGAACAGTGGACAGTTACAGTTAAGAAAGCACACATCCTACCTTGTTTGACACCATGACACGCCCAAAATAGAGATGTCAGGTTCAAAGTGTCTCAAAGCAAGTTATGATTTTGTGCAACAAGTTTAAAGTTTTGGACTACCTTCAAACAGAAAAGGCCTCTGTGATCTTTAGCCGCCCTCCCCAAGGAGGCCCGGACGCCAGGTTGGGAAACACTGATTAATAGAAGTCTTGGCTACATTCTGGATATTAGAGCAGAGACGCTAGAACCTCAGACTTTTAGGATAAACACCGCTAGCGTTGAGCATAAAAAAAAACAAGTCTCCATGGGAGAGATGATGGCCGTGAGACAAGGAACGTCCACGCAACTACGTTACCCATAATGCATCACGCTACCCATAATGCTTTGAGAGCCGTGAGAGGACATCTTATCTCTTGAAGAACGCGGTTTCCATGGTGACGACACTCCACAATTCAAACAAATGATGACGAACGACGACAACGGAAAAAGAAAAAAAGTACGCAAGGCTTTCGCCAACAATTCTGTCCCGATATAGTTTGTCAATGCGGTCCGTCCGCTGCAGGCCAGGGTGAAATGGTTAGGACTCCGCCTGAAGTTCCTTGGCCTTGGTTAAGATCGTGTGAACGTCTGAGATGGGGTAATCCTGGGGGAAAGAAATATAGTCATAATTAGTGTGGTTACCTACAAGGCAAGCAGACTATAGTTCTAGTCCAGTTTTATTATTTCATCTAGAGCAGTGGTTCTCAAACTTTTACATTTGAAAGTCTCCACTTAACTCTGACAGTGAACAAATGGAACCAAATGGACCCAAACGGGTCCATTTGGTTCAATTTGTACACTGTTAAAGTTACAGACTTGTAAGGGTCAATTTAGACCTCCATAAAGGAACCTAGAGTCCCTGAAATCCACTTTGAGAACCACTGATCTAGAGTAAACCTTAAGGCCCAAGTTCAATGGAGGAATGGTGCTCTCCATTGAAACCATGTCCCCTTTCTGATTGGATAATATGGATTTGAGGAGTGGTCAAGCTTCATGTGACATCACATACAGTATAGCCTATAAATAGGCAACCACACTTGTAGGCCTGTAACAATTTAGAGGGTTTAAATGGTACTGGATATGCAGCTCCGCAAATAAAAGGTGAATTGATCCCAGTGCATGACGGAGGACAATTTCATTATAAATTTAAATCTCCACGATTATTGAGAGTGTTTTATCGCGATAAACGATAATAACGATTATCGTCCCATCCCTAGTCACGACTAGTTGTCACATAAATAATCGTGTCAAATAATTTCATTGTGTTTTGGGGCATTGAACATTTATTTTGAAGTGCTCAGTTTGGCCAAATATGGCTCTCAGATGGGTCACATTGTCATTACTCATAGGGTTTCATGTATAAAAGGTGGTGCTACTTTAGACAATAGTGTGAACAGTGAACAGTTACAGATAAGAAAGCACACATCTTACCTGCAGTAATCTCATATTGACTGTGAAGTCGCCCGCCAACAAAAGATCACGAATAAGTCTGCAGGAAAGGGGAAAGAAAATCATTTTATTCATGTTGACACATTCATCCATCAGATACACACAGGGGCGGCCGGCAGGGGGGGCTAGCGGGGCCATTGCACAGGGCGCCACTTTGCGGGGGCGCCAGAAGAAGAAAAAGGAAAAAAAAAGTAAAGTGACGGCCCTGCAGAGCAGACGTAAGATCAACAGTCCACTCAGACCGAATACAACAACACCCCCTGGTGGTAGTGATAGAGGCTGGCAGCTCCAGGCAGCCCCCCCCCCTCCCCTCCTGATGTGATGTCATATTCACGCGCCAGTATTGAAATTGAAAACAACATCTGTTAAAAATAAAGCATGGAGTTCGAGCTCTTCACTGTCTACTATGGACGTGACTACCGGTAGATATTATAATATAGCTGCTTGCCCTGAAACATCACATGGAGAGGATCATTTTGTACCTGACTTCCTCTACAAAACACAGACCTCAGGCAGGCTCTATCAGCCAGGACTTTGTCTCACTGTGCGTGACTGTGAAAGAACCATTTCCTCCTGACCAGCCCAAGGTAAGACTAAGACAGTCAGATCATGCTTTTATAAACCCTATTATATTAAGCCCAAAATGGTTCTGCCGCCGTGTAGAACCGAACCGCATAATTTGCCCGCAAATAACTTGAAAAAATGCATAATTTGCCCGCAAATAACTTGAAAAAATGCATATTTTGCCCGCAAATAACTTGAAAAAATGCATAATTTGCCCGCAAATAGCCGATTTTTCCGGCGCCGCGCCGCGCTTCGCGCGGCCATAGGGCGGCGCTATACTACCTCGCCTAGGGCGCAATATACATACCAACCGCCACTGGATACACAACACACTTAACCGAACACTACAAAATCTAAAATAGCAAAAATAGAACAACCAGAAACAGACAATCTACAAGCCCTTAGTTGTGTAACTATGAGGTGGTTATGCGAAATCATACTTTAGAAAGATGGAAAATAACAGGTAAACAGCCAGTAGAGGGCAGCAGAGATATAAGTATGTTGAATGATTCTGTTTAGAGCAGGGGTAGGCAACTTTAGGCAAGGGTGCAAACATTGGCACCGGAGAGGGTGATCCCTGGCACACTGGCAGAAGTGTCAGAGAGAGGATATTTACTGTACTTTAAAATCAAATATATATATTTTTATTCAATTAAATGAAGTCACCTAATTTACATCATATTTACATCCTGCATATAATTCTACATTCATTAAAACTCTGAACTCTGACTGGGGAGGGAGTCGAGGAGATAAGTGGATTATTGCGACCGAAGGTCGCAGTTTATTTAGTATGTGAAACGGCACATACTGACTCCGCCTGGACGTGTACACTTTTGTACTGTCTATGGGATTGCCGCTCTGACTTCACTGTGATGTCAGGGGAACCACACTAACAGAATCCATTTTATGCCTTTTTTTGGAGTTCCCTGATGTCAACAATATTAAGCCCATATCTAACAGGACTTCATATGGGAATGCCCATATATGGAGGCCACATCGGCTACATACCACACTAACAGAATCCAAATATGGCCAAGACAGATGGCCAAGACAGCCCATATCTGTGTGGCTGGTTCTACAGACAAGGATCTCCATGTATGGGCATAAAAGGGATTGTATATGATGTCAGATGTCATAGACATCATAGGACTTTCACATAACAAATAACTGAGTAAGCATGTTTGGGGTCTAATGATCGTTATAACGTGTCCTCACAATCAAAATATGTCAGAATGTTTGAAGGCGTGTCATTAAAATCAATGTTGACATGGCACACTGATTATCTAGAAAATAAAAACAAGGCACTTCATTTCAAAAAGGTTGCTGACCCCTGCTTTAGACTTAAAAGAAACTCCACCAAACAAGAATCAATTAAATCTTCATAATAAGTACAAATATGGAGATACAAGGCTTCTGTCTGACAGGAGCGATATGAGAGTGGACATTAAAGTACTTCAACCACGTTGAACTTTGGTAGAACCTTAAATGCCTTGTGTCACAGATATTGGTGACCTATGCATTTTTGTTGTGCAACATAACCATGGTACTCACGTGAGCATGGTTACATAGTGTAGCTTTAACTATAAACTACTGCTCCCATGAGCATGGTTGCATAGAACACTGGTTCTTAAAGTGGGGTCTGGGGACCCCCAGGGGTCCTTGACGGAGTCCCCGGCTAAATGATAGTTAGGAACCAAACAGACCCTTACAGGTTTGTAACTCAGAGAGTGCACAAATGGAACCAAATGGATCCTTTTGGGTATGCAACGCTGAGTGTAAAAATTTACCGTTATGGGTATTTAACTCTGAGAGTGTACTACAAATATAACTGACCATTACAGGTCCATTTGGTTCAATAGGGTATATGCATATACGCCATTTTGTTCTACTTCCGGGTGATTTTCGACTTCCTTCAATGGTGTTACCGATGATACTAATGAGTGAAGGGTCTGTTCCATTCTGGTCAAACAGAGTCAGGGTGCTGATGCATGTGGACTCACTGGAAACACTCTGTTACACTACACCAGTGGTTCCAAATGTCCCCATACAGGTGTGTAACTCTGAGAGTGTACAAATGGAAGCAAATGGACCTGCAAGGGTCCATTTGCTTCCATTTGTTGATTCCATTTGTACAGAGTTATGGGGGTTCTTGAAATGAAAGCACCACTGTACAATAAATCAAACAGAGCCTTAATTAGTATCATCAGTAACACCTGT
Source organism: Nannobrachium achirus (assembly GCF_963921795.1). NCBI lineage: Eukaryota > Metazoa > Chordata > Actinopteri > Myctophiformes > Myctophidae > Nannobrachium > Nannobrachium achirus. Next base: position 52,456,901 of record NC_137822.1, on the reverse strand, counting down.
GAAGTAAGTCGAAAGACACCCGGAAGTAGAACAAAATGGCGTATATGTGCATATAGCCTATTAGTACACTCTCAATGTTAAATGAACATTGATTTTTGGGGTCTCAGAGATAGAAATGCCATTACATGGGGGTTCGTTGCCTAATTAATGCATGTCAAACTGGGGGTCCTTGAAATCAAAATGGTTGTAAACCACTGCTAGAGCTTTAAAAATCTTCTTATGGGGTCCCTGGCATATCTTTTCAAATGGGGATCCCCAGTTAAAATATGATTATTTAGGGGGTTGCGGCCTGAAAAGGTTGAGAACCACTGGAATAGAAGAACCCCTACTCACAGTAGCATGGTTACACAGAAGACCCCCTACTCACATGAGCATGGTTACACAGAAGACCCCCTACTCACATGAGCATGGTTACATAGTAGAAGACCTCCTACTCACATGAGCATGATTAGATAGAAGACCCCATCCTCACATGAGCATAGTTAGATAGAAGACCTCCTACTCACATGAACATGGTTAGATAGAAGACCTCCTACTCACATGAACATGGTTAGATAGAAGACCTCCTACTCACATGAACATGGTTATATAGAAGACCTCCTACTCACATGAGCATGGTTAGATAGAAGACCCCATCCTCACATGAGCATAGTTAGATAGAAGACCTCCTACTCACATGAACATGGTTATATAGAAGACCTCCTACTCACATGAGCATGGTTAGATAGAAGACCTCCTACTCACATGAGCATGGTTAGATAGAAGACCCTCTACTCACATGAACATGGTAAGATAGAAGACCTCCTACTCACATGAGCATGGTTAGATAGAAGACCTCCTACTCACATGAACATGGTAAGATAGAAGACCTCCTACTCACATGAGCATGGTTAGATAGAAGACCTCCTACTCACATGAGCATGGTTAGATAGTAGAAGACCTCCTACTCACATGAGCATGGTTAGATAGAAGACCTCCTACTCACATGAGCATGGTTAGATAGTAGAAGACCCCCTACTCACATGAGCATGGTTAGATAGAAGACCTCCTACTCACATGAGCATGGTTAGATAGTAGACCTCCTACTCACATGAGCATGGTTAGATAGAAGACCTCCTACTCACATGAGCATGGTTAGATAGTAGACCTCCTACTCACATGAGCATGGTTAGATAGAAGACCTCCTACTCACATGAGCATGGTTAGATAGAAGACCTCCTACTCACATGAGCATGGTTAGATAGAAGACCTCCTACTCACATGAGCATGGTTAGATAGTAGACCTCCTACTCACATGAGCATGGTTAGATAGAAGACCTCCTACTCACATGAGCATGGTTAGATAGAAGACCTCCTACTCACATGAGCATGGCGCAGCAGACCAGGATGAGGAAGTGGAAGCGGTCCTGGTCGCTGAACAGAGAGTCCCAGATACGGATGACCTCGGGCAGCAGGAACTCCTGGGACAGCAGCAGGGTCAGCCAGCGGAACGTGAAGTACTGAGGCTTGATGTTCTGCTCCTGCTGCGAGAAACACAACACACCACCAAGAGCTGTGAGCTGGAGGCCTTTATAAATCCTTTTACTGTACTGTTTCTAACAGCTAATCCAGGGGTCTTCAACCTTTTCAGGCCAAGGACCCCTGAGTTGAGAGAGAGATGAAGCAGGGACCCCCACAACCTCTTCATAGATTCCATATGGTTTCATTGTTTGACAGCGCAATCATCAGCATATTTTGGATTCATGTCAATTTGTGTTTTCAAATAAACTTGACCTTTCACTCTGTACTTAGTCTGCTCTTTTCGCCCTCTACATCAAAGCTCTTCGCCAAAAATAGAATAAAAATGGAGCCATGTTGAAAGTGTGTCAGTGGGTTTTTATGAATATTGAACCAATGAAAAGTGTTAATAAGAGCTTGTGACTTAATAATAACCAGCCCATTAATACCTGGAATTATTTTATTCTTTAGCTATTGAAAAATAGCAGAGCCATTAAGGCACCGAGTGCCGCGCTGCGAGCTTGTAGATTTATTTATTTTTTAATCGTGAAAATGTGTGCAACTCAAATCTTTGCAACTGGGGGTCCCTGGAGCAACATATTTTGAGATGTGGGTCCGTGGCCAAATACATACATACATAATTTTGGGGGTCTTTGACATGAAGACATTTGAGAACCAATGATGATAGAAACATGACTTTCAAAAAACATTTATAGAATCAGGGCAATATACGTATTCAAAAGATTTTTCAAAAATAGCAGATCTACAAGCTCGCAGCACGTCACTCCTGTGCCTTAATGGCTAAATAATAACTAGAGTGGACCAATTGAAACACAGGTTTTTTTCTTTTATATATATTTCCTGAAAAGTAACAGCTTTGGAAACACAAGGTTTGACTGAAGCAGAGTGGTTGGTTACCAGTCTCAGATAGAGCTCCATGTCCTTGTCTTTGAGCATGGAGTAAACACTCTCCATCTTGTACGTGATGCCACACTGGGAGTCGTCCAGGCTCTTGATGAAGTTGTCCCGGTTCTCTGACATCAGGTTCGTGAAACAGAAGAACGTGTCCACTTCAGCGTGCTCTGAAAGTCACCACACACACACACACACACACACGCACGCACGCACGCACGCACGCACGAATGTGATCGTGCGCGCGCGCGCGCACGATCACATTCATATGCTCTTAAAGCAGAAATTTTCATGTCAAGGCCCCCAAAATTAATGTATGCATGTATGTACTGTATGTTCGATCCTCCAGAAAGATGCGATTATGCAATCTCACAATCAGCCAAAATGGCGCAGATTATGCAGGGGTCACATGTTTTCAAAAAGGCTGCACAATCGCATATTTCCGTCCGCATATTTTCGGAACTACCCGCATATTTCACAGCATGAATTCACATAAACCTATAAACATATTTCGCGTAATTGACAACCTTTCGCATATTTCGCAAATTTCCCCATGTTTCACATGACACATATTTCACAACTAGGGGTGTAATGATACATTTTAATAGCGATTCGATACATTATCACGATACATGGTTGACGATACGATACATGGACGTGGTTCATTCATGCCGATACGATACGATTCAATTTAATTATTTAAAATCGATATAGTAACTATTTAGCAAAGAAATTAAATCTGTGTGAAAGGTGTGGATAGTGCAGGTTTTTAAGGGAAACATGTATTATTATGGATATAAATAAGTAAACACAGTGTTTACTGTGTCCATGTATATCTGCCAAATACATGGACATTGTATATTGACAAACCTGCACCTTGACATGAACCCAGAGATTACATACATTTATCAATAGACCAGAGTAGCTATATGGAAATGAAAAGTAATTAAACCCCTCCTTTTAATTTTTTCTTCTTAAAAATGCTAAATACAATGCACAAGTAGGTAATATCGATACAATCGATTCTTTGCACTGCCGATTCGATAAGATACAAAATAAAACCATACGATTCGATTTTAGCTGTTTTCATTTCGATATACTTAGATTTTTTAAGTTAAAAGCGATATTTTAACACGTTACACCCCTATTCACAACTGTTCGCATATTCAGCAACTTTCTGCAATTTCACTGCATAAAATCACCTAAAAACCTGCATATTTCACAGTGAAATCACGTTTTTTTCCCCCCTGCATAATCAATGATTTTAGTCTGCAAGGTTTTTTGCCTGCGTTTTTCTGGAGGGTCTAGTATGTACAGTATCTATGTTAGGGTTGAGACTGATTCATTTCAATTAATTAATTACATAAAAATAACATGATTAAAAAACGATCATACCGGTGCACCAACCAAGAAGAGACAACAAACCCCAGTGCACACAATGGGAGAAGAAGCCTATCAGAGTGCTTTGTCAGTTTGGCCCAGTGGATGGGACATTTAGAAAACTCATTCATTACTCGTATATAAAATGTTTTCAATTAAAATAAAAAATAGAAAGCTTATCAGATCAAATATTTATATGTGATTAAACGTGATTGATTTCGATTCATTAATTACAAAGCCTCTGATTAATTAGATTTTCTTTTTTAATCGAGTCCCAATGTATATTATATATGTATTGTATATGTGGGTGCGGACACCAATCTGCCAGGGACCCCCATAAGAGAATATTTGTGTTGTTTGTGTAAAAAGATTATTAAAAGTTTTTTTATATTATTTTTTTCAAAAGTAGCTGATCGACAAGTTCACAAAGTGTCATGACACGTGAGTAGAATGTCGAATGGTGAATTTATATGGCAGGTCCTCTGTCCAAGGGGCTTTAAAATGTGCATTAAATTCACACACGGACAGCAGAGGAAACCATGCAATGCACAAATCTGTTCATCGGGAGCAGCTAGGGGTTCTGTGTCTTGTTCAAAGACACTTCAGCATTAAATCTGGGAACCTTCCATTGTGGCCATTCTACCTGCTAAGCCACTGCTGCCCGGCGAGCTTGTAGGGTATGTGATATGGCATATCAGCTATGTGACCAATTATGGGGGTCATGGCTGACATCGGTTCAGTTGTGGATCCATGCAGCATGCCAGCATTGGAGAAAGTAAACTAAGCAAGCGAGACAGCTGTGCGACATGGCATGCACACTACAGCGGTTTCAACCACTGATCACCGATGCGTCCTCATGTAAACGCAGAATAAAAAGTGACAAATGCACGAGAAAAAACAATGTCTCAAAATCTTAAATATGAAACACTAATGTTATAAATGAAGTAAAAAAAAGAAGAAGAAGATGAGATCAAGGCACTATTGTGGAAAAAAGTTAAAAGCCTTTAATTGTTTTTCATATACTGCAGCCAGGATGGCAAGAATAAAAAACTGCACCCATGCGTTACTACAAACTGGCAACACTGCCTTCATCAGGGTGAGTAAACAAAAATGAAGAACAAACATAGCTTTTATAGGACATGACATCACAGGCACATTACCATATACGGATTGGTGGCAGACTAAAAAAACACACCAATAGAAAATACAAAACCCAGCATGAAAACCTAATACGTACCACTTAAAACCATGCACAAAAAAAGATAAAAAGGAAAAACAGTTTGAAAGAAAACAAGAAAGGCTATGCGATGAACTGAAATGGCATCATAAGAGAGGATATAGGCCTACTCAAGCAACAAAATGCAACAATAGCATCTCCAATACTGAATTAATTAGAAAAGTACAGCATCATACATTACTATAAGAGAATAATAACTCCCACCCACCCCTTGGTAGAAAAGAACAATTATAAAAAAGGAGAATAATCTATTTCCTCATTGAGAACTGGAGACACCAATTGCTTTGAGTTTAAAAAAACAGAAGTTTTCCCTTTGTAAAGGTGTTTGAGTTTTATCCCTACCCGTCCGGGAATTGGGGACCATCTCAATAGCCTAACTTTTATGGCTCTGTCTAGGGCTGCCTTGACCAGCCTGTCTGTAATGTTTAGCCATAGGGTACTTATCATTGCATATCCTGGTGGCATAAACATGCTATTACACCCTGTCCCTCAGTCTTCATTTTGGTTCAGTCGTAAAATGAAGCTATGAATGTCTCAGGCCAAGTCTACACAGAGCTGGATATTTCTGAAGCTATAATTTGTTTGTGCTGTTGGGGCTTGCAGCCACATGAAGCTGGATATTTCGGCCGTGAAGCTGGATATTTTTTAAACCGGATAAATAAGTGAAGACATTGAAAAATATCCGATTCACTGGATCCGTGTAGACACGGAACCCGGATATCTCTTAAGACTTTACTGTGTGTGTGCTTGAACCTTCTCATAGTGTCAGCTCACCTTCAGCATCAATGACTCCACTCCCTGTTGAAGTCCTCAGTGGTTGGACAGCACCTGCAGATTCATGGTGGTGTAACAACGCAGACCCTGTAAAGCAGTAATACATATGTCATAATAATACCATAGGAGCCAACATGTGTATCCTCAATTTGTGTCACACCACAGAATAGTGTGTTATTAAGCAACCAGACACATTTGAACATGAACGCACACGCGAGAGCACACACACACACACACACACACACACACACACACACACACACACACACACACACACACACACACACACACACACACACACACACACACACATTTTGCGATTGTGTAGTGTTAACAACTAGTAAGACGCCTCAGGGCGACATGCGACCTCGTGCCAATTCTTTGCCATCTGGCCAGTGATGTATATCAGACCAGTTACCCATATATGGAGATCCATGTATACTGTATATGGAGATATGCTGTGAGAGCCCAAACATGCTTACTCAGTTATGATGTCTATAGCTGGGTTCAAACCTGGATGGTTTGAGCGGGGCGATTACATACAAAGTGAATGCAAAGACGAGACATAACCTTAATTTTATGCCCATACATGGAGATCCCTGTCTGTTGAACCAGCCACACAGATATGGGCTGTCTTGGTCATCTGTCTTGGCCATATGGTTCTGTTAGTGTGGTATGTGGCCGATGTGGAATCCATATACGGGCATTCCCATATGAAGTCCTGTTAGATTTGGGCTTAATATTGATGACATCAGGGAACTCCATATATGGGCATAAAAGGGATTCTGTTAGTGTGCCATCACAGTGAAGCCAGAGCGTGATGTCAGAGCGGCAAACCCATTCTGTTAAGAGTGGTTCCCCTGACATCACACTGATGTCAGAGCGACAAACCCATAGACCTGTGATGTCACAGTGACGTGTCAGGGGAACCACAGTGTCAGGCGTGACATACAGACAGAGATATGCGGACAAGATGTGCCGGTTTTCATAGTTAACTGTGACCTACGGTCGAAATATAGATAGATAGATAGATAGATAGATAGATAGATAGATAGATAGATAGATAGATAGATAGATAGATAGATACCTTTATTATCCCAAGGGGGAAATTCAGTTGTCCAGTTGTAGCACAGCAGTATACAGTTATTTACAAAGTTACAGAGAAGTAGGAAAAGATAGATGAGTAAAAAACTAGACCAGGTCAACCTGGTTGTGCCAGACCCCCTGTCTATCATCATCATTTATGACATCATGCCTTTTGTAGGCATGTCATCATCATGTCATCATCATATATACCCTTTATATAGAAAACCCGGACCGACAGACATTTGCTTATGTAGGCCTACCCATTTCATGGGTCTGGCAACAAGAGCAGTACAGTACCAAAAAAGAGAAGGCATCAAGAGCATCAATAGAGGGGGCGAATTAAATATAAGTATATATACATGTGTGACGGGTGGGACTCTAGGACCTGGGAGCTCAGAGCAGGCTACCGTAGCACAGCAGAGCGTCTATAAGAGGGCTCTCGTGAGAACAGCTGAGTCGCGTTTGTTCTCGTGCGCCGAGGCTGTTTGGAGCTGGGAGCGTCGGCAAGTGCCGGTGCTCTGCTGTGTGCAAATTATAACTACAAGAGGTATGTTACCAAATGCCTAAACACTGTAGATATGCATCTTTTGTTGGTTTTATGAGGAGTTCTATAAGTACTCATTGATGTTACTGCACTTCTAGATTCTCTGGTGGTCCTGGACAGGACTTGCTGTGTTTGGTGTATTAACCAGAAACCAAACACACATGCACTAGCAGAGTCTTGAGGTAGGCAGTAAAGTACAATGTGCATATATTGTTACTGTACGAGGTTTATGGTTTTCAACCATTGTTTATGGGAGTTAAACCTTCATACCGTTTTTTGATGTTTAACTAATAATATGTTCTGTATTGTATTATAGAGGGCCATACCCAGATGTTCCTGGTCAGCTCATGTTCCTACCTGTTGGGTGCCCAAGCGCTTCGGGCCGAGAGGTATGAAGCTGAGCTTTCCAGTATATTATGCATTATATAATGTGGGTTGTATATGATAACTAATTTGTGCATTTGTATGTTGCAGGCTGTACTGGTGACACATGGCTGTGGTCAGCAGGCAGCCATTGCTCTTTTCCTCATGTTAGTTTTAGAATAGTTGCTATGCTCAAGTGCCTCCTCCTCCTTTTGTTCATTTTTATAAGAGTCTCCATTTATTGTACCACCTAGTTAGTGACCGTGCTTGCCCCTTCCCCATGTTAAGTGTGCAGTGTTTTAAGTGAGTTTTACTAACAGTGTGCAGTGTTATTCAGCTGTATTATTCTTAACCCTTTTGCAGTGGTGTGATTCTATCAAGTGTTATTGTCCCCCGGTCCATTGAAGTGGTACAGACACACAGTGTCAATAGTGGAGCCTTTTAATACTGCTATGTGAATAAAGATGTTAATGGTTTTGTACACACAAAAGCCTCTGTCTGTCATGTCATCCTGAGTGGGGATTATTTATGTGGTCATAACGATAACAGAGTAAATGCATAAGTTAGGCGGGTCTCCCACCCTGTAATTGGGAGTGGCGTTGTCACTTTAATTCATTCAACAATACTATTCGTGTCCATTTGGTCACATTTGGCGTTAGTCGGCAGTAGACACGGAGGCTTTTTGTGTTTTATTATTTGGAGGCACTGAGTTTGTAGAGCAACAGGTTGGGGAGGAAAAGAGCAGTGGTTGTCCAGGAGGAGAACAAGAGGACAAAGGACATCCACCGCCCTCTAGCTGCAGTACCATATGGATGCATTCTGTGGACATTTCTGGTGCTGCTCAGGGTATTGACATTTTGGCAGTGAGAAATTAAAATGGGTGAACCTGAGGATCAAATCAAGGCTTTGTCTGAACTTGTCAAACAGCTACATGCAGAGAATAATCGTCTCAAAGACGGGGGTAATGAGACAGTGAATGTAGCGGCCCCTGGTCCATCTAGCCATGTAGCTGCTAACAATGTCAGCAATGATGTACCACCTGAGCGGGTTTATGTATATGCACCAAGGGAAAGGAAATGCCCATGCTTTTCAGGAGCTATAGTGTAGGATGGGTTGACTGTAGAATGTTGGGTGGAGGAGGTGAGAATGTCACTGTCTGTGCGTTAGACATTGGCAGCTGAACAGGCAGTCTTCATCGGTGTGAGACTCCGTCCCTTTTCAAATGTCTTCTCCAGTGGAGTTGAACGAGTCTGTCCCTTTTCAAATGTCTTCTCCTGGAGTTGAACAGTCTGTCCCTTTTCAAATGTCTTCTCCAGTGGAGTTGAACAAGTCTGTCCCTTTTCAAATGTCTTCTCCTGGAGTTGAACAAGTCTGTCCCTTTTCAAATGTCTTCTCCAGTGGAGTTGAACAGTCTGTCCCTTTTCAAATGTCTTCTCCAGTGGAGTTGAACGAGTCTGTCCCTTTTCAAATGTCTTCTCCAGTGGAGTTGAACGAGTCTGTCCCTTTTCAAATGTCTTCTCCAGTGGAGTTGAACGTTCTGTCCCTTTTCAAATGTCTTCTCCAGTGGAGTGGAGTCCATAAGTTGGTTTCAATGGTGTTCTGAGGAAAATTGAATGGGGGGAAAATACGACATCCCCTTTCTTTTGAGTCAAGACTCGCCCCCTGCTGCTTTATGACTGGGTTTTTACCACTGTACGTTGGCCCCGAGTTTGATGTTGCCGGGACGGCAACCTTTTAAAGTGGGGGTGTATGTGACGGGTGGGACTCTAGGACCTGGGAGCTCAGAGCAGGCTACCGTAGCACAGCAGAGCGTCTATAAGAGGGCTCTCGTGAGAACAGCTGAGTCGCGTTTGTTCTCGTGCGCCGAGGCTGTTTGGAGCTGGGAGCGTCGGCAAGTGCCGGTGCTCTGCTGTGTGCAAATTATAACTACAAGAGGTATGTTACCAAATGCTTAAACACTGTAGATATGCATCTTTTGTTGGTTTTATGAGGAGTTCTATAAGTACTCATTGATGTTACTGCACTTCTAGATTCTCTGGTGGTCCTGGACAGGACTTGCTGTGTTTGGTGTATTAACCAGAAACCAAACACACATGCACTAGCAGAGTCTTGAGGTAGGCAGTAAAGTACAATGTGCATATATTGTTACTGTACGAGGTTTATGGTTTTCAACCATTGTTTATGGGAGTTAAACCTTCATACCGTTTTTTGATGTTTAACTAATAATATGTTCTGTATTGTATTATAGAGGGCCATACCCAGATGTTCCTGGTCAGCTCATGTTCCTACCTGTTGGGTGCCCAAGCGCTTCGGGCCGAGAGGTATGAAGCTGAGCTTTCCAGTATATTATGCATTATATAATGTGGGTTGTATATGATAACTAATTTGTGCATTTGTATGTTGCAGGCTGTACTGGTGACACATGGCTGTGGTCAGCAGGCAGCCATTGCTCTTTTCCTCATGTTAGTTTTAGAATAGTTGCTATGCTCAAGTGCCTCCTCCTCCTTTTGTTCATTTTTATAAGAGTCTCCATTTATTGTACCACCTAGTTAGTGACCGTGCTTGCCCCTTCCCCATGTTAAGTGTGCAGTGTTTTAAGTGAGTTTTACTAACAGTGTGCAGTGTTATTCAGCTGTATTATTCTTAACCCTTTTGCAGTGGTGTGATTCTATCAAGTGTTATTGTCCCCCGGTCCATTGAAGTGGTACAGACACACAGTGTCAATAGTGGAGCCTTTTAATACTGCTATGTGAATAAAGATGTTAATGGTTTTGTACACACAAAAGCCTCTGTCTGTCATGTCATCCTGAGTGGGGATTATTTATGTGGTCATAACGATAACAGAGTAAATGCATAAGTTAGGCGGGTCTCCCACCCTGTAATTGGGAGTGGCGTTGTCACTTTAATTCATTCAACAATACTATTCGTGTCCATTTGGTCACACATGTAATCTACCTCCTTTCTGAAACGTCTCCGCTAGATCATTCTTCCGGATCTTCTTCAGAACGAACACCACCATCTGCTCAGCTTTTCCGGCATACTCAGACACTATTAGATCGGCGGTGTCAAGCCTGGAAGCGTTCTGCTGTATAGTGGCCTTTGGAATCGGTTTCAGGCCTTCAAAGTTAGGCTGTTGCAGTTGCCACTGGAACTTATTGAGTTCCTCGCCTCCCAGCTCCTCCAGTGTTTCCTTGATTCTTTCCTTAAGTGTCATAGCTGATTCCTGGTACAAAAACAGGAGGTTAAAATCACATCTTCATTCTCTTAATGCTTTGGGTTGGAGGAGATGAACCACTAAGTGTCCACTAGAGAGCGCACCTAAACCACCTGAGAGATAGAGAGAACATTAGAAAGAGAATGAGGACTATACAGTGAGATAAATAAAGACACAATATGAATAAAACATTTAGGCCTATTGGAGAATCAATCAATCAATCAATCAATCATATATATGGCTCATCTATGGTCCTATTAAAGAGTGAAAAGCATGCAAAGCATTATGCCTCATTCACACTACAGATATATAGTTGAACGTTTTGCTTGGTAATTCAATGTAATCTCAATGGAAACCAGCTTTAAAGATGCAGGAGATGCTCAGAACAAAGCTTTGAAAGCTTTAAAGCTGGTTTCCATTGAGATTACATTGAATTACCAAGCAAAACGTTCAACTATATATCTGTAGTGTGTAATGAGGCATTTGAGTGGCATATGCCATGAGGTTACTTCTTCGTGTTACTAGGTGGCATAGTGCCAGTTATTTTTGTGAAGCACTGTTAAGGCATCTCATGTACATTTATATGCAGCGCTTGGAGGTGTGGTGTCAAATAACAGCATTATAGTGGGAATAACAAACCCTACAAAGAGCTGTTACCTCCAGGCTGTACAAGCACTGGTTCAGCAGCCTGCTGATTCAGTAGGATTGCACTATAGTACATTTATTCTGTACTTTATGTTTTTCCCCATGTTGAATGTCTCTTATGTTACTGTATGTTACATTTTGTGATATGGTATGTAATACACCCAAAGAGAAATAAAGAGAAACTGTAATTAATAATCATTCTCATAGCTGTTATATAGCTTAATTGCAAATTGCAAAAAATACTCAAATAAACACACTGCAGATATGAACAGGTATATCTAATACTATAATTTGCACATTTCAGTGTGCGTATCTATATAACACACTCTTCTATAAACAACACAGATTAATCTCTTCCTCACCAGCTAGTTTTGCTCCACACAGCCTCTCCGCCCCTTCTCGCCCCTTGTAGAGTAAATAAACCCCTTGGGCTGCATGTCTCCTTTTGGGTGTGCCAGTTGAGCAAATTGTTCTATACCCTATTGTAGCTTCTCTACACATGCATATTCCTCCATGCTTTAAGAGTTTGATCATATAAAACTGACCCATGATTTGTGATAGAATCTAAAGTTGACGCATAGGCTGTGTATAAAAGACATATTAAAGTTAAACTAAACCGTTAACTACTGTCCTCCTTCTTTAATCTTTAACTGTTCAACACATCCTGGAGAACTGTCCACATCTGGCATAATTATATGCGCCACACGCACACACGCACGCACGCACACACGCACGCACGCACACACACAGAAAAAAGAAAAGGCCAAAGAATAATTAAGAAAACGCTTTAAGGTTTTTAGGGTTAGGGTTAGTTTTTAAAAGCATCAGTGGCATTCCACAGACGTGGGCAGTATTATGTGTTTTTTTTACGAGCCATTGTGGGCTATTATTATTATTAGTATTATTACTCTTAGATTCCCATGCTTTAGTTTTGAAAGATAATGTATTTTTACTCACTCAGTCACTCAACAAAATGTTTGTCTTCTGTTGCTCACTGTCCGTCCGTCTCTTCTGTCTCTGTCTCGTGTACACAAGATAATATGTGAGCTTGTTTATTATTTTCCCATCACTTAATTCATCAACTTCAAAGTAAACAAATTAAACACTTTTGCTCAAATACACGACCTGTCAGGGCCGGGCCCGCAACATGTACGTCTGTATCCTAAACCAGGAAACACCAACTAAAGTGCAAAACTGCAATGTCTCTTATGAAAAGGATGGACCACTTTGGACCATGGTACACAAAACAATAAAATACATCAAAGTGAACATTTTAACCCATTTTCTGCGTCTGTGGTTGTTCTGCACGGTATTATGCAGAACTACAATGCCTGTGAATTTGTTGCAAATTCCGCTTCATCTTTGTTTTATTTCATGACAAATGAACAGAAGGAGCAAATGCAAACTCCGGCACCGGCACCGGCACCGGCACCTGCCGCGTAACTGCCGGTACAAAGGTGGTTAGGGGTTAGTATAGGCTAGTCAATCTAAGGTTTGACCCAAAAGAAATTGCAATAGTAATGGTTCAAGGTTTTTTATGATCCTTAGGGTCATCCAAATAACATATTAAAAGTTGTGAATTATATATTTAGTGGATCAAGGTAAATTTAGGGGATTCAAGTTTGGGTCCATTCACTTCACTTCAAAGAAAGACCCCCCAAAAAATCTTCTTTAAGTAGCATGTGAGGGGTCTAACTAGGGGTTTTTCATGGTCCTGAATCCATTGCAAGCATTCGTTTTGCACAAAAAAAAACATTCGTCAGGTTAAAAACGGACACCATAAAACGGAGATGACCCCAGAAAAGTGATGACTCATCACTTTTACCTTTTTGGAGCGGTGAAAGCGCTCCCAATAGACAGGTATGTCCGTGGGTATGTGGCTGGGTGGCTGGCTGGGTGGCTGGCTGGGTGGCTGGCTGGCCGGGTGGCTGGCTGGCCGTGTCCGTAGCCTGGCAATACCTTGAGTGGCCACACACAACACACTAGTAAAAAGGAGGGGCGCTGTTTTGTGCAGGCCAGGCACACTCACCACTCACTCACAGGCACAGTTTACTCACTCACTCACTCACTCACATAGGGTACAGCTGCTCAAATTCACCGCTCCACTTCGAACCGAGGTTTGATTTTTTTTACCTTGATCCACTAAATATATAATTTACAACTTTTAATATGTTATTTGGATGACCCTAAGGATCATAAAAAACCTTGAACCATTACTATTGCAATTTATTTTGGGTCAGGCCCTTTTTTTAGCTTAGATTGACTGGCCTATTAGCTGGGTTAGGTTTAGGCATAGTTTTACTGAGGTTAGGGTTAGGGTTAAGGTTAGGTTTAGGCATAGTTTTACTGAGGTTAGGGTTAGGGTTAAGGTTAGGTTTAGGTTTAGTTTTACTGAGGTTAGGTTAGGGTTAGGTAACCGGCACCTGCCGCGGAAGCGTGTCGGTGCCGCAAAGTGCATTCGCTGTCCCTCCAAATGAAAGCCTTATTTTATCATTGGTTTGCCTTTGTCATCTCGGAATTATCTTGTCTGAGCTACAGCCTCTCAGGTCTATAGTAGGTAAAGTGTGCTTTTGTGCATGTTCTCAAAGGAAGGTAATTACAGAGCAAATATGCTACGCATGTACAGTACACTCGCTGACAACACTTGAGGAAGGTGGAGCATTCTAATTCCCTACACCCCCAAAAAAGACAAGAGGCAGATCCGTTCATGCACAGGCGGCCCTTAAAGTCCCAACTTTACAGCGTTCGCCAGCTAATCAACTCGCTGTGTGCTCGGAGGAAGGATGACTCATGACCCAACCGGAAATAGACCCGTCTCAGCTTAAACATAAGTCTGAAAATACATAGATAAAATAAATGATCACAGAATAACAAAAATCACATAAGGATACATGTTAAACACACAAACACATTAAATAAAGAATAAAATGAAACACGGTTTCAAGATTACATGAGTGAGAAATGCATACTTTGTCAAAATTTGCATGGAAATGAACCAGAATGCAAAATCTCTTCCAGAGAACAATGAAGCCACGGCACAAACTTTGTGAAATGCATTTAGACAATAGTTTTACATGAAGATAATAAACACCCATCAAACTTCACAAATTAATATGTGGATACTTATTATTGAATGTTTACAACCTCCATAAGGGGCGTCCGCCGCATCCCCTTATCAGAGAGAGTTTGACAGATAGAGGCTTTCACTTACTTCTAATTTTAACCAACATTGTATTTCATGAAGATGTTTTCAATGCTTGGAGCTAATTTAACTTTTAGCCACACGCAAACATTATTTTGGCCAATAAAACAGAGATTTTTGTAAAAGGGTAAGTAAGTGAAGATTTACCAAAATATCCACTTCAGTGTAGACAAAAATGTTCACAAAATCGATTAATGTTCAAAGGACTTCTTTAGAGTGACCTTATTGTATTTTGAATGAATGGGGCTTAAGTAAGTAAAGTCTTGCAGAGCCTGATAGGGCAGGATTTTACTGTGGTTTCCACTGTGTCCTCGCTTTATGTTCCTGATTGTGGTCGGACCGTTTCTTGTCTGTACAGGCATTGTAGCCCGGGGGATGGAAGCAGCAGTTGCCACACTCAGGGGCATGCACGCACACACACGCACGCACACACACACACACACGCACACGCACACGCGCACACGCACACGCACACGCACACACACACACACACACACACACACACACACACACTCTGAGTCTTTGGTATGTGTAACCGGTGTATCTTTATCTCTCTGCGTTGTGTGGAATTCTGACAAAAGACAGAAACACACACGTCTCCAAGTGAGTCTTTTTTTAGTGCACGAGAGCTCCTTTCTCTACAAAGTCAAACAAACACTGTAGGCTATCAGTAATTTAAAGCTTTTTATTAATATGTTTTGCACAGAATGATAACAAAAGCCACCCACCTCATTCAATGCGTATACAGAAGGGAAGAGGTGGAGGTGTGGCAGGAGTATACAGGAGAAGGTAGGAGGGGACTTAAAGGAGCTGTGACCACGAAAACACTATATACAGTACACAATGGAGAATCGTCAGGTATATGCACTTATTTATGTAACATTTTGTGTAATTATACACACTTAGTTAATACTGTTACATATGATCCGACCAGGGTTCGAAACCCGACCTCCCAGTCTCAGAGTGGACTCTAACCACAAAGCCACTGAGCTGGGGCTTAAGGAGGCTCTAAGTACAGGGGTTTCATAGCCCCCAACGTTGTGACAGCTGTATTGTAAGCACATGTGACAATAAAATCACACGCACATTACACACACACGCACACACAGGAGCTGTTTGTTTTGCTTGTCTGTGTGTGAATGTGAATGGACGGGTGAGGCAATGCAGGGATTGTCAAATCAAGAGGGCCCTGCAAATTTCATATAATCTTGCACAGTCACTGTCTACCATTTGGGAAGTAGACTGGTATCAATTCACTTTGCATGTTGATGATCCGCTCTGTCTCTAGAACGGATGCAGAAATGATGTGTCAATCTATTAGTGAGTGCTAGCTAGTTCCCTCTACACCTATGACTGCACCCCTGCACACTCCAGTAACTCCATCATTACATTTGCAGATGACACTACTGTGGTGGGGCTCATCCCGGGGAGAGAGGAGTCCGCGTACCGGGCCGAGGTGGGGAAGCTGTCGGAGTGGTGCGCAGAGAACAACCTGGCCCGTAACACCTGCAAGACCAAAGAAATAATCATCGACTACAGGAGGAAGAAAACAGACATTGTGCCCCTGGTCATCAGTGGGGACTGTGTGGAGAGAGAGCTTCCGATTTCCTGGGCGTCCACCTATACTGTAGAATAGATACTGTAGATAGATACCTTTATTATCACAAGGGGGGATATCAGTCTCCCAGAGGCAGCACAGCAGTTAAGGTTACAAGTTAAAGGGAAGTATGAAAAAGAAAAAAGTACTGTTGTGTACAGAAAAAACAAACAAACAAGGAAGAAGAATCAACAATACAGAGCAAACGTAAACGTAGGTAATAAAAACCAAAACATATATAAAGTGTTGAGAACAGTCAAAGCTAAAAAACACAAATAGTACTAATTATCAATGCAGTGCCAAACAGGAAAAAGTGACCCTTATCAAATAAAGTGTCCATAACAGTCACTGCTACATAAGTGTCTCACCATAAGTCAAAAACTTGCAATAATACTTAAATACTACTTAAAAGTGCAGAGCCGAACAAAAGTATCCATTGGTCAGTGCAAAAAGCAGAAGTGACAAGTGCTCCTAGCAAAAAATGAACAGGAACCTCTCCCTAGGTATGACAAAGAGTTAGCCTGGTTAGCCTCGCTCCACTGAACAAGTCCCTCACCACACCATCATGCTCAGCTGTGTTATCGTCAGAGATCTGATCGACCACCACAGTGTCATCTAGAGAATTTCTGTTTCAGCGTTGAATCGGAAACTAGATGTGTAGAGAGTGAACAGACAACAATTTTAAAACATTTTGTTGTCAGATAGATGACGAACTGACCTGGAGCACCAACACTACTGCCACCATCAAGAAGGCACACCAGAGACTGTACTTCCTGACAATACTCAGAAACAAGAACCTTGCACAGGAACTGCTGGTGTCCTTCTACCGAAGCTCCATTGAGAGCATCCTCACATATATCTGTGTGTGGTTCGGCAGCTGCACAGCTGCAGAGAGGAAGGCGCTCCAGACTCAGAGAGTAAAATATCCAGAGAGTGGTCAGGACTGCCCAGAGGATCATGGGCTGGCCCCTCCCCTCCATGGCCGACCTAGACCTGTACAGCAGCACTGTCACTTTGAACTGCTGCCCTCGGGCAGACGTTTTAAAACAATAAAGGCACAAACCAACAGGCAAAGACAGTTTTTTTTTATCCCAGAGCCATAGATATGCACTAATAATATTAGTAGTAGTCGATTGTGTAGGCTACACAAGATACTGGACACTTTAATGTGATACAGGACATTTTACTCTTTTACATTTTATTATTTTGTATTCTATTATACATTCATACAGTATTATCTTGTCTTGTCTAAATGCATTTCAGGAGTTCGCTCCAATTTCGTTGTTAAACTTGTTTTATGCAACAATGACAATTCATTCATTAATTCATTAGTTACTGAATGCAGTGCGTGGGCTCTAGACCAGAGTCGCACACTGCTGCTGAAAGTCTCCTATAGACTAGAGGATATGCGCATAAAATGAATGGAAAATCGAGTGGCAAATTGAGTGGCATAGTGAGTTGCAATGTGAGTTTAACATTGTTTAGCGCAATCAGATAAGACTTTTCAGTTTGGATGTATGGGCTGTCAAGGCCAGAAAGTAGTTTTTTTGCCACTCAGTGGGCGTTCCCACATATCTTCCGGGTATGATGATGATGTCACGCGCATACCCTTCATATAGCTATATCCACCACTAGTCAGTGGTAACTGGTGGTGATGATGGTTATCATCATCATCATAATCAGTGGTTAAACAGATTTGGATACTAATTTCTCTGCATGGGGACCTCTGGAACCCCCCCATGGACCCCTGGAGGTCCCCAGACCCCACTTTTCATGACCTACAGTAGTTCAGTTGAAATCATGCTCCATATGTTCACACATTACGAATATCCTATGGACAGTTTTTTTATGCCAATACTCTGATATGATGCAGTTGTGTGTTTCAGTGACAGAGCACTGCTGTGTAGCTGCGGTGTCGGTGTACATGGGTCAGTGACGTGACGCCCCAAAAAATGTGTTTTTAAAAAAACTTTAAATTGCAGGCATAAAAGTTATTTACTTTTGTTCTACTCACTCTCAACCTTATGGAAATACATTTTGTTTTTAGATATTTTATTGGAATCAGACTTTATTCAGCAGTTTGTTGTGCTTGTGCCTAAAATCGTCATATGGTGTGACATGAAAATAATTGTTCATAAAATGAAAATGGAGTACATCTTTCTTAAGTTACTCACTTTATCAAAGTCCTTTATCATAACTAACCAGTGATCCACTATAGTTTTTTGAAAATTAATTATATCTGTATATTTTTTTCATAATCGACACTCTGTGTGAGGCCCATGTTCATGATCTTACAACATATTTTAAATGTATTCTGTCAAAACTTTCTCTAAAATTACACAAATATTTGTGACTCTTCCTGATAATATTCTCTATGTAATCCATAAACATTTTTTTGGTTTAATCATTAATAAAGGTATGATTTCTCACTATTTGGAATGTCACACCAAATGATTTAGTGTCACACCGTATGATCATATCTTCATGTGTCAAAGCAAACTGTGTTTTAACCTACCTATTAGTGAGTACTGAACTTTACTGATTGATTAAACAATTACCCAGGATAACATGGCCTTAATATTTCTGAACAGGATATTATTGTAGGGCTTTAACATGGGATAAGAAAGAATTGTAGTAGTAGATGGATGATGAGGATGTGCACAGGAATGCTACGCACACCTAAGTCTTCTGCCGGCCCACGGCAGAAGGATCCTAAAGGGACAATAAGGCGCATAGCCACACTTGGAGCCAAGGCATTGAAGGCAACATTTTATTAACACCAATTAGTGGAAACAGAACTCAGCATTCAGGTAAATTGCTTTTTTTCCGAAGTCTCCTGAACTTGAACACAGCATTTTGTGTTGAACAAATGTAATTAGGAATCATGACATTACACCACATCTCCACTAGCTAAAGAGTGCTGGGTTGCGCAACTCTGAAAATAGCTGATCTACAAGCTCTCGCAGCACAACGTGTTGAGAGCTTGTAGATCAGCTATTTTTGCTAGTTTTGTCTCGGGTCCTACCTTAACACTGTCCACTGTCCAGTCCAGTGAGTGAAAGTACAAAAGTATTAGATCAGATTAGATTATACATTTAGACTGTATTATTTGTACATCAGCCAGTCGTATTTGGTGAGGGTAGCAAACCGTCTGCCTTGTTGAGGTTCTGCTATGCCACAGACAACCTCCTGCTCTTCGTAGAAAATGCAGTCTCGCCCCTTTGGCTCCTCTCTCCTTGCTGGGTCATTGTTTCGTTTCTCCCTGTACTTTCTCGTTCTCTCAGCACTTGTCATTTTCCAGCTGACAAAAGAAAATGGAATGTATAGTTTAAGACAAAGAGAAAATATTGTTTAGATTGAAACAATATGTTAAGGTTTCTGTGAAGGGGTTTCTGCTCTGTCTGATGAATTTGAAGTATCACTGAATGAAGCTAAATTACATTTTATGTAAAAATGTTTAAAACAAATGTTTAAATGTACAAAAGAAACATGGAACTTTGTTATTTGTTGTTATATCTGTAGTTAAATACAGTATAAATCATATGGTGTGACAGTCAAGTCATATGGTGTGACAAGCAGACATGTCACACCATATGATTAAGTGTCACACCATATTACTGTTTTCTCCATTTAGGTTTACCTTGAGGCTACTATGTACACATTAGCATGCTAACAGCATGCTAGCTATAACAAAGCAGCCTAGATCTACATGGAAATATGACCAAAACTTCAAATAACTTAAGCTTTTTTTAAAGAAAAGGTGTCACACCAAAAGACATCCAGAATGGTGAGTTTGTCAACGTTTCAACAAGATGGCATTTCATGAAAATGTTAAAATCATAACTCACCTCAGACACCTGTCTTGCAGTTGTGCTGGGAGTGCTGAATAGCCTTACAGAAGAAGGACCTCTCTAGCCAATAGGTGTCCAAATAATTGCCTGTTTAATTTTTCCAAACTAGTGTCACACCAAATGATTTTGGGTTGGGGGACAAAATGTTTTTGATCAGAAATGACTGAAAACATTATGCTTTGACTTTGAAAAGATATAGGCTCAAAATAGACATTTTTTTTAGCCTAAATTCATTTTCAAATGATTTTTAGCAATTCTTTTTCTTAGTTTTATTCAAGTTCCCACTTTGAGAAACAAGGTCAGGACAGTCACACCATATGAGTTTTGCCATGTTTGGTTGAAGATTCTGAAGAAATGAGGAATGAAATGTTTTAATCTTGAGTAAGTTCACATAAAGCTTAATGTCCTGCACAATATTCAGAAGGTTTTTGACAAATATATTTTTTATTTATACATGTTTGACACCGAGGACAGCGAAAACGTTACGTCACGTCACCCACCCACATACTGTAACGACCCTGCAAGAGATCGGGCCGTAACTCGCCATGCCAAGTGGGCTAGCCTTCTTGACGTTGCGGTTTGCTTCCTTGTCTGCTGAGTGGGGGGGCTGGGGTTCGCCTCCCATAGGAGACGAGCTGCCTCACTCAGTCTGCTAAACGTTACAATACAGTAGCCGCACACACCGTAGTGCCGCTTGACAGTTGACACCACAGTTATGGTTACTGCTCTGAGAATCGGTCTATAAGTGCATGGCTTTAAGATGACAAAACCTATACGAAATAGTGAATCTTTGTAACTTCACATACATTTTATAATCTTTAAGACAAGTAGGCTACTACTGTAGGCCTAATTAAGAAATAGGCCAAGGTCATGAAAGAATTCATGCAGTGTGTCTGATTTCACTTTCTTTCTTTCTTTCTTTCTTTCTTTCTTTCTTTCTTTCTTTCTTTCTTTCTTTCTTTCTTTCTTAGTCAAAGCAGTATTGTAGTTTGTGTTATGTAACCTAATTTCTTGGACAGATCATAAATGGCATTAAACTGCCAAAATAATCGTATAAATTGAAATATTATTACCAGTGACCACTACTTACTAGCCTACTACAACTAGATTTTCCCTCACAGTAGGCTACCATTTGCCACACTGGAGCTGTTATATTCATACCCTGGCCTGGATGCTCCGTTTATATAGTAAGGGCTCCATCTAGTGCTGCTGGAGGATTTCAGCAGTGTGTGTGTGTGTGTGTGTGTGTGTGTAAAGCTGCTTTCACTGTTGATACCAGTCTACTTCCCGAAGTCAGCCCACTCCTATTAGTTTGCATTTTGGCTGCTGCGATCTTTCGTCAAAACCTCTGACTTCTTTCATGATGATTTTCTTTTTAATCGGTGTGCTAAGTTTTCCATTTCCAGAAAACCCCTCAGTTGAAGGTAAATGTCGTTATATTGCTTACAGTTGTAGCCTACAGTCACTGTATGAACGTGTAACAGATGATGTGATTCCACTTGCAATAGACCCACGGCCATCTTTGATCACCTGACCACGTCGGGTAGCAAGCAGCCAATCAGAAGCTCAAAACAGCATTTTGGGTAAGGCAAGACCCACCCGCAGAAGCTTCTGATTGGCTGCTTGCCACCCGACGTGGCGGTGTGAATAAGGTCTATACCTGTATTACTGTATTTTACCTGAGACCGCCCCCATGTGTCCCTGCAGACTTGGGAAGCAAACCCCGTTCCCTCTTCCCAGTCTGTTATTGTGAAGACACATGGTAGGTTGATAAATCTGAGCCCCTGTTATTTAGCGTGATAAAAGCTATTTTCAATGTCTGTAAGGTTGTGCCTTATAATGCAATTGTACATTAATATGTTTATGTCACTGCACACCCGCTGATTTGTATTTTATTTTTCATGTTTTGCTTTGTTTTCTGAAGTTGTGAAGCTGCGCTGGTCCTGACTGTGCCTATATTTCCGTATTGCCAGGTACATGTAAAGGTGTTACTATTGGGGGTGTAACAATAGATTTTAATGGTGATTCGATACAAATCACGATACATGGTTAACGATACGATACATGGACGATATTGGTTCATTCATGGCAATACAATACGATTCGGTATAATGATTTAAAATCGATATAGTAACTATTTAGCAAAGAAATGTAATCTGTGTGAAAAATGTGGATATTGCAGGTTTTTAAGGGAAACTTGTATTATTATGGATATAAATAAGTATCTTTTATCTGGTGGACATTGTATTTGAACACATATGGACAACCCTGCACCTTGACATGAACCCAGAGATTACACACATCTATTGATAGACCAGTGTAGCTATATGGAAAGGAAAAGTAATTAAACCCATCCTTTAAATTTTTTCTTCTTAAAAATGATAAATACAATGCACAAGTAGGTAGTATCGATAACATTGTTTATTTGCAATGCCGATATGATACAAAGTCAAGCGATACGATTTGATTTTAGCTGTTTTCATTTAAAAATACTTCAATCTTTTTAATTAAAAACGATATTTTGATGCAGTTACTATATTGTTACACCCCTAGTTACTACCTTGTATCAGAATCCCTGCCCAGTCTGTTATTGTGAAGACACATGCTTTGTTTTCTGAAGTTGTGGAGCTGAGCTGGTCCTGACTGTGCCTACAGTATATTTCCGTATTGCCAGTGTAAATGGCTGCTGCCAAGCTTTGTCAGAGACCTGAGTGACTTCTATCACAACACAACCACGCAGGCAGAGTTCACATCGCTACAAATGGAATCAAATCATTTTGATAGCGTTATTATAGAGTAGCGCAAATAATATATGCAGTAGGCCGTAGGCCTACTAGTTTCATTCATGACTTTCTGTTCCAGTTGACATTTGTCAACCCCAAGTTTCTTTTTTCCCCCTAATAGATGTCTTGGTGTGTGTTATTATTATGTGTTAAGACAACACAATATATAGATAGATCAACTCCATTAAACTTGTGTAAGAGGATTGTCTAGGTATATAGCCTACCAGAGATGTATTTCCTGAGGGACATACTGTCTGTAGGCTAGCCTACTGCAGGCATTATGTTAAAACAGTGGTTTTCAACCTTTTCAGGCCGCAACCCCCAACATAATCATATTTTAACTGGGGACTATAGGACAAATTGCAACAGAAACTCTTCAACTGTTTTTGTTTCATAAATATTTTAGTAATAACATATCAAAAGTCGTAAGAAATCCCAGTGCTGGATTATATTGAAAAATGCTGAAGTAGCTAATGTCATAATTTCCCATTGACGCCCATGTTAAAAAGATAGACTAGGCCTATATAGGCTATATTTATATCAGACTACCGGTATTTACGTTTTTGCATTACTAAACCCCCAAATAGTAACCTTTGACTCTTTACTATAACTGTGTAATATAGTGTACTCACTGTGGACCACATCCAATATGTCCAATAGTGGAACCATCACTCAAGCAGATGTGATGTACAGTATTGTCAGATGATCATGTCCAGCTTAACATCACATAGCCATGCCCTTGATCTGGTCTGGTGCTGTTGTTGGCAATGTCAATCTTTTTGACAAGTAGACTTGGCACCTGTATGGGGACGACGCTGCATTTGGCTGCAGAGAAGACCCAGGGCTTGCGTGGATATTTGTAGGGCTTAGAGGTGACTCGCCAGGTCATGCCAGGCAGTGAGACCCTTGATGACACCTGGTTTTAACTTCAAAGGGGAGTGTCCTATCTAGATGTAGGCCTTGCTCAAATTCCAGGCACTTGTTGTCAATGAACATGTTTGATTTTGCCAATACTGAACTACAGATGCCACCTCCGGAGGTACCGGTAGACTACCAAGGTGCCCATGACTTTGTTGAGACCGTCTTCCTTCAATAATAATTAGGACTGTTAGATCTCATGGGAGAAATTCAGTTTTCAGTTAGGTGTTCAGTGAATAGCATAGACACACCTCACTAATTAGCCAGGCTGGGTATTGAACCTGGGACCTTCAGGTGAACTCTACCCATTGCCATCCTGTTGTTGCAACGTGTTGCTTAATGCTTCTACATAACATTGTATAAACATGCATAATAAACAAAGGGTTAACAAGATATTTTTTACACAAGCACTGTACTACATCCAGTTTCTTGTGGATAGTACTGAACCTTTGGTGTGGACATTGGACGAGAAACATGCTTAAATCATGTTTTAACATGGGTAGTCAATGAGAAATTGTGACATCACCTATTTCCGCATTTTTAGTGTGGTTGCCTCCGCAGGGCAACCAGACTACTTGTCCGACTTTATTCCATCCATCTTTCTTTCTTTCCCCAGATAAACTTTATTTTTCTGCGCTACTCCTCCCACAGTTTTGGTGGCACGCACTTGGGACATAATTATGTCAAATTGACCGGCTTCATCTGGAATCGATTCTTTGCAATTTGCTAAGAGTTACGTTATTATAGTTTGATTTAAATGTATTTGTGAAATAATTTTCTCCATTGACTTGATTTCTTCCACTGGTTGAGAACACTTAAACATAATTCTACACATTGTGCTAATTGTTTAGAAATACAGCGCTAGTGTGGAGGACTCCTTTCACACTTTCACAAATCACAGATTGGGACGGCGTAACAAAGAAAATATAAAGCAATACAATCTGTAAGTTCCTGGTTCCACCCAGGGCTCCCCCTGTTTTACTCTGGAAGTGTCCTTGAGCAAGACACTGAACTGCTCCCAATGAGCAGATGGTTGTCTTGCTTGGTTTCCTCATTGGTGTGTGTGAATTGCTGAATGTAATGAACATTTTATTTTTATAGCTAAAATCTACAAGCTCACAACATGTCGCAATGTGATGTTGTGTGTGTGTGTGTGTGTGTGTGTGTGTGTGTGTGTGTGTGTGTGTGTGTGTGTGTGTGTGTGTGTGAGAAAGAGACTGCAAATCACTGATAATTTCTGTTCTTTTTTTATTGATTTATTCAGAGACACCTCCATCTATCCAACCATCTTCAACCGCTTATCTGGAATCAGGGGGTAACAGTTCCAACTGAGATTTCCAGTGTTCCCTCTCCTGAGCAACTTTATCCACTTCCCCCGGGGGGATCTCCTGGCGCTCCCAGCAATTTGTGGTCTGGATCTGAACTTCAATCAGCAGCACAGATGTAGAACACAACAAGACTGATAGAACCAGACACACCCGTAATGAAATATGAACGGACAAAACATTTTAATTGACACTATTAACATTTTCTAGCTTATTGACTCAGGTTAGTATAGGCTAAAAAATATATATATATTAAGAAGAAAGTGACATGGCGTGTGCAGGACAGCCAGCAGAGGAATACCTCAGTAATGCCAGATCAAACCTGGTGGGGGGATTACAGAATCTTTCAATTATTGTGGAGAATCTGTATCAGCGAGAAGTGTTCACTAAGGAGGCGGTCAGTGAAATAGAGACAGAGAAAAATGACTATGATAAAACAAGAAAAATACTGAATTCGGTCACAGACAAAGGGGAGGCAGCCTGCTATGAATTACTGAAGATCATTGACACAACTAGAAATGATACCTTGACACCAGACCTACACGAATGGATCAGCTGCTTTCCTTTCAAAGACGAGGGGGAAATCAAATATTTTAAAGGTACGGTTAACGATTTATAAAGTAACAATATTGTGATTACATTTTGCCTTGTGAATATAGAGTTGTGAGAGTGTTACATCTTGAACTCAAACTTGATCTGTTCAACAATAATGTCTGTAGGCATTTCAGTCAGTTTACAGATGATTTATCCACTTTCTATTATGTTTGATTTTTAGGTCCATGCCACAGCTACCAGGGACAATTAAAGAACATAGCTCGTGAGCTATCAAAAGATTTGTGGAAACAACACACTTTTTTACCAAAGAACAAGTATTCACAACTGTCTTACACTCCTCTGGTATTAGAATTAGAAACACATGGAAATGCACCATCTGAAAGCATGACATTAAAGAGCAAAAAAAGAAAAAGCAAGAAATCCCGCACTAAAAAATTGAAGGCCTACATTCCTGTGGATGAGCAGGAAATAGCTGTAGATCTCTTACTCAAAACACGAGAGAAGAAAATTCTCCTGGTTGGTAAGACTGGAATTGGAAAGACAACAGCTGCATGTGAAATGCTGAAACTCTGGGGAGGAAGTGACAGCAATGACCTAGATTACATGTTCTATTTTGATATGAGAAAAACCACAAGGAATCCCAAGAACTTGAAGGATCTTCTCTTCAATATGTGTGAACCAGGTGAAAAGAAAAAAGAGGTCTTGGAGGACATAAAGAGGAATTCAGAAAATGTTACCATAATTTTTGATGGACTTACAGATCCCCCCTCCTCACACCCAGTGATAGAGAGCCTTCTGAAAGGGGGCCTGCTTCCTGATGCAAAGATTGTGATCACATGCAGACCAGAGGTTGAATCAGAAGACTTCCTGTTAGACTGGGCTTCTCTTAGAGTGGAGGTGAAAGGCTTCAGCACAAAGTCCATCAAGGCTTACTTAGCTAAGATGTTGAACTCTGAGCAGTTGAGCACCATTGAGAACAACCGGGAGTTGTTCAGTCTTTGCCATGTCCCAGTATATGCACTGATGGTGGTTGCTTGCTTTTCTTTTATGAACCCTATAGATCCTCAAAAACCATGCACAGTAACTGACATATGCATCAACATTCTTCGTGGGTGCATTGAAAAGCACACTGGCAAGGCAATACGAAGAAATGAACTGAACAACTATATCAGGGATCACTGCAGTGAAACCATATTTGCTTTGGCAAAGGCTGCTTTTCAGGCAACTGAAGGGAGATCTGTGGACTTAACAGACCTGTCTTGTGAAGAAAGTAGTGTTCGTTCAGCCTTCCTTACAACACTTGCTGTTCAAGTTGGACCTACAAAATGGAAAACCCACTCTGCATTTCTCCACTACACCATACAGGAGTTCTTTGCAGCGTTGTGGGTTTTGAAGAATCCTGACAAAATAATTGATCTTTTGCAACAGTGCTGCGTTGAAAAGACAAAACACATGAGACATTTGATCCCTTTCTTGTGTGGTTTCTGTAGCAAGAACAATCTAGAAAAGATGAAATGTCTGACTCTAGATCAGCAGGCGAAGGACATTTCTATTCATTCTTTCTTCGGAAATGTAGTAACCACATTTCCCTCGTCTCCACTAGAAGATCACAATGCCACTGATGAAAGCAACATACTGTTCTTATGCCAGTGCTTGCATGAATCTCAGTCCACTGAGGACTGTCTTCACTTTCTGGACAAACTGGACTACTGCCTTGATTTGAGCGAAGACAGTCTTGATCCTCACCATTATGGTGCTGTGTCTTATGTAATCAGTCAGTCCCCCAAAACAATAGAGCTAAAACTTGACACTCCACAGAGATACAACATCCTGCTTGATCTTTGCCTGCATGTCAGCAGTAAAGGAGAACATGTTCTTCCCATTCTGAAGCCACTTCATCCACCAGCTCCTACAGTCTGGTCCATTGACCTCTCAGAGAGAAAGGCGTCTGTCTTCCTAGAATGCTTGAAACATCAATCAGAGAAGCAACCAATAGAGCTGACAGGCTGGTCAGATCAAGAGAATGACGTGAAGAGTTTCCTTCAGTGTCTGCCCCACATCTCAAAGCTCAGGTAACTGTGATTATAAGTTTTGAATTGTATATTATTAGTTTTATTGACTTGTAAACAGAGTGTTTTAGGTTCATGAGGCAATGTCTTTAATTATGATTATTCCTCTTATTTTTCATTAGCTATAGGTTTACTTCTCATAATCAAACAGGAGACAGATTTCTGTTGAATCTGTGTTTGCAAGCAGCTCTCTACGAGAGTTTAAACACACAAACCATGGAGGAAGTGTTTTCACTGTCTGCATATTTGGAGTTCCAGGACTTCCTTCTAGACCTGTACTCCCATTTCAAAGACTATGATGATACTCACAGAACACACAAGAGAGTTATTCCAGCATTACAACCAGTTCTGGCAGCACATATTGCTGTCTGGATCATAGATCTCTCAAAGAGAAAAGTCTCCCTCTTCCCAGAGGTGCTGGAACTCCAACAAGAGAAGAAAGCAGTAGAGCTGACAGGCTGGTCAGATGAAGAGAGTGAAGTGAGGATCTTCCTTCGGTGTCTACCCTACATAACAGAGCTCAGGTAACTAAAAGTATGAATATTTTACCATAATTATGTTTAAATTGAAATAAACTATTCTATTTAAAGATTACTGTCTGTAACTGACAAAGTTATATGACAATTCTTAAAAAAAAGAAGAATTTAAGTATGATTTAAATTACAACGTTATAGTTTACATACATTGTTTTCTAAAAAATAAAATAAAATAATACATTTAAAATCTGTATGGTGCTAATAACATGCTGACCTAGTTCTTAATAGATTAATAGTTTTGCAGTTCAGTTTGAACAGAATGTTAAAGTTGATTTTTTATGTTTTAGCTGTTTACGTTCATGGATCAAGTTTCTCTGATTTCCACCTGACATCAACTATGTTTTCTGATTCCTACATTTTACATTGATTGTTTCACCTAAAATCGGATAGATACAGTTTCCATCATTGTTTGGTTCTGTTTATGATCAGAGATTCATATTTCATGTTGGTTTTCATTTTAAACTGTTGCAGTGTTGTCGCTTACGGTCCAGAACCAGACAGGTTCCTGGGGAAGCTCTTCTGTCAAGCAGCAGAACAGGAGGAAGAAACAGGAGAGAAGATTCTAGAATTGTTGTCTTCTGTGTGTAATTACAAAACATTCCCCTTTTCATGGGAACCTCTTGACGACGAGGACAACTGGTATCAATGTGAGATGCTACTGGACCTATACTCCCATGTGAAGAACTATAAGACTAAAAAAGGCAGAAGTGTTCTTCCAGCATTACAACCAGTTTTCCAGTCAGCTCCTGCAGTCTGGCACATAAACCTCTCAGAAAGAAACGCCTCCCTCCTCCTAGAGGTGCTGAAACTCCAACAACCAGAGAAGAAAGCAGTAGAGCTGAGAGGCTGGTCAGATGAAGCGAGTGTAGCGAGGATCTTCCTTCAGTGTCTACCCTACATCTCACAACTCAGGTTAATTTTATTTTTTATTTTCTCATTAATATTTGTCACAAAAGATGTCTACCTTTTCTAAATATATTGAGGAGTTAGCAGTGCTATGTAACTTTCCTGCAAATATCAATCAGTATATCTATCCCACTATAAATCCTGGAGAAAATGTGAAAACACAGTGTCAGTCATTCCCTCAGTCCATTTATCTCCTCAGTGGGTTGACCAATTGATTTTTTAAATGGACATTGACCAATGGCATATGCAGGAATCAACATAGCAGATTGTTCATGTTTCCCACATTTAAGCAATTCATCAATGAACATTATTGGCACAGTTTAATTTTGATTTAGTACAGTTGTATGTATCAATAATAATAATGTATCAATGTGGCTATACGTGCACACTCTCAGGGTTACATTTACCCTCAGGATGTTGCTGTAGTGTGTAGTGGTGGTCACACTCCCAAGTCTACATGTGTGCACTTCTGTGTGTGGACTAGTACAGAATTATAATTAAAAGAGGGACAGCTTTCTTTATTAATGCAAGGGCTACTGTGCAGCATATCCAGGATAGAAGCAAAGTGCAGGGAGAACAAGAGAAAGTATCTGCTTTAAGTATGGTATGCAACTATGCATGATACAACCAATCATTAGTGGAAATACAATCAGAGAATACATGAATCTCTCAGAGAATATTTGATCTCTGGATGATACTAAAGTCAGTGTACTGTAAACATGAGTCACTGCTGAGTTATTATCAGAACAGCAGAGTGCTTTTCCTGGGACAGTGGTTACACTACCACTAGTCAACAGAGTGCAATGAGTAAAGAACAAGAGCAATAGGTGCTCACAGGAGGTAGCAGCAAAGTTAAAAACGTGTGGTGGGTGCTTCTAGGATCAATTGGATAAAACTTGAAAAAGAGAGGAGAGATCCGAGCACTCAAAAAGTTAAAAGAGGAGGAGAGAACGGACATGAACATGTGGTACTTTATTTCATTACAAAAAAATAATAAAAGCGAACATGTTTTGACAAACAGAAGTTCTTATATACAGAGAGCTGCAGAGTTGCAGACACCTAGTCAATCAGCACTTAGGACACACACCCAAAATTACACACTTGTGTGTGAGCAACACAAAAGGTAATTACATAGGAACAACAGACACTGGAGCAGTCAATCAATTAACCAATAAGGCTAAATAAAGAGAAAGAAAATTATATAGCAAAACAATATACAAATTCAACAAATAAAGCAGCAAAAGAGTAACAAGGCCATGAAAAATAAAACTGCAAAAATGTACTAAAGAAAACTCATTCAGACCTGGAGGACACAGTACATCCAGGGAGTGGATCCAAAACATTTCTCTCTGGTTTAATGTTTTGAGACGATCCCCGCCTCTGGTTAGCGGTTTTATATGCTCAAGGCCAATAATGCGCTACAACGTATCATTACTATTGTGTATTTCTTTAAAATGTCTGGCTATTGGATATACGTTATTGTTAGTGTGGATAGCATACTTGTGCTCGCTAGAACACACGCTAGACGGTCCCTAAGGCGACGTTTGGTTCTTCCCACATAGAACACACCAGGGCAGGTACATGTTAACCTGTAGATGACATGAGTAGTGCTACAGTTAATAAAGTCATTAATCTTATACGTTTTATTAGTCTTAAAATCCATAAATGTTTTTGTTTGCTCAACATTAAAACAGTGTGGGCAGTGCATACATTTCTAACAGCCTATTGGTTTCTTAAAGGGGTATTTCGGTCAAAAACGACTTTCCTACCTTTCAAATGATGATTCGGGAAGCTTCTGGGTTGATCCAGGTGTTGTTTGACCCATAGCAGCATTTTGTTCTATTTTCGATTTTCTCCCCTGCGACCCACGGCTCCAAACGGCACCTCTCGGGTCGTTTTATAATCCGGTTATTATTCTCGCTCAAAACTCACTTTTCTCGCTCGGTCTCAGTCCCTCATACTGTTGTTAGCATATCCGAGCTACACCAGCTCCTGGTCGCCGCCTTGTTTGTTTACAAAAAGCTCAACTCTGAACTCAGCACAGCTAGAGAAACACTGGGAAATCCCGTTTACAGTTAATAAAGTCATTAATCTTATACGTTTTATTAGTCTTAAAGTCCATAAATGTTTTTGTTTGCTCAACATTAAAACAGTGTGGGCAGTGCATACATTTCTTACAGCCTATTGGTCTCTTAAGCCAAGATTAACTTTTTGGGGGGTGCTCTGCCACCCACTGATTTTATTGTTGAACTTACTGATTGGATCATTCACAACAATTTATTCATGTTCACTGACGCTATTTATAAACAGTGTATTGGTGTTCCTATGGGGTCATGTTTCTCTCCAACTATGCATGTTTGTATCTTGGCTATTGGGAGAAACATTTTGTTTTAAACACTGTTAACCCTTTTTCTCCTGCATAACCTGGTATGGTCGCTACATTGATGATCTATTGCTTATTGTCAACGGCTCTGAGACGCAGGTACTTGAATTTCATAAATATCTAAATTCCTTGAACCGGAATATCAAACTCACTATTGAATATTCTCAAACTGCCATTAACTTTCTAGACCTCACTATATCCAAAGACTCACTGGGAAATCTCCATACCACCATCTTTAGGAAAAACAACTTCTTGCAACACGCTGCTCAGAGCCGACTCATTACACCCATCTTATCTAATTAATAATATTCATTTTGGTGAATTCCAGCAGCTACGCTGCTTATGTGATGAGGATGATCACTTTAACACACACGCTACTGATATGGCTGGTCGCTTTCTAAGTAGAGGATATAAGGCAGAGCAGAGGTTGTCGCACGTGCCCGCAACAAGGCAGATGCTATTGAGCATATAAAACCGCTAACCAGAGGCGGGGATCATCTCAAAAAATTAAACCAGAGAGAAACGTTTTGGATCCACTCCCTGGACGCACTGTGTCCTCCAGGTCTGAATGAGGATATACATGTATACTTTATTGTTTTCTTTAGTACGTTTTTTGCCGTATTATTTGTCATGGCCTTGTTACTTTGTTGCTGCTTTATTTGTTGAATTTATACGTATATTGTTTTGCTATATTTTTTTCTTTCTCTTTATTTAGCCTTATTGGTTAATTGATTGCTCCAGTGTCTGTTGTTCATATGTAAGTACCTTTTGTATTGCTCACACACACACACACACACACACACACACACACACACACACACACACACACACACACACACACACACACACACACACACACACACACACACACACACACACACACGTGTGTAATTTTGGGTGTGTGTCCTAAGTGCTGATTGACTAGGTGTCTGCAACTCTGCAGCTCTCTGTATATAACGACTTCTGTTTGTCGAAACATGTTCGCTTTTATTATTTTGTAATGAAATAAAGTACCTGTACCCTGTTTTTACGCCCGTTCTCCTCCTCTTTTAACTTTTTGAGTGCTCGGATCTCTCCTCTCTTTTTCAAGAGTGCAGAGAGTACAGACCAATAGAAGATTTTAAACATTTAGAAAGATTGTACATCCATATTTCAACTATTATTCAGAAGTAAATCCCCAACTTGGCCATGTTACAGATGCAACGCATTGTGAACTTATAGATCTGCTTCTGTTGTTTAAGTTAAAGTGACTCAACTGTTACTGTGGGTGGTTACTGTATAATAACTACTTTAAATTCATTAGAAAACAGGTCCGTACGTATAAGGTTTCCACCCATCAACTATATGTTTTCTGATTCTTACATTTTACATTGATTGTAAAATCGGGTAAATACAGTGTCCATCATTGTTTGGTTCTGTTTATGATCAGAGATTCATATTTCATGTTGGTTTTCATTTTAAACTGTTGCAGTGTTGAGAATAGCGCTGACGGTCCAGAAGCATCCAGGTCCCTGAGGAAGCTCTTCTGTCAAGCAGCAGAACAGGAAGAAGAAACAGGAGAAAAGATTCTAGAATTGTTGACTTCTGTGTGTAATTACGAAACATTCCCCCTTTCTTGGGAATCTGACAACGTGTAAGTGTATAAATGTGAGGTGCTACTGGACCTATACTCCCATGTGAAGAACTATAAGACTAAAAAGGCAGAAGTGTTCTTCCAGCATTAAAACCAGTTTTCCGGTCAGCTCCTGCAGTCTGGACCATATATCTCTCAGAGAGAAACGTCTCCCTCTTCCTAGAGGTGCTGGAACTCCATCCAGAGAAGAAGAAACCAGTGGTGCTGACAGGCTGGTCAGATGAAGAGAGTGAAGCGAGGATCTTCCTTCAGTGTCTACCCTACATCTCACAACTCAGGTTAATTTTATTTTTTCAAAAGCTGTCTACCTTTTCTAAATATATTGAGGAGTTAGCAGTGCTATGTAACTTTCCTGCAGATATCAATCAGTGTATTTATACCACTATAAATCCTGGAGAAAAGGTGAAAACACAGTGTCAGTCATTCCCTCAGTCCATTTATCTCCTCAGAGGGCTGACCAATTGACCAGATTGGACATTGACCAATGGCATATGCAGGAATCAACAAAGCAGATTTTTCATGTTTCCCACATTTAAGCAATTTATCTATGAACATTATTGGCACAGTTTAATTTTGATTTAACTCTGAGAATGTACAGTTGTATGTATCAATAATAATAATGTATCAATGTGGCTATACTGTATGTGTACACTCTCAGGGTTACATTTACCCTCAGGATGTTGCTGTTAGTGGTGGTCACACTCCCAAGTCTACATGTGTGCACTTCTGTGTGTGGACTAGAACAGAGTTATAATTAAAAGAGCTTTCTTTCTTATTGCAAGGGCTACTGTGCAGCATATCCAGGATAGAAGCAAAGTGCAGGGAGAACAAGAGAAAGTATCTGCTTTAAGTATGGTATGCACGATACAACCAATCATTAGCGGAAATACAATCAGAAATCGACAGAGTGCAGAGAGTACAGACAAATAAAGTTGAAACATTAAGATTTAAAATTCAGCAGTATTTAGAAGTGAATCCCCCACCCCACTTAGCCATGTTACAGATGCAACGCATTGTGAGCTTGTAGATCTGCTTCTGTTGTTTAAGTTAAAGTGATTTAACCGCTACGCTGGGTGGTTGCTGTATAATAAGTAGGCCTACTTTAAATTCATCAGAAGACATTCATTTTTATTTTTTTAAATAACAGTTTCGTACATAAGGTTTCCACCTGATATCAACTATATGTTTCTGATTCTTACATTTTACATTGACTGTTAAATCGGATAAATACAGTGTCCATCATTGTTTGGTTCTGTTGGGTTCAATAAAGCATTAATAGCTTTGTTGACTTGTAAACAGAGTGTTTGCCAGACCCAGAGGGTCGGCCTACAAAAGGCTTTGTCGGTCTGTCGGTCGGTCGGTCGGTCGGTCCCTCTTTTCCTCAGTGTGCACACACACACACACACACACACACACACACACACACACACACACACACACACACACACACACACACACCACACACACACACACACACACACACACGCACGCACGCACACACACACCCACACACACACACACACACACACACACACACACACACACACACACACACACACACACACACACACACACACACACACACACACTCACACACACACACACACACACACACACACACACACTCATACACACACACGCACGCACACGCACGCACACACACACACACTCACACACACACACACACACACACACACTCATACACACACACGCATCTGCCCCTCCCTTCCCTTGCTCGGCTGATTGCCTTGAGTGCCGTCACCTGTACGGGACCAGCTGAGTTGAGTTGGCTGACGAGCTGCTGAGACTATAAATTCCTGTGTGTTCATGTGTTAGTTCAGTGCTGCACCCCTTCCTTGCATTCTGATTTTCATTGCGGGTCTGGCAGAACCAGGTGACCTGGTCTAGTTTAGGTACATGAGGCAATTTATTTTCTATTTGCCTTTTTCTTTTCTTTTTTTTTTTTTTTACTATTTTGAAAAATATTTTTAAATAGTTCAAATAGCTGATCTACAAAATTACAACATGTCAATGTAGATTGGGTATTTGAAGTATTTATTTATTTATTTAAATTGTAAAAAAGGCAAAGCAGTTTAGGGGTTTAGGGTTTAGCATGGACTTAAATGGGGCCAAAATCTCTCATACACATTAAAGTCTTGTCTAACCTGTAGGCATTGATGAATAACATATTGCATTTTAGGCATTTTTCAGCAATATACAGTGCTATTATTAATACTTTATTACATGATTTAAAGTCAGACATCATGCATTACAACATAAATTATTTCTCTGTTACAATAATATGCTACTATTTGGATTGGGTTGCCACCGCAAAGGTATATTTTCTGAATACAATGACACTACATATCTTATCTAATGGCATCGTATCTTGCTGATGTAACAGTTTCCTCCATAACTCATATGTACTGTATATTTCAGATGTGAACCAGAATTCTTCCAGCACATGTGTAAATCCATCACTGTTAGATCCAGAGAGGAGGTGGAACACCTGGTCTCTCTCCTCCGTCTCCTTGATTTCAACCTGGTGCTGACAGGAGAGTTATGGACCATCCAAAGTCTAACGTAGGCTATGATTATATTAACATCTTGGCTACTATTCCTAAAAGCAGCATATTGTCTTGGATCTCAGTCATTTGATATAGTTGTGTTGTTAATACCAGAAGTGTTCATATTAACTAAAAGCTTTTATTTTTCCTTAATCTTCAGATTGTCCGAAAGCATTGTATTGCAGCTGTTCCGATCAGTAAGAACAGAGCGTTTGCCCTGTCCAGTGGCTATTGAAGAGCTTTCCATTCTAGAGACGTCGACACCACAATCAGAGAGACTATTGTCCAGGGTTGTTAGTAATGTGGCATCATTGCTGAGACACTGGTCAGTCAGATGTTTGGACATGACCAAGTCCAGCATCCCGTCATACCTCCTCCTTCCACTGTTGAGTCACCATGATCAACTGACAATCAAGTGAGTCTGTTTGTTTTGTTGAGTCATAAAAAGATGTAAGAAAATATAAAATAAAAACCTTCAGCAACCTTCATCCTAAACATGTTCAGTATGCTCTGATTAATAATTTCTTCAGACTGTGTCCAGAGGTGCTGCAGGAGCTAGCTGGTGTTGTGTATAGAGTTCAGGATGAGGACTTGACAAAGTCTTTCCTGGATCTGCATCTGTCGATGCAGATCGTCTAGTTAAACTATTTTTATGTTAATCCATGTTCTCAGACCCAGTCCCAGCTTTACATTGAGTGCCATCAGAGAGACATATCAATGTCGTTCCAGTGACCGCGTGCCCAGTTTATTGCGGTTATTAAACCATGTAATCAACCTGAACAACACAGAGCTGGACAAAGTGGACTGTGAAGCTCTGCTCTTCACCCTCAAACACTGTGACAAAGTGACACAACTCAGCCTGTTGTGGACATCCATACCACAAGTAATTGAAAACATCCTGCTCTCTATGGATAAAATCTCTCAGCTCAGGTAAGACTTAGCCAATTATGTTGTTTTAATATGATTTTGAATACATTATGTCTTTGCTTTGCATGGTTGTGTATTTGCATATTATTAATAGTTGTTCAATGACGTGATGATTAAATGTGTTATGTTGTACATCCTCATACCAGTGTTGACAGGAGACTGCTGCTGATGTTCCTCCACTGCTGCACTACCTGTCAGACACAGCAGGGGGCAGCAGTAGGCCTACTCAGAGCAGTGCAGTACAAACTGGACCTGTCCTCCTCCTCCTCTGTGGACCTGTCAGAACAAGAGCAGATGGAGGCTCTGTCTCTGACTGTCACTCACTGCAGGGACATCTCTACTGTCCTGGGACACTGCAGCAGTCAGGACATACAGCTCATCCTGTCAGACTGTGAGGTAGAGGACAGTGGGCTGGACCTGTTGTTCCCTGTCCTCAACAGAGTCCATCTGAGGTGAGAAGGACAGCACTTTGCTGTCTGATGTTGCTTTTTCATCATGTGTTGATTTGCCACAATGTTCACAAAATAGTTTTAATCTAAAGGCCATTCTACACCAATGCAGCTCCTTGAAAGATGCAACTACTTGTTGCAAGGAGTTGCATTGGTGTGGACTATTAGATCTGTATTGTTGTAACCTATACGTTGTTATAACTTTTAATCTGGGGGCCACCTCTGTGTCTCAGTAGTTGTTGCTATTAGTGGGGTTATTTAACCCTGGTTTTTGACATTATAGTAACAAAGCGGATAAAAGCTTCTTTTTGAGGCTTCTTTAGGACCTAACGATGGATACCAAACTTTATTTTGAAAATTACCCATAGAATTATCCATATCAAGTTGGGCTCCCATCGACTTTCTATACAGGAGGAATATATCCAGAAAATAAATCAGCTTTAAGTAGGATGTGAGGGGTCTAACTAGGGGTTTGTTATGATTCTGAATCCATTGCAAGCGTTTGTTTTGTACGAAAAACTTTCCATGGGCTAGAAATGGACAAGAAACTGTCTCTTCAAGATGTTTCAGATTTATTCCCAAAATAGACAATCTACAAGCTCACAATGTGTCACAATACGGCACTTTGTGAGCTTGTAAATCGGCTATTTTTGAATATCCAAAATATAAAATAGGATAAAAGTTATTCAACTGTTTCTTATTATTCTGGAGACTCCCTGGAACGCCCTCAAGCGCCACTGGTGGTCCACAGACCCTACTTTGAGAACCACTAAAGCATTCTCTCGCAGAGTTGTGACCTTCTAATTCTGTATTATTCTCCAGATGCAGCAAATCCTTCCTTCTCCAGCTGCTATCTCTGGTCTCTGTGGGCAGTGAAAGGGACACATTAATGCTAGCAGGTTCCCTGGCTGCAGTCCTGGGTGGAGAGCTGGACCTCAGTGAGAGCACACTAGATCAGAAGACCTGTAGATGTTTGGCCCTGTTTCTGGAACACTCTGAGCGACTGACAGAACTAGACCTCAGTCACTGTCAACTCACTGACCAGCTGCTAGAGACTCTGATCCCCCACCTGCACAAAGCACAAGTCCTGGAGTGAGTAGTTTTATAGAATGGAGTGGTTTGCATGTGTATGTGTGTGGCCATGAGGTACTAATCTATTCCTTTGTCCTTTCTCTTCCTTGTGCTGTTGTAGTCTGAGTCACAATAAGCTCACTGATGCTCTAACGGACAGATTACTCCAGCTTCTCTCCATCAATCCCTCCATCCATACTGTGCGGTGAGTAGAATGGAATGAATGCGTGCATTGTTAATAGAATAACTAATTGTTCACAGGTGTGTGTATAGGAACTCATTCATCAACATGGTTTGCTACACACATCGTATATGTTGAATAAAATGTGCCATCATTTGATGTCTTTCCAGACTCTTCAACAACTGCTTCGTGGACATAACCCCCTTCCTGAATGAGAAACACTTTGAAATTTGGTCAACCAAATCCTGAATCCTCTGATTCAGGATTTGAATCCAAATCAATCAGAATAATCTGAATCAGAATAAATAGCAGGCTTTGGAACATTGTCAACCAATCATCAGCAGGCTTTTAAATATGACACGCACAGGTCAAGTTCAACCAATCACTTTGGTCCAAGTAGAGAAACATGTCATGGTTCTCAAAAAAATTATAGTCATGGGTCAACTGTGCTTAATAAGTCAAACTTGAAGGATGTCACGTGAAATAGCCAAATAATATGCTTTTTACTTAAGGTAATATATTTCACAGATTTAGTATTCATTTAAATTGTCAATAGTTAATGGTATCGCTTTGTTCTGGCATATTATCATGAGACTGTCTCACTGTCGTTTCAAGTAGCTTTGTGCAATATGTTTATAGTAACAAGACCTGAAAATAATGTACTGTATGATGTACACAGTAAGTTGTGTGAAAGTTTCTTGAAGTAGACAATTTACTGGTATTTGGTGATTTCTGTTCTGTTATTTATTTATTTATAAATGTATTTATTTATTGCCACTGGATTCCACGTGGAAATTGTGTGATTGTATATAGGTTGTATAGGTGTGTATGTTTGTATCCTTTTTTATTAATACTTGGTGTTTATTATAATGTTACTCTACATATGATTGCCACTTACAGTACTCTACCTCTAATGCCCTGTATCTGTTACTGAAACTGCTGTGCAGTCTGTGACGCCTGGATTTCACCTGTGGGATCAATAAAGGTGTCTATCTATGAACACATGATCATCTTTCTGGTCAGAAATGTCAATTTCTGCTTGTCTTTTTGCAGGATTTTGAAGAATATGCCTCATTTAAACACACATGACATTCTGTGTGACCTCACCTCACAAGCTTATCTGGGTATTTTCCATGACGTGTGTACGCTACACCCATGTAAACTTAAAATTTCCAGGGCGCCCGCTGGCCTACCGGTCCATGCGCATAGACCACATTGGCTCAGTGTAGCCTGACAGCATCTAGCTGGTTTGAGTCCCGGTCCCATCTATATTTCCTGTCAGTCTACTGTAACACTTTTGACTCACTGATGAAGTATATTATAGTATGTTGTGGGTTGTATATTGTGATGGCAGTTATATCACATTAAAAAGGACAAATCAAAAAATCTGACACTTTATTAGAACACAAAAAAAATCCCTACAACCTCCGTATTCAGCCAGTGAAATTACTGTATATTACGATGCCTCTCATAATAAGGATTGCATTGACGGCTACAGCAGTTCTCCCTTACCCGAAGTGGGGCCGCTGTCTCACTTACGGGCATGAATTTGTAGGCGGCCGTGTGTCTCTATAGCCTACTGCATAAAAAACTAGACCAGGTCAACCTGGTTGTGCCAGACCCCCTGTCTGTCATCATCATTTATGACATCATGCAGGCATGTCATCATCATGTCATCATCATATATACCCTTTATATAGAAAACCCGGACAGACAGACCGACATTTGCTTATGTAGGCCTACCCATTTCATGGGTCTGGCAAAGAGGGTTATGCCCGAAATATATGCAATGTGGCCCTCTGGAGTGAGAGTGGAAATATAGTGGCCCTCTCCATCATCAAAGTTGCCCACCCTGGCCTACTGTGTAGGAATACCAGAAGAGTTGCAGGAAAACACACTCGCCTGGGCTGCAAGTTGGCACTTTGACAGAGTGCAGTTCTAGTTTATTTATTTATTTACATTCAAACTGCGATTGATGAATGGATCTTTTAGACACCATTTCACGTCTACAGGACTTCTTGTATTGACATTTTACTAGGCTGATGTCCATTGGGAATGAATACCCCCCCATTGTACCATTATACCCGTTGTCAGAGTAGCCTACATATTACACGACACATTATCATAGTACTTCGAGGCCAGTCTATGATGTCTGTGCTACACTAGTACAGTATGACATCATATTGATGACATCAGGGATATCCATATAGGGGCATGACGTGGATATACAGACTGCAGACAGACATGCAGATACAACCATCTCCATCACGCAGTGAGTGACTGAGTGAGTGAGCAGGTGAGCGAGTCTGTCTGTCTATATCCACAATCATGCGTGAGTGAGTGAGTGAGTGACCGACCCACAGAATGAGTGACAATGGCAATTTTGTCTGCTCTGCTCATGCTGCTCATTTAGGGCGGGCTAGGTTGGGAATGGGATGGCTCGAATGTAATAGGCTACAACAATACAATGCTTGACAACATGTTGACATCAGGGTTGCATTTTCATGGAGCAGCAGAAAGTTTGTTCGTCTCTCAAGTCTCATCACATTGTGCTTTGTATATAAACATTGATTGATTGATTGATTGATTGATTGATTGATTGATTGATTGATTCATTGAAGACATTATTAGTAGTTTGCATGGTAAAAGGTACAGTTTCATGACAGTACAGTTCACTCGTACAAGGTCAACTAAAACTAAGGATACACCCAAGAAATCCTATGGCTTTTTTGCAATCCTTTTTTGAAGCGGTGAAAGCCGATTCCAAGTAGTGGCTTTGTGTGTCCCGTGCATCAAGAATTGAGGATTGGTCAACACATGACAATTTGGCCCTCCAGATAAAATCATTCCTTCATACAGAATTCATAAAAATATAGAACTAAAGCACATAGAAAGTATAGATCTAGAACACAGAATGTATAGATCTAGAACACAGATTTCATTGCTCTAGAACACATAGAATAAAAATTCACCGCTTCACTTCGAACCGAGGTTTGATTTTTTAAAAGTCATACAACATTGAATGACAGACAGATAGGACACAGTACTAACCCAGAAGTTGTCATACAAATTTAAAACAAAACACTATGCAAAATAAAATGTATTTATAATAGAAAGTTCAGGGGGCCGTAAGGACAGGTAGGGATTTATACTCCTTTAAGGCCTTTGGTAGGGCGTTTCACATTTTAGCAGCATAGTGAAATAAAATGTTGTCAACCAATCATTAAGGACAATGATGCAAGAAGGAAGAAGAAGATGGGTTGGACGTGATCTGTGGAGCTGCCTCTGGTTTTGTGATTGTGAACATCCTTGACGTTTTGGAAGTATTTTTGTCAGGTAGCCTACGTAAGTATTTTGATATGTTGTTATATCTGTGTAATAACCTAGTAATAAAACCACAAAACTGACAAAAGGTTCTGGTCTGACAGCCTGTATGTTCCATAGAGCAGTGGTTCCTAAACTTTAAGGGTCAAGAAAGACCCAAAAGAGAGAGCCCGGGACCCAAACTAGTAAAAACAGCAGATCTACATTACAAGCACACAGCGTGTCACTTATTCACGCTGCGTTGTTAGCTTGTTCGTCAGAACCGCCAAGAAGATCATGGGCTGGCCCCTCCCCTCCCTGGCCGACCTGTACAGCTCCCGCTGGCCCAGGAAGGCCCACAGCATCCTCAAAGACCTATCCCACCCCCGCATGGTGGGATAGGAGACCCTCTGGAACCCCCTCAA
Source organism: Nannobrachium achirus (assembly GCF_963921795.1). NCBI lineage: Eukaryota > Metazoa > Chordata > Actinopteri > Myctophiformes > Myctophidae > Nannobrachium > Nannobrachium achirus. The sequence continues at coordinate 52,414,568 of NC_137822.1, read as the reverse complement.
TGGACCCCTGGAGGTCCTCAGACCTCACTTTGAGAACCACTGCTTTACATGACCTACAGTTGTAGTTCAGTTGAATTCATGCTCCATATGTAGTCCATATGTACCAGGCATGGAATTTTGTCATTTTAGAGACAAGGCCACTTGGCCTTTGGTGTTGTCCATTTTTTTAGGGCACAAAGGCCAAATGCCAGGGCAGGAAGGCCATCAATAAAACAAGATTTTAGTCCATTGAAAGACTTTGTTGAATTTAAGGGTTATAAGACAACCTAATCTGCAGTGAAATAGATAAATGATGGTATTTACAATCTGCCATGCTCAGCCCTGCACCAATCAAAGTCACTGGATTGGCTTAAAGATGTGGACTCAGGGGAGTTAAGATTTCAGAATTTCAACAAAAGGCACTAGTGTCTACATGACAAGAAAGAGACACCGGTGTTTACTATCTACATATTGACAAGAAAGAGACAGGAACGTGGTACAGTCAGCTGGGGAATTAAGGCCACTGTGGCCTCAGGTCATGCCATTGATTTGAGGGGCTCAAGGCCAAACTGAGGGGCAACGACGGCCATGGCCGTCATGGCCTCCATGAAATTCCTGCCCTGCACGTTACAATTATCCTAATAATGTTGGACAGTTTTTTATGCCAATAATCTGCTATGTATACGGCAGTCGTGTGTTTCAGTGACAGTGATTTATAGACATTTTTCCAGAGCACTGCCGTGTAGCTGCGGTGTTGGTGTAGCCGCACACACATTAGTGCTTGACACCACAGTTATGGTTACCGCTCTGAGAAAAGTGCATGGCTTTAAGATGAAAACCTATACGAAATAGTGAATCTTTGTAACTTCACATCACATTTTATAATCTTTAAAAAAGTAGGCTACTGTAATTAAGAAATAGGCCAAGGTCATGAAAGAATTCATGCATTGTATCTGAATTCACTTTCTTTCTTTCTTTCTTTCTTTCTTTCTTTCTTTCTTTCTTTCTTTCTTTCTTTCTTTCTTTCTTTCTTTCACTGGCAGTATTGTACTGGCACAATAATCTTATACATTGAAATATTATTACCAGTGCACTACTACTTACTACTACAACTAGATTTTCCCTCACAGTAAGCTACCATTTGCCACACTGGAGGACGTGTTGTATTCATACCCTGGCCTGGATGCTCCGTTTATTCATGTAGTAAGGGCTCCATCTAGTGGTTATACTGGAGGCTTACAGCAGCACGTGTGTAAAGCTGCTTTCTATTTGCTGCTCGGTGCTGTGATCCGGTCTAGAGCCCACCTACTGTATCCGGTAATTAGCACTCACACATACATCGACGCATCGTTTCCGCATCCGTTGAGCGGATCATCAACATGAAACGTGAATTGAAACCAGTCTACTTCCCGAATTTAGCCGACTCCTTTATTAGTTTCGATTTTAATGCTGCGATCTTTCGTCAGAACCTCTGACTTCTTTTATGAAATTTGTCTTTTTAATCGGTGTGCTGAGTTTTCCATTTCCAGAAAACCGCAGTTAAAGGTAAATATCGTTATATTGCTTAGAGCTGTTATAGCCTACAGTCACTGTGTATGGACGGAATCAAATACTGTTTTGATAACAATATTATAGAGGGAATATTCAGTATAGGCAGGCCATGAGGCCATAGGCCCGCTAGTTTCAGTCATGACTGTTTGTTCCAGTTGATATAGGTAGTCTATATTTGTAAACCCGTTGTCTCGGTGTGTGTTATTATTGTCTCCACCAGCCGAAGGCTGAGGGAGAGTATGTTTTCCCGTCCGTCCGTGCGTCCGTGCGTGCGTGCGTCCGTGCGTCCTCGCAGTTTGTGAGCAGCTAATCTCAGTCACCGTTGGCCCGATCGCTGCCAAACTGAGCACACACACTCCCTGGATGCCAATCTAGAACCTCTGCCCCACATTTTTCAAATCAGCCTCATGGTGGCGCTATAACATGCCGATTTGTGTGGCCTGGTTGTTACCAGCTAATCTCCGGCGCCGTTGGCCCGATCGCTGCCAAACTGAGCACACACACTCCCTGGATGCTAATTCAGAACCTCTGCCCCACATTTTTTAAATCAGCCTCATGGTGGCGCTATAACAGGCCGATTTGTGTGGCCTGGTGGAGACCTGTGCTCGGAAGAGCACTGCTTCTAGTTGTCTCCACCAGCCGAAGGCTGAGGGAGAGTATGTTTTCCCCTCCGTCCGTCCGTCCGTCCGTCCGTCCGTCCGTCCGTCCGTCCGTCCGTGCGTGCGTCCGTGCGTCCTCGCAGTTTGTGAGCAGCTAATCTCAGTCACCGTTGGCCCGATCGCTGCCAAACTGAGCACACACACTCCCTGGATGCCAATCTAGAACCTCTGCCCCACATTTTTCAAATCAGCCTCATGGTGGCGCTATAACAGGCCGATTTGTGTGGCCTGGTTGTTACCAGCTAATCTCCGGCGCCGTTGGCCCGATCGCTGCCAAACTGAGCACACACACTCCCTGGATGCTAATTCAGAACCTCTGCCCCACATTTTTTAAATCAGCCTCATGGTGGCGCTATAACAGGCCGATTTGTGTGGCCTGGTGGAGACCTGTGCTCGGAAGAGCACTGCTTCTAGTTAGACTATGTGTTAAGATGACACATAGATGCAGATGAACTTCATTAAACTTGTGCAACAGGATTGTCTAGGTATAGCCAGCCTGTCTAGCTTACTGCAGGCATTCTATGTTTAAAAAAAGAAAACAAAAAGAAAGGAAAGAAATTGGACACGTTGCATGTTGAGTGGATCATCAACATTCAAAGTGAATTGATACCATACCAGTTTAATTCCCGAAGTTAGGCTACTTCTTTAGGACTATAGGACACATTGAAACAGAAACTCTTTCAACTGTTTTTGTTTCATAATAACATATCAAAAGTCCTAGAAATCCCAGTGCTGGATCATATTGAAAAATGCTGAAATGGGTAATGTCACAATTTCCCATTGACGCCCATATATAGGCTATATATATATATATATATATATATATATATATATATATATATATATATATATATATATATAAAATACAGGTTATAATAATAATTGTTATTATTAGTATTATTTACTACAACAAGTAGGGTTAACCTTTTGATATCAGACTATTTACTTTTTTGCATTACTAACCCCCAAATAGTAACCTTTGACTCTTTACTATAACTGTGTAATATAGTGTACTGTGTACCACATCCAATATGTCCAATAGTGGCACCATCACTCAAGCAGATGTGATGTATTGTCAGATGTCCAGCTTAACATCACGTAGCCATGTGAGCCACCCCTTGATCTGGTCTGGTGCTTTTGACAAGTAGACTTGGCACCTGGATGGGGACGATGCTGCATTTGGCTACAGAGAATACCCAGGGCTTGCGTGGATATTTGTAGTGTCTTGGCGGTGACTCGTCTGGTCATGTCAGCGAGACCCTTGATGACACGTTGGTCTTAAGTTTATTTAAGGACAGTGTCCTATCTAGATGTAGGCCTACGAATTCCACACACTTGTTGTCAACAAACATGCTTGATTTTGCCAATATGAACTACAGATGCCACCTCCAGAGGTAGGCTACCAAGGTGACCATGACTTGGTTGAGACCGTCTTCCTTCAATAATAATTAGGCCTGTTAGATCTCATGGGAGAAATTCAGTTTTCAGTTAGGTGTTCAGTGAATTGCATAGACACACCTCACTAATTAGCCAGGCTGGGTATTGAACCTGTGACCTTCTGCTCCTGAGACGAGCTCTACCCATTCAGCTACAGCCACCCTGTTGGTAATTGCTTAATGCTTCATCATCTACGTAACTGTATTCTCTAGATGTTTTGTATAAACAAAAACATGCATAACTAGAAGCAGTGCTCTTCCGAGCACAGGTCTCCACCAGGCCGTGCGTCCTGGTGGTGCTACTGTATTATAGGCCAATGTAAAAAGGGTGGCATGTGTTCTTCACCTTAGATCTTTCATGGTAATCGGACGCTGCATGCATGATTTGAAGTATTGTTCCAAAAATATGTTTTGCTAAAGTCTACCTGCTGGTGGCGCTATAACAAGCCAATGTGAAAAAGGTAGCATTTGTTCCTTGACCTAGTGGGAATATGTGTGGCAAATTTCACGGTAATCGCAAGCATGGTTGATGATTTGAGGCATTTTGTTCAAAAACGGAGCAATCCTGCAAACTTTGGAAGCTAATATTAGCCAATCAGGATGGAATATGAAATATCAGACGGATCGTACTTGATCACATGACTATAGAGATACTGTGTACCGATTTTCGTGATTTTTGGATAAAATCTCAAGGAGTAATATCCAAAAATGCATTTTACATAAGTCGGCCCAAAGGTGGCGCTATAAAAGGCTGATGTGAAAAATGCAGGGCAAAGGTTTATCCTTACCCGCTAGGGAGTGCGCTTACAAAGTTTGAAACTGATCGGTGGAGTTATAGGTAAAACCACAAATCGGCCTGTTATAGCGCCACCATGAGGCTGATTTAAAAAAAAATAAGTGTCATTTCTTCCTCGGCCTAGTGGGAATGTGTGTGTGCGATTTCATGATAATTGCACTTTGCGTTTGTGATTTGAGGCATTTTGTTCAAAACGGCTCAATCCTACAAACTTTGGAAGCCAATTTTAGCCAATCAGGATGGAATATGCAAATTCGGATAGATCCGTGTCGATCACATGACTGTCGAGATACTGCCTACCGATTTGTAGGATTTTTGGACAAAATCTGTAAGAGTAGTGCACAGAAATGTGTTTTGCGAACATCGGCCACTAGGTGGCGCTAGAAAAGGCCCATTTGAAAAATTTAGGGCAGAGGTTCTAGATTGGCATCCAGGGAATGTGTGTGCTCACTTTGGCAGCGACCGGGCCAACGGCGACTGAGATTAGGTGCTCACAAACTGCGAGGACGCGCGGACGCACGCACGCACGCACGCACGGACGGACACACGGACGGACGGAGGGGAAAACATACTCTCCCCCATGCCTTCGGCTGGTGGAGACAATAAACAAAGGGTTAAGAAGATGTCTTTTTACACAAGCACTGTACTACATCCAACATTTTCTCCATTGACTTTAATTAAAACTTTAACTTTTTAATTTTGTTCTTTGAGGACTTGGTGGGCCAGATTAAGATGGACAAGGGCCATGTCCGGCCCTCGGGCCTTTGTTGCCCATGTGCCTACAATGTTTATTGTGACATAAATACAATACTCAGGCCAGGACATTTGTAAAATAAATGACACATCTATTCTGTAAAGATAGTTATATTTACACTGTTGTTTCAGCACGACCGCCAATTCTCAACCTTAGGGCATCTTACTCAAATGTTGTTGTTGCTATGAGACTGATTTCAGTCATTTCTATGAGATTAAAGAGTATTAGAATGGGTCAAACTAGCAATAAATGTTCTATTGCTCTTCCATAAAACCCTAATGGTCTCTGATAAAAGCCTCAAAATATAATTTCTTCCACTGGTTGAGAACACTTAAACATAACTCCACACATTGTGCTAATTGTTTAGAAACACAGCACTATTCTGGAGGACTTCTTTCACACTGTTTCACAAATTGGGACGGCGTAACAAAGAAAATATAAAGTATACAATCTATAGGTTCCTGGTTCCACCCAGGTCTCCCCCTGTTTTACTCTTGAAGTGTCCTTGAGCAAGACACTGAACTGCTCCCACTGGTGTCTTGCTTGGTTTCCTCATTGGTGTGTGTGAATGGCTGAATGTAATGCACATTTTAATTTTATAGCTAAAATCTACAAGCTCACAACATGTCGCAATGTGATGCATTTTGAGCTTTCACAGCACGTCCATGTATAAATGCCAATCAGAAGATTGAAGGTCTAAACATTCTGCCATGTGAGTCCACACTGTGTCAACTGAGAGGTGTGTGCGTGTGTGTGTGCGTGCGTGTGTGTGTGTGTGTGTGTGTGTGTGTGTGTGTGTGTGTGTGTGTGTGTGTGTGTGTGTGTGTGTGTGTGTGTGTGTGTGAAAGAGACTGCAAATCACTGATCATTTCTGTTCTTTTTGTATTGATTTGTTCAGAGACCACCATCCATCCATCCATCCATCCATCTTCAACTGCTTATCCGGAATCGGGTCGCAGGGGTAACAGTTCCAAATGAGATTTCCAGTGTTCCCTCTCCTGAGCAACTTTATCCACTTCCTCCAGGGGAATCTCGAGGCGCTACCAGCAGTTTGTGGTCTGGATCTGAACTTCAATCAGCAGCACATAGAACACAACAGACTGATAGAACCAGACACACCAATAATGAAATATGAACAGACAAAACATTTTAATTAACACTATTAACAGTTTCTAGCTTAATGACTCAGGTTAGTATAGGCTGAAAATATATTAAGAATAAAGTGACATGGCGTGTACAGGACAGTCAGCGGAGGATTACATAAAGAACGCCAGAGACCTCCTAGTTGGGGGATTACAGTTGGGGGGATTACAGAATCTTTCAATTATTGTGGAGAATCTGTATCAGCGAGAAGTGTTTATTCAGGAGGAGGTCAGTAAAATAGAGACAGAGAAAGATGACTTTGATAAAACAAGAACAATACTGAACTGGGTCACAAATAAAGGGGAGGCAGCCTGCTATGAATTACTGAGGATCATTGACAAAACTAGGAAGAGGACCTTGAGACCAGACCTACACCAATGGATCAGCTGCTTTCCTTTCAAAGATGAGGGGGAAATCGAATATGTTATAGGTACGGTTTATAAAGGAGCACTGATATTGTGATTACCTTTTGCCTTGTGAATATAGAGTTGTGAGAGAGTTAAATCTAGAACTCAAAATCTGTTTAACAATAATGTCTGTATAGGCATTTCAGATAAAGAAGAAGGCCCGCACACCGACTAGCTCCCAGGGGGATTTTATTTGGCGTTTTGACCCACAAAGGGGTCTTCGTCAGGCATGGCGATCAACAAGCAAAGTGAATGTTAAATACAAACACTAGTGTTTGTATTTAACATTCACTTTGCGAAACCTTTGCAGGTCGAAACGTTGCCTAATAAAATCCCCCTGGGAGCTACAGTCGGTGTGCGGGCCTTCTTCTTTATCTCAATGTACGTATTTTTGCTCAGCACCCCGAAAGTTTTTTGTGAGATGTGCGTGCTCATTTGACTTCCAATGTATAGGCATTTCAGTCAGTTTACAGATGATTTATCCACTTGTTATTATGTTTTTGTTTGTTATTCATGATTTTTAGGTCCAACACCATGCCGCAGATACCAGGGACAATTGAAGAAGAAAGCTTGTGAGCTATCAAAAGATTTGTGGAAACAACACACTTTTCTACCAAAGTACAAGTATTCACAACTGTCTTTCACTCCTCTGGTATTAGACCCACATGGAAATGCACCATCTGAAAGCATGATATTAAAGAGCAAAAAAAGAAAAAGCAAGAAATCCCGCCCTAAAAAAATGAAGTCCTACATTCCTGTGGATGAGCAGGAAATAGCTGTAGATCTCTTACTCAAAACACAAGAGAAAGAAATTGTCCTGGTTGGTAAGACTGGAATTGGAAAGACAACAGCTGCATTTGAAATGCTGAGAATATGGGGAGGAAGTGACAGCAATGACCTAGATTACATGTTCTATTTTGATATGAGAAACATCCCAAGGAATCCCAAGAACTTGAAGGATCTTCTCTTTAATATGTTTAGTGAACCAGATGAAAAGAAAAAAGAGGTCTTGGAGGACATAAGGAACAATTCAGAAAATGTTACCATCATTTTTGATGGACTTACAGATCCCCCCTCCTCGCACTCAGTGATAGAGAGCCTTCTGAAGGGGGACCTGCTTCCTAAGGCAAAGATTGTGATCACATGCAGACCAGAGGTTGAATCAGAAGACTTCCTATTAGACTGGGCTTCTCTTAGAGTGGAGGTGAAAGGCTTCAGCACAAAGTCCATCAGGGCTTACTTAGCTAAGATGTTGAACTCTGAGCAGTTGAGCACCATTGAGAACAACCGGGAGTTGTTCAGTCTTTGCCATGTCCCAGTATATGCACTGATGGTGGTTGCTTGCTTTTCTTTTATGAACCCTATAGATTCTCAAAAACCATGCACAGTAACTGACATATGCATCAACATTCTTCGTGGGTGCATTCAAAAGCACACTTGCAAGGCAATACCAAGAAATGAACTGAACAAATATATCAGGGATCACTGCAGTGAAACAATATTTGCTTTGGCAAAGGCTGCTTTTCAGGCAACTGAAGGGAAATCTGTGAACTTAACAGACCTGCCTTGTGAAGAAAGCAGTGTAGAAAGTAGTGTTCGTTCAGCCTTCCTTACAAAACATGCTGTTCAAGTTGGACCTACAGAATGGAAAACCCACTCTGCATTTCTCCACTACACCATACAGGAGTTCTTTGCAGCGTTGTGGGTTTTGAAGAATCCTGACAAAATAACTGATCTTTTGCAACATTGCTGCGCTGAAACGACGAAACACATGAGATATTTGATCCCTTTTTTGTGTGGTTTCTGTAGCAAGAAAAATCTTGAATTAATGAAATGTCTGACTCTAGATCAGCAGACAAAGGACATTTCTAATTCTTTCATCAAGGATGTAGTATCCACATTTCTCTCGTCTCCACTAGAAGATCACAATGCCACTGATGACAGCAACATACTGTTCTTATGCCAATGCTTGTATGAATCTCAGTCCACTGAGGCCTGTCTTCACTTTCTGGACAAACTGGACTACTGCCTTGATTTGAGCGAAGATAGTCTTGATCCTCACCATTATGGTGATGTGTCTTATGTAATCAGTCAGTCCCCCAAAACAATAGAGCTAAAACTTGAAGACACTCCACAGAGATACAACATCCTGCTCGATCTTTGCCTGCATGTCAGCAGTAAAGGAGAACATGTTCTTCCCATACTGAAGCCACTTCATCCACCTACAGTCTGGTCCATTGACCTCTCAGAGAGAAAGGCGTCTGTCCTCCTAGAATGCTTGAAACTTCAATCAGAGAAGCAACCAATAGAGCTAACAGGCTGGTCAGATCAAGAGAATGAAGTGAAGAGTTTCCTTCAGTGTCTGCCCTACATCTCAAAGCTCAGGTAACTGTGATTATACGTTTTGAATTGTATATTTTATTAGTTTTATTGACTTGTAAACAGAGTGTTTTAGGTTCATGAGGCAATGTTTTTAATTATGATTATTCCTCTTATTTTTCATTAGCTATAGGTTTACTTCTCAGAATCAAACAGGAGACAGATTTCTGTTGAATCTGTGTTTGCAAGCAGCTCTCTACAAGAGTTTAAACACACAAACCTTGGAGGAAGTGTTTTCACTGTCTGAATATTTGAAACGCCAGTTCCAGGACTTCCTTCTAGACCTGTACTCCCATTTCAAAGACTATGATGATACTCACAGAACACACAAGAGAGTTCTTCCAGTATTACAACCAGTTCTGGCATCACGTATTGCAGTCTGGATCATAGATCTCTCAAAGAGAAAAGTCTCCTTCTTCCTAGAGGTGATGAAACTCCAACAAGAGAAGAAACCAGTAGTGCTGAGAGGCTGGTCATATGAAGATAGTGAAGTGAGGAACTTCCTGCAGTGTCTACCCTACATAACAAAGCTCAGGTAAATTATGAATATTTTACTATAATTATGTTTAAATTAAACTACTCTATTTAAAGATTACTGTAACTGACAAAGTTGTGTGACAATTCTTAAAAAAAGAAGAAGAATTTAAGTATGATTTAAATTACAAAGTTATAGTTATTTACAGACATTGTTTTCTAAAAATAAAATAAAATACTACATTTAAAATATGTATGGTGCTAATAACATGCTGACCCTTTTCTTAATAGATTAATAGATTTGCAGTTCAGTTTGAACAAAATGTTAAAGTTGAATTTTGATGTTTTAGCTGTTTACGTTCATGGATCAAGTTTCTCTGATTTCCACCTGACATCAACTATGTTTTCTGATTCCTACATTTTAAATTGATTGTTTCACCTAAAATCGGAGAGATACAGTGTCCATCATTGTTTGGTTCTGTTTATGATCAGAGATTCACATTTCATGTTGGTTTTCATTTTAAACTGTTGCAGTGTTGTTGCTTACGGTACAGAACCAGACAGGTTCCTGGGGAAGCTCTTCTATCAAGCAGCAGAACAGGAAGAAGAAACAGGAGAGAAGATTCTAGAATTGTTGTCTTCTGTGTGTAATAACAAACCATTCCCCTTTGACGGCAACAACTGGTATAAATGTGATGTTCTACTGGACCTATACTCCTATGTGAAGAACTATAAGACTAAAAAAGGCAGAAGTGTTCTTCCAGCATTAAAAACAGTTTTCCAGTCAGCTCCTGCAGTCTGGACCATAGAACTCTCAGAGAGAAACGTCTCCCTCCTCCTAGAGGTGCTGAAACTCCATCCAGAGAAGAAGAAACCAGTATTGCTGACAGGCTGGTCAGATGAAAAGAGGGAAGTGAAGATCTTCCTTCAGTGTCTACCCTACATCTCACAACTCAGGTTAATTTTATTTTTTCATTAATCATTAATCATCAATATTTGTCACAAAAGCTGTCTACCTTTTCTAAATATATTGAGGAGTTAGCAGTGCTATAACTTTCCTGCAAATATCAATCAGTATATTTATCCCACTATAAATCCTAGAGAAAAGGTGAAAACACAGTGTCAGTCATTCCCTCAGTCCATTTATCTCCTCTGTGGGTTGACCAATTGTTTTTTTTTTTTACATGGACATTGTCCAATGGCATATGCAGGAATCAACATAGCAGATTTCTCATGTTTCCCAAATTTAAGCAATTCATCAATGAACATTATTGGCACAGTTTAATTTTGATTTAACTATGAGAATGTACAGTTGTATGTATCAATAATAATAATGTATCAATGTGGCTATACTGTATGTGTACACTCTCAGGGTTACATTTACCCTCAGGATGTTGCTGTGTAGTGGCAATCACACTCCCAAGTCTACATGTGTGCACTTCTGTGTGTGGACTAGAACAGAATTATAACGAAAAGAGGGACAGCTTTCTTTCTTAATGCAAGGGCTACTGTGCAGCATATCCCAGGATAGAAGCAAAGTGCAGGGAGAACAAGAGAAAGTATCTGCTTTAAGTATGGTATGCAACTATGCATGATACAACCAATCATTAGTGGAAATACAATCAGAGAATACATGAATCTCTCAGAGAATATTTGATCTCTGGATGATACTACAGTAGTGTACTGTAAACATGAGTCACTGCTGAGTTATTATCAGAACAGCAGAGTGCTTTTCCTGGGACAGTTACACTACCACTAGTCAACAGAGTGCAATGAGTAAAGAACAAGAAAAACTAGGTGCTCACAGGAGGTAGCAGCAAAGTTAAAAACGTGTGGTGGGTGCTTCTAGGATCAATTGGATAAAACTTGGAAAAGAGAGGAGAGATCCGAGCACTCACAAAGTTAAAAGAGGAGGAGAACGGACGTAAAAATGGGGTACTTTATTTCATTACAAAATAATAAAAGCGAACATGTTTCGACGAACAGAAGTCATTATATACAGAGAGCTGCAGATTTGCAGAAACCTAGTCAATCAGCACTTAGGACACACACCCAAAATTACACACACGTGTGTGTGTGTGTGTGTGTGTGTGTGTGTGTGTGTGTGTGTGTGTGTGTGTGTGTGTGTGTGTGTGTGTGTGTGTGTGTGTGTGTGTGTGTGTGTGAGCAACACAAAAGGTAATTACATAGGAACAACAGACACTGGAGCAATCAATCAACTAGAAAATGTGCAATTTGTGAAATTGCGAGTGTGGTTGCCCGCCCCGCCCCGGCGCGAGCGTCGGGGGTGCGCATCCGGGATCCCGAGGAAAACGCCGAGGCCAGAGGGAGAGGACGTCGGGACGGATACCGTCGGGGCCGTGCGACGTGCGATTCGAAAAGGTGCCTTTGGGATCCTGCGTTCTTGATGTAAGGATATGGTTTCTCGTTTTAAAGAAATAGGCTCCTCCCACAAGATTCGCAAGGCGATTATGTTGACACGTCGCTCCCGAGATCGTTTGTGTTTCGTTTTGAGAGGGTCGTTCCCCCTGAAAAAACGCGTTTTGGCACGAAACGGTTACATTTTGTGCGTTTGTGGCGCCCCCTAAGGGTCAAAGTGGAAATGCTTTTGGGGATTGGTTGAGTATACCACCCGAGACTTGTGGTTAAAATTTGGTGCTGGCTGGATGTTTTGTTTGTGATTTATGGCTATTTTTTGCTAAACAAGCCCCTCCCGCTAACTTTGGAAGCTTGTTACGGGCGAACGGTATGGACTATCAAAATATCGCTTGAATATGTTCATCACATGGGTCCAGAGATCATGTGTACCGATTTTTGTGACATTTGGAAAAAATATGTAGGAAAAGGAGCAAAAAGTGTGTTTTGAAGAAAATTCAAAATGGCGGAAAATCTATCCTGACGAAAATGGGCGCGGCCTACATGGGGAGATGCGTCATGACCCAAGGAATCCAGGGGAAAAGGAATTTAAATTTTCCGACCTACGGTTCAAGAGTTATAAGCCAAAACGTAAAGTGAGCTGTTATAGCGCCACCATGAGGCCGAATGATGTAATTATTTTTCAGTTAATCCTTGATATCATTATAATCTCCTCTCCAAGTTTTGAAAATGTAGCCCCTATGGTTTGCGAGAAAAAAAATATTGAATGTGAGTTTTTGCGATTCCCATTATAAGTCAATGGGGAAAATTAATTCACTAATAAATTAATATCAATTAAACTATAGAACCTTTCTCTTAGCAAAATGCAAGCACACGATTCCCGATTAAGCCGGTCGATTTGACATATGGCGCGAGTGTGTGGCACGAAAACTGTAGGAGGAGATAGCGGACAAACTTTTGGTTACCCTAGTTAGTAATAACTAGAAAATGTGCAATTTGGGAAATTGCGAGTGTGGTTGCCTTCCCTGCCCCGGCGCGAGTCGCTGGGATGCGCCGCCGGGACCCTGAACAAAACGCAGGGGTCCGAGGGAGACGACGTCGGGACGGATAGCGTCGGGGCCGTGCGACGCGCGATTGGAAAAGGTGCCGGTCGGATCCTGCGTTCCTGAAGTAAGGATGTGGTTTCTTGTTTTTAAGAAATAGGCTCCTCCCACGAGTTCCGCAAGGCGATTACGTTGTCGCGTCTCTCCCGAGATCGTTTGTGTTTCGTTTTGAGAGGGTCGTTCCCCCTGAAAAACACGTTTTGGCATGAAACGGTTACGTTTTGCGCGTTTGTGGCGCCCCCTAAGGGTCGAAGTGGAAATGCTTTTGGGGATTTGTTGAATATCCCACCCGCGACTTTTTAAAATTTGGTGTTGACTGGATGTTTCGTTTGTGATTTATGGCTATTTTTGGCGAAACGGGCCCCTCTCGCTAAATTCGTAAGCCTGTTCCGGATGAACGGTATGGACTATCGAAATATCGCTTGAATATGTTTATCGCATGGGTCCATAGATCATGTGTACTGATTTTTATGACATTTGGAGAAAATATGTGGGAAAAGGAGCAAAAAGTGTGTTTTGAAGAAAATTCAAAATGGCGGAAAATCTATCCTGACGCAAATGGGCGTGGCCTATATGGGGAGATGCGTCATGACCCAAGGAATCCAGGGAAAAAATAATTTTTATTTTCCGACCTACGGTTCAAGAGTTACAGGCCAAAACGTAAAGTGGGCTGTTATAGCGCCACCATGAGGCCGAGTGATGTATTTCTTTTTTGATTAATTTTTGCAATAATTATGAATTTCCTCTCCAAGTTTTGAAACTCTAGCCCCTATGGTTTGCAAGAGAAAAATAATTGAATGCAAGTTTTTGCATTTTCCCATTCAAGTCAATGGGGAAAATTAATTCACTAATAAATTAATATCAATTAAACGATAGAACCTTTCTCTTAGCAAAATGGAAGCACTCGATTCCCGATGAAGCCGGTCGATTTGACATATGGCGCGAGTGTGTGGTGCAAAAACTGTGGGCCGTGAAACACGCCGAAAAAAAGTTTATCTAGAATAAATAAGGAATAAATAAAGTTTCCCTAGGACTATAGTGTGTTGCCCTGTTAGGGCAACCACACTAATAAAGTTTCCCTAGAACTATAGTGTGTTGCCCTGTTGGGCAACCACACTAATTAACCAATAAGGCTAAATAAAGAGAAAGAAAATAATATAGTAAAACAATATTCAACAAATAAAGCAGCAACAAAGGCAAATGAAAAATAAAACTGCAAAAAATGTACTAAAGAAAACATAAAGTCTATATCCTCATTCAGACCTGGAGGACACAGTGCGTCCAGGGAGTGGTTCCAAAACGTTTCTCTCTGGTTTAATTTTTTGAGACGATCCCCGCCTCTGGTTAGCGGTTTTATATGCTCAAGGCCAATAATGCACTACAAAGTATCATTAGTATGGTGTATTTCTTTAAAATGTCTGGCTATTGGATATACAATATTGTTAGTGTGGATAGCATACTTGTGCTCCCTAGACGGTCCCTAAGGCAACGTTTGGTTCTTCCCACATAAAACACACCAGGGCAGATGCATGTTAACATGTAGATGACATGAGTAGTGCTACAGTTAATAAAAGTCATTAATCTTTACGTTTTATTAGTCTTAAAGTCCATAAATGTTTTTGTTTGCTCAACATTAAAACAGTGTGGGCAGCGCATACATTTCTAACAGCCTATTGGTCTCTTAAGCCAATATTCACTTTTTGGGGGGTGCTCTGCCACCCACTGATTTTATTGTTGAACTTACTGATTGGATCATTCACAACAATGTATTCATGTTCACTGACGCTATTTATAAACAGTGTATTGGTGTTCCCATGGGGTCATGTTTCTCTACAAACTATGCATGTTTGTATCTTGGCTATTGGGAGAAACATTTTGTTTTAAACACTGTTAACCCCTTTTTCTCCTGCATAACCTGGTATGGTCGCTACATTGATGATCTATTGCTTATTGTCAATGGCTCTGAGACGCAGGTACTTGAATTTCATAAATATCTAAATTCCTTGAACCGGAATATCAAACTCACTATTGAATATTCTCAAACTGCCATTAACTTTCTAGACCTCACTATATCCAAAGATTCACTGGGAAATCTCCATACCATCATCTTTAGGAAAAACAACTTCTTGCAACACGCTGCTCAGAGCTGACTCATTTCACTCATCTTATCTAATTAATAATATTCCTTTGGGTCAATTCCAACGGCTACGTCGCTTATGTGATGAGGATGATGGCTTTAACACACAAGCTACTGATATGGCTGGTCGCTTTCTAAGTAGAAGATATAAGGCAGAGGTTGTCGCACGTGCCCGCAACAAGGCACATGACATTAATCGTAAAGATTTATTAATAAAAAACACACAAATTCTTCCCAATCCAGACCTTATTTTGTTACACAGTACAGCACAGCAGCCAACCACATCAGTCGCATCATCAAAAACAACTGGGGTATTATTGATAGTGACCCTACGCTTAGACGCGTCTTCCCTGAACCTCCAGTGGTTTCCTTCAAAAGAGCTCCTACGCTAAGAAACAAATTAGTCCATAGTTTTTTACCTCCCCCAAAAATGTAATCTTGGCTTAAGAGACCAATAGGCGGTTACAAATGTATGCACTGCCCACACTGTTTTAATGTTGAGCAAACAAAAACATTTATGGACTTTAAGACTAATAAAACGTATAAGATGAATGACTTTATTACTACTCATGTCATCTACAGGTTAACATGCACTTGCCCTGGTGTGTTCTATGTGGGAAGAACCAAACATCGCCTTAGGGACCGTCTAGCGGAGCACAAGTATGCTATCCGCACTAACAATATTGTATATCCAATAGCCAGACATTTTTTAAGAAATACACCATACTAATGATACTTTGTTGCGCATTATTGGCCTTGAGCATATAAAACCGCTAACCAGAGGCGGGAATCGGCTCGAAACTTAAACCAGAGAGAAACATTTTGGATCCACTCCCTGGTGTCCTCCAGGTCTGAATGAGGATATAGACTTTGTGTTTTCTTTAGTACATTTTGCAGTTCTTTTTTTCATGGCCTTGTTACTTTGTAGCTGCTTTATTTATTGAATTTGTATATTGTTTTTCTATATTATTTTCTTTCTCTTTATTTAGCCTTATTGGTTTGTTAATTGATTGATTGCTCCAGTGTCTGTTGTTCCTATGTAATTACCTTTTGTGTTGCTCACACACACAGATGTGTAATTTTGGGTTTGTGTCCTGAGTGCAGCTCTCTGTATATAAGGACTTCTGTTTGTCTGTTTGCCTCATATATGCCCCGATGAAGACCCTGAGCGGTCGAAACATGTTCGCTTTTATTATTTTGTAATGAAATAAAGTACCCCGTTTTTACGTCCGTTCTCCGCCTCTTTTAACTTTTTGACTCGGTATCTCCTCTCTTTTTCAAGAATACAGAGAGTAAAGACAAATAAAGTTGAAATATTAAAATTTTAAACATGTAGAAAGATTGTACATCCATATTTAAACTATTATTCCGAAGTAAATCCCCAACTTGGCCATGTTACAGATGCAACGCATTGTGAACTTATAGATCTGCTTCTGTTGTTTAAGTTAAAGTGACTTATAAGGTTACCTATAAGGTTTCCACCTGACATCAACTATATGTTTTCTGATTCTTACATTTTACATTGACTGTAAAATCGGGTAAATACAGTGTCCATCATTGTTTGGTTCTGTTTATGATCAGAGATTCATATTTCATGTTGGTTTTCATTTTAAACTGTTACAGTGTTAATAGTCCATGGCCATCCAGGTTCCTGGGGAAGCTCTTCTGTGAAGCAGCAGAACAGGAAGAAGAAACAGGAGAGAAGATTCTAGAATTGTTGTCTTCTGTGTGTAACTACAAAAGATTCCCCCTTTCTTGGGAACCTGACGACAACAACGCCAACTGGTATCAATGTGATGTGCTACTGGACCTACACTCCCATGTGAAGGACTATAAGACTAAAAAGGGCAGAAGTGTTCTTCCAGCATTAAAACCAGTTTTCCAGTCAACTCCTGCAGTCTGGTACATAGACCTCTCAGAGAGAAACGTCTCCCTCTTCCTAGATGTGCTGGAACTCCATCCAGAAAAGAAGAAACCAGTACAGCTGAGAGGCTGGTCAAGTGAAGTGAGGATCTTCCTTCAGTGGCTACCCTACATCTCACAACTCAGGTTAATTTTATTTTTTTATTTTCTATGATTAATATTTGTCACACAATCTGTCTACCTTTTCTAAATATATTGAGGAGTTAGCAGTGCTATGTAACTTTCCTGCAAATATCAATCAGTATATTTATCCCACTATAAATCTTGGAGAAAAGGTGAAAACACAGTGTCAGTCATTCCCTCAGTCCATTTATCTCCTCAGTGGGTTGACCAATTGATCAGATTGACCAATGGCATATGCAGGAATTAACGAAGCAGATTTTTCATGTTTCCCAAATTTAAGCAATTTATCAATGAACATTATTGGCACAGTTTAATTTTGATTTAACTATGAGAATGTACAGTTGTATGTATCAATAATAATAATGTATCAATGTGGCTATACTGTATGTGTACACTCTCAGGGTTACATTGACCCTCAGGATGTTGCTGTGTAGTGGTGGTCACACTCCCAAGTCTACATGTGTGCACTTCTGTGTGTGGACTAGTACAGAATTATAATTAAAAGAGGGACAGCTTTCTTTCTTAATGCAAGGGCTACTGTGCAGCATATCCAGGATAGAAGCAAAGTGCAGGGAGAACAAGATAAAATATCTGCTTTTAGTGGAAATACAATCAGAGAATACATGAATCTCTCAGAGAATATTTGATCTATGGATGATACTAAAGTGGTGTACCGTAAACATGAGTCACTGCTGAGTTATTATCAGAACAGCAGAGTGCTTTTCCTGGGACAGTGGTTACACTACCACTAGTCAACAGAGTGCAATGAGAAAAGAACAAGAAAAACTAGGTGCTCACAGGAGGTAGCAGCAAAGTAAAAAATGGGTGGTGGTTGCTTCTAGGATCAATTTGATGAAACTTGAAAAAGAAAGGAGAGATCCGAGCACTCAAAAACGGGGTACTTTATTTCATTTAAAAATAATAAAAGCGAACATGTTTCAAAAAACAGAAGTATTGCAGCGGTTAACCAAAACAATCGTTCAGTTGGTGATACAAGCATGACATTTGGTACACTTAGGGTCGTTTCACACTCTAATAAGGAACCTAACTAATTTCGGTTCGGGAGGGCTCCCCGACCCGAAATTATTTATGTTCGGGGGGAGTTCATCCATACTTTCTTAACGGCTAGTGCCTTAGTCGCTTGTTGCGACCGTAGGTCGCACTTACTATCAAAACCTGCACAAACTGTGAGTGAGTGAGTGAGTCAGTCTGTCCGTCTGTCTGTCACACCTCACACGTCACACTATTGCCCTGCTCATATCTCCGCAACCGTTGCCCCGATCCATGCCAAATTTTGCACACACGCTCCTTGGCTGCCAAACTACAACGCCCAAGGACCCCCGGAGCTCCAGGTCCCTGGGGGACCCCCAGATGTAAAAAATGACCAAATGTGCAAAAATGACCAAATGACCACCCCAACGGGGCTGCTCACGGGGAATTCCCGGGGACCACCGACTCCTGGTGCTCCAGAACGGATGCAAAAGTGGTGGCGCCCCCAGTGGAGGACCCCCTCCACTGCAGCTCACATAAAATGCCGTAACTCGGGCTAGGAGGGTCCGGGAGAGCCGGGGCCGGTACCTATTCGTCCGCCAATGCAACGCGGACACCCCACCCCTCATTTCTCACATGGCCCTCTTCTAGCGCCACCATAAGGCCGATTTTTAAAACACATTTTTGGACACTGCTCCTACAGTTTTTGCCCTAAAATCACGCAAATCGCTACACAGTATGTCTACACTCATCCCATCACCATGAATCTGTCCCATATAGCGCCACCTTCAGGCCGATTTTTAAAAACACATTTTTGGACACTGCTCCTACAGATTTTGCCCTAAAATCACGAAAATCACTACACAGCATGTCTACACTCATGTCATCAACATGGATCAGGAAGATTTTGGAACAACACATTTTTGCCCTATTTGTGGAGTCCCGATTAGGGAGTCTTACTGGTAAATATTGGAGGTCCATGGCATAACGACGTTTGTGGCCGATACATGAGCGTTGCAGGGCGGATATATCTGACTGACCCTCGCGCTGCAAGCTGAATGACTGGAAGTCCATTGAGTAGCAGGCAGCTCCAGCAGGCAGCAGCACCAGTGACAGGGACACGGGGTCTCTTCCATAGGTCTCTTCTATCTCTCTCACTCACTCACTCTCACAAACGCTCGAGCTGACAAGCTCTGTCGAAAACATTTAATCTACGTGCCGCGGCCGCCTCATTTGCTGCATGCATATCATCACGCAGTCACAACTCGTCGTGGAAAACCTATCAACACGGAACATTAGCAAAGTTGTGTCTATGCTTTTCTTTTCTCTTTAAAACGGTCGGCGAGTAGCGAGACATGACTGAAGTAAAGCTTTACTTCAGTCGACATGCACCAAAGCTGTGTGTGTGTGTGTGTGTGTGTGTGTGTGTGTGTGTGTGTGTGTGTGTGTGTGTGTGTGTGTGTGTGTGTGTGTGTGTCACGCGCCTGCCTGCCTGCATGCCATCACTCAGAGCGAGACCCAGCTGCTGTCTGTATTCGCTATGAAACACTCAATACACGGCGTCCACAATCATTTGGAAGTCGGCGTGTCTCCCTCCCAAACGACCGCTGTTTCCTTGGATTCACAGCCGAGAATATGCACTTGAAGCCGGGCTGAATGAATGAGAAGACACCGCTAAGTACCGAAATTAAGTCGGGAGGTCGCAACATTTTGGCAGCACCGTGGAGCCGACTAAAGTCGGTTGACGCCCCCCCGAACCGGGAGGGGAAACCCATATTTGGGTCTGGACACTGCCGAACCGAAATTAGTTAGGCTCCTTATAACGGTGTGAATCGACCCTTATAGCCAAAGGCTTTCCAAAAAGAACTGGATATGGAGGCATCATGAATTTTCAACATGGCGCCCATGGCAGTCATTTTTCAAAATGGCCACCAGCAACAACTGTTTTCTTATGAGTAATGGATATAATATGTCGTTTTAGACCTTTTTACCATACATAATACTGGGTAAATGTCTTTTGGATAATTTAAAAGTTGACATTGAATATTCAAGGTGGCTGCCATTTTTCAAGATGGCAGCCGTCACTTGTATGACTGTCTGATATGGGTGATCTCGGTGTCAAATCAGTAATTTTTTATGATGCAGAATTCAAATTTGGAACTTTGGAATTGGCCAGAAGCTTCCTTCTATCTCACTGTATATTGTATAGTATATTATCACTGTTTCTTTCAAGATGGCAGCCATATGGCCAAAATAGAGCTATTATCTATTTTATTGGAATTAAAATTTGATCCAATAAACGTAACAATCCCGATATCAGCAACAACTGAACCATTCAATGAATGGAAATGTAATAGAGTGGATGTTGAAGCACAGCTAGGGCACACTGGCGACACCACTGATGTGAAACTCAGCATGGGGTTCAGTGCCAGTTAAATACACTCCGCTTAATAATGCCATAGTTTCTGTTATTTTGTGCCGATGGTGATAGCTTATTGGTAGTGAAGTTTAGTTTCCTAAATGCTATCTAATGTTATCCCCACATCTACAGATGTAGTTAGATAGCCGTACCTGAATGGACAGGATGTGCCAGCACGGGATCGCACAGGAATTACATGGATGAACGATCGAGTCAGGTGTAGGGCAAATTTCTTATCCGAACCTAGAGTTGTATCACATACTTGAATGTGTTTCCCTATAAAGGATAGTCCCTCTGCCTACTGCAAACATTGTTTTTTGTTGGATGAGAAAATGTATAAGAAATTCCATCTTGTGAATGTTGATGGTCAAGGACCATCAACTTCTTGCACAGCCAAGACTGACTGGATACTGACTGGTATTATATGCCAAGAACACACAGCAGAGGCATTGAGATGTCCTTTGCAGTCCAAGCGAGCAGACAAGGGGAGTGGATAGGCCTACACTTCACTTGCAGAGCATTTAATCCAGTGTAATGAACTTGGCCAGGTTCCTTCAACATTTCCGATTGGACGACTGGAATAACTCAGCAAACACAACACCAGAGGTTGATGCTCTTCTTCAAGACCTTCTAAGTTAGCCTTTCTGGCACGATTATAGAGACCTACTAGACATCTGGAGTGATACCTATAGCTTATAGCCCCCTTGTCCCCAGCACTATAAGTCGCCCAGTAATTCTGTCTGGAAGTAGCAGGGATGCATGTAGCAGTACGCACCCGATTGTCCAGTTGAAATATTGCAGCCTCATGAAGGCATTCATTGCCAGCAGGCCGTCTGCAGAATAAACAGATGTCCTGTCTCATGTCAGGAGTCCGACTTGCCTGGGACCTTCTGAGTTTGCATCCATTCTGACAGTTGATCAGGACTTTCACTGCATGCCCACATTTTTGCTCTTTTCAACATGGTTTCATTATACTTCAGCCTGCACTTATGACGGTATTGAGCTTTACAGTTTTACAGTACTGTACAGTACAGTACAGTACAGTACAGTACAGTACAGTACAGTACAGTACGGTACAGTACACTAATACCACAGTAAAGTAAAGTACAGTACAGTACAGTAAGGTACAGTACACTACAGTACAGTAAGGAAGCAGCCGCAAACTCTTCTAGTGGGATACAACTAGGTTCGGATAAGAAAAGTTCCCTACACCTAGCCCGATCGTTCATCCAGTACCATGTAATTACTGTGTGATCTGTACATCCGGGTAACTATGTGAAAGTCATACAAACTGGTTCCATTTTTGCTGATATAGGGATTGTTACGTTTATTGGATCACATTTTAATTCCAATAAAATAGATAATAGCTCTATTTTCTTGCAATTATAATTTTGATTTTGGCCATATGGCTGCCATCTTGAAAGAAACAGTGATAATATACTGTATATGGGTGGGTGACGTGACGTAACGTTTTCGCTGTCCTCGGTGTCAAACATGTATAAATAAAAAATATATTTGTCAAAAACCTTCTGAATATTGTGCAGGACATTAAGCTTTATGTGAACTTACTCAAGATTAAAACATTTCATTCCTCATTTCTTCAGAATCTTCAACCAAACATGGCAAAACTCATATGGTGTGACTGTCCTGACCTTGTTTCTCAAAGTGGGAACTTGAATAAAACTAAGAAAAAGAATTGCTAAAAATCATTTGAAAATGAATTTAGGCTAAAAAAAAATGTCTATTTTGAGCCTATATCTTTTCAAAGTCAAAGCATAATGTTTTCAGTCATTTCTGATCAAAAACATTTTGTCCCCCAACCCAAAATCATTTGGTGTGACACTAGTTTGGAAAAATTAAACAGGCAATTATTTGGACACCTATTGGCTAGAGAGGTCCTTCTTCTGTAAGGCTATTCAGCACTCCCAGCACAACTGCAAGACAGGTGTCTGAGGTGAGTTATGATTTTAACATTTTCATGAAATGCCATCTTGTTGAAACGTTGACAAACTCACCATTCTGGATGTCTTTTGGTGTGACACCTTTTCTTTAAAAAAAGCTTAAGTTATTTGAAGTTTTGGTCATATTTCCATGTAGATCTAGGCTGCTTTGTTATAGCTAGCATGCTGTTAGCATGCTAATGTGTACATAGTAGCCTCAAGGTAAACCTAAATGGAGAAAACAGTAATATGGTGTGACACTTAATCATATGGTGTGACATGTCTGCTTGTCACACCATATGACTTGACTGTCACACCATATGATTTATACTGTATTTAACTACAGATATAACAACAAATAACAAAGTTCCATGTTTCTTTTGTACATTTAAACATTTGTTTTAAACATTTTTACATAAAATGTAATTTAGCTTCATTCAGTGATACTTCAAATTCATCAGACAGAGCAGAAACCCCTTCACAGAAACCTTAACATATTGTTTCAATCTAAACAATATTTTCTCTTTGTCTTAAACTATACATTCCATTTTCTTTTGTCAGCTGGAAAATGACAAGTGCTGAGAGAACGAGAAAGTACAGGGAGAAACTAAACAATGACCCAGCAAGGAGAGAGGAGCCAAAGGGGCGAGACTGCATTTTCTACGAAGAGCAGGAGGTTGTCTGTGGCATAGCAGAACCTCAACAAGGCAGCCGGTTTGCTACCCTCACCAAATACGACTGGCTGATGTACAAATAATACAGTCTAAATGTATAATCTAATCTGATCTAATACTTTTGTACTTTCACTCACTGGACTGGACAGTGGACAGTGTTAAGGTAGGACCCGAGACAAAACTAGCGAAAATAGCTGATCTACAAGCTCTCAACACGTTGTGCTGCGAGAGCTTGTAGATCAGCTATTTTCAGAGTTGCGCAACCCAGCACTCTTTAGCTAGTGGAGATGTGGTGTAATGTCATGATTCCTAATTACATTTGTTCAACACAAAATGCTGTGTTCAAGTTCAGGAGACTTCGGAAAAAAAGCAATTTACCTGAATGCTGAGTTCTGTTTCCACTAATTGGTGTTAATAAAATGTTGCCTTCAATGCCTTGGCTCCAAGTGTGGCTATGCGCCTTATTGTCCCTTTAGGATCCTTCTGCCGTGGGCCGGCAGAAGACTTAGGTGTGCGTAGCATTCCTGTGCACATCCTCATCATCCATCTACTACTACAATTCTTTCTTATCCCATGTTAAAGCCCTACAATAATATCCTGTTCAGAAATATTAAGGCCATGTTATCCTGGGTAATTGTTTAATCAATCAGTAAAGTTCAGTACTCACTAATAGGTAGGTTAAAACACAGTTTGCTTTGACACATGAAGATATGATCATACGGTGTGACACTAAATCATTTGGTGTGACATTCCAAATAGTGAGAAATCATACCTTTATTAATGATTAAACCAAAAAAATGTTTATGGATTACATAGAGAATATTATCAGGAAGAGTCACAAATATTTGTGTAATTTTAGAGAAAGTTTTGACAGAATACATTTAAAATATGTTGTAAGATCATGAACATGGGCCTCACACAGAGTGTCGATTATGAAAAAAATATACAGATATAATTAATTTTCAAAAAACTATAGTGGATCACTGGTTAGTTATGATAAAGGACTTTGATAAAGTGAGTAACTTAAGAAAGATGTACTCCATTTTCATTTTATGAACAATTATTTTCATGTCACACCATATGACGATTTTAGGCACAAGTACAACAAACTGCTGAATAAAGTCTGATTCCAATAAAATATCTAAAAACAAAATGTATTTCCATAAGGTTGAGAGTGAGTAGAACAAAAGTAAATAACTTTTATGCCTGCAATTTAAAGTTTTTTTAAAAACACATTTTTTGGGGCGTCACGTCACTGACCCATATACAGTATACGGTGAGATAGAAGGAAGCTTCTGGCCAATTCCAAAGTTTCAAATTTGAATTCTGCATCATAAAAAAAATACTGATTTGACACCAAGATCACCCATATCAGACAAGGGTGGGCTGCCATCTTGAAAAATGGCGGCCATCTTGAATATTCAATGACAATTTTTCAGTTATCTAAAAGACATTTACCAAGTACTATGTATGGTAAATATGATAAAATATGATTATCCATTACTCATGAGAAAACAATTGTTGTTGGCAGCCATTTTGAAAAACGGCTGCCATGGGCGCCATGTTGAAAATTCATGATGCCTCCATATATTTGGCTATAAGTGTACCAAATTTCATGCTTGTATCACAAACTGAACGATTCCTTTATATTTAGGAGCTATGCTGCTGGACTAAAGTCCTTATATACAGAGAGCTGCAGAGTTGCAGACACTGTGTGTGTGTGTGTGTGTGTGTGTGTGTGTGTGTGTGTGTGTGTGTGTGTGTGTGTGTGTGTGTGTGTGTGTGTGTGTGTGTGTGTGTCTGTGTGTCTGTGTGTCTGTGTGTGAGCAACACAAAAGGTAATTACATAGGAACAACAGACACTGGAGCAATCAATCAATTAACCAATAAGGCTAAATAAAGAGAAAGAAAATAATATAGCAAAACAATGTATAAATTCAATAAATAAAGCAGCAACAAAGTAACAAGGCAAAAATGAAAAATAAAACTGCAAAAATCTACTAAAGAAAACACCTAAAGTCTATATCCTCATTCAGACCTAGAGGACACCAAGGAGTGGATCCAAAACGTTTCTCTCTGGTTTCATTTTTTGAGCCGATCCCCGCCTCTGGTTAGCGGTTTTATATGCTCAAGGCCAGTAATGCACTACAAAGTATCATTAGTATGGTGTATTTCTTTAAAATGTCTGGCTATTGGATATACAATATTGTTAGTGCGGATAGCATACTTGTGCTCCGCTAGACGGTCCCTAAGTTAAGTCATTAATCTTATGCGTTTTATTAGTTAGACGAGTCTTCCCTGAACCTCCAGTGGTTTCCTTCAAAAGGGCTCACGCTAAAAAACAAATTAGTCCATCATTTTTTACCTCCCCCAAAAATGTAATCTTGGCTTAAGAGACCAATAGGCTGTTACAAATGTATCGTCTTAGGGACCGTCTAGCAGAGCACAAGTATGCTATCCGCACTAACAATATTGTATATCCAATAGCCAGACATTTTAAAGAAATACACAATAGTTATGATACTTGTTTCGCATTATTGGCCTTGAGCATATAAAACCATATGCCCTGATGAAGACCCTGAGTGGTCGAAACATGTTCGCTTTTATTATTTTGTAATGAAATAAAGTACCCCGTTTTTACGTCTGTTCTCCTCCTATTTTTACTTATTGAGTGCTCGGATCTCTCCTCTCTTTTTCAAGAGTACAGAGAGTACAGACAAATAAAGTTGAAACATTACAATTTTAAACATTTAGAAAGATTGTACATCCATATTTCAACTATTATTCAGAAGTAAATCCCCAACTTGGCCATGTTACATATGCAACGCATTGTGAACTTATAGATCTGCTTCTGTTGTTTAAGTTAAAGTGACTTAACTGTTACTGTGGGTGGTTACTGTATAATAACTACTTTAAATTCATTAGAAAACAGGTTCCTTTTTTTAAAATAACAGTTTCGTACGTATAAGGTTTCCACCTGACATCAACTATATGTTTTCTGATTCTTACATTTTTACATTGATTGTAAAATCGGGTAAATACAGTGTCCATCATTGTTTGGATCTGTTTATGATCAGAGATTCATATTTCATGTTGGTTTTCATTTTAAACTGTTGCAGTGTTGATGCTGACGGTCCAGAAGCATCCAGGTTCCTGGGGAATCTCTTCTGTCAAGCAGCAGAACAGGAAGAAGAAACAGGAGAGAAGATTCTAGAATTGTTGTCTTCTGTGTGTAATTACAAAACATTTCCCTTTTCTGGGGAATCTAACGACGACGACGACTTCAACTTGTATAAATGTGAGGTGCTACTGGACCTATACTCCCATGTGAAGGACTATAAGACTAAAAAAGGCAGAAGCGTTCTTCCAGCATTAAAACCTTTTTTCCAGTCAACTCCTGCACAATGGTACATATACCTCTCAGAGAGAAACGTCTCCCTCCTCCTAGAGGTGCTGAAACTCCAACAACCAGAGAAGAAGAAACCAGTGGTGCTGACAGACTGCTCAGATGAAGAGAGTGAAGTGAGGATCTTCCTTCAGTGTCTACCCTACATCTCAGAACTCAGGTTAATTTAATTTGTATTTTCTATGATTAATATTTGTCACAAAATCTGTCTACCTTTTCTAAATATATTGAGGAGTTAGCAGTGCTATGTAACTTTCCTCTACCCCTCCCCCACACCTCTGAAAATATCAATTAGTATATTTCTCCCACTATAAATCCTGGAGAAAAGGAGAAAACAGTGTCAGTCATTCCTCAGTCCATTTATCTCCTCAGTGGGTTGACCAATTGATCAGATCTTTTACATGGGCATTGACCAATGGCATATGCAGGAATCAACAAAGCAGATGTTTCATGTTTCCCACATTTAAGCAATTTATCAATGAACATTACTGGCACAGTTTAATTTTGATTTAACTCTGAGAATGTACAGTTGTATGTATCAATAATAATAATGTATCAATGTGGCTATACTGTATGTGTACACTCTCAGGGTTACATTTACCCTCAGGATGTTGCTGTGTAGTGGTGGTCGCACTCCCAAGTCTACATGTGTGCACTTCTGTGTGTGGACTAGAACAGAGTTATAATTAAAAGAAGGAGAGCTTTCTTTCTTAATGCAAGGGCTACTGTGCAGCATATCCAGGATAGAAGCAAAGTGCAGGGAGAACAAGAGAAAGTATCTGCTTTAAGTATGGTATGCACGATACAACCAATCATTAGCGGAAATACAATCAGAAATCGACAGAGTGCAGAGAGTACAGACAAATAAAGTTGAAACATTAAGATTTAAAATTCAGCAGTATTTAGAAGTGAATCCCCCACTTAGCCATGTTACAGATGCAACGCATTGTGAGCTTGTAGATCTGCTTCTGTTGTTTAAGTTAAATTGATTTAACCGCTACGCTGGGTGGTTACTGTATAATAACTACTTTATATTCATCAGAAGACATTCATTTTTATTTTTTAAATAACAGTTTTGTACACAAGGTTTCCACCTGACATCAAGTATTAGCATTAATAGCTTTGTTGACTTGTAAACAGAGTGTTTTAGGTACATGAGGCAATTTCCTTTCTATTTGCCTTTTTCTTTTTCTTTTTTTTACTATTTTGAAAAATATTTTTAAATAGTTCAAATAGCTGATCTACAAAATCACAACATGTCAATGTAGATTGGGTATTTGAAGTATGTATTTATTTAATTGTAAAAAAGGCAAAGAAGTTTAGGGGTTTAGGGTTTAGCATGGACTTAAATGGGCCCAACATCTCTCATACACATTAAAGTCTTGTCTAACCTGTAGTCATTGATGAATAACATATTGCATTTTAGGCATTTTTCAGCAATATACAGTGCTATTATTAATACTTTATTACATGATTTAAAGTCAGACAACATGCATTACAACATAAATTATTTCTCTGTTACAATAATATGCTGCTATTTGGAGTGGGTAGCCACTGCAAAAGTATCTTTTCTGAATACAATGACAATACATATCTTATCTAATGGCATCTTATCTTGCTGATGTAACAGTTTCCTCCATAACTCATATGTACTGTATATTTCAGATGTGATCCAGGATTCTTCCAGCACATATGTAAATCCATCACTGTTACATCCAGAGAGGAGATGGAACAGCTGGTCTCTCTCCTCCGTCTCCTTGATTTCAACCTGACAGGAGAGTTAAGGAAAGACACCTGCGAGACTGTGGGGAAAGTTTCAAAAATCCAAAGGCTAACGTAGGCTATGATTATATTAACATCTTGGCTACTATTCCTAAAAGCAGCATATTTTCCTGGATCTCAGTCATTTGATATAGTTGTGTTGTTAATACCAGGAGTGTTCATATTAACTAAAAGCTTTTATTTTTCCTTAATCTTCAGATTGTCCGAAAGCATGGTATTGCGGCTTTTTCGATCAGTAAGAACAGAGCGTTTGCCCTGTCCAGTGGCTATTGAAGAGCTTTCCATTCTAGAGACGTCGACACCACAATCAGAGAGACTATTGTCCAGGGTTGTTAGTAATGTGGCATCTTTGCTGAGACACTGGTCAGTCAGATGTTTGGACATGACCAAGTCCAGCATCCAGTCATACCTCCTCCTTCCACTGTTGAGTCACCATGATCAACTGACAATCAAGTGAGTCTGTTTGTTTTGTTGAGTCATAAAAAGATCAATGAAAATATAAAATAAAAACCTTCAGCAACCTTCATCCTAACCATGTTCAATAATTACATGTTATTATATACATACTCTGATTAATAATTTCTTCAGACTGTGTCCAGAGGTTCTGCAGGAGCTAGCTGGTGTTGTGTATAGAGCTCAGGATGAGGACTTGACAAAGTCTTTCCTGGAGAAGGTTGGTGGAGATCTGACCTGCTCTCTAGACTGGGAGTGGGAGGTTCTTCTATATCTGCTACAGCAGTCATCAGCCCAAATGATCACTGTGGACTTGAGGAAGAAAAGGATCTGAGAGAGAAGCATCACAGGTCTTTTACCCTTTCTGGACAAAGTTTTATTTAAAAGGTGAGTTAAATTATTTTTTAATTGTGAAAAATAATGGCTCTATACATCTTCTACAGTTAGGACCCTATTTTCATCCATGCCTTACCCCCCCCCCCCCCCCTTTTTTTTTGTACTATTTTGAAAACCATTTTAAAATAAAATAAAGCTCACAACCTGTCGATGTAAATCGTCTAGTTAAACTATTTTTATGTTAATCCATGTTCTCAGACCCAATCCCAGCTTTACATTGAGTGCCATCAGAGAGACGTATCAATGTCGTTCCAGTGACCGTGTGCCCAGTTTATTGAGGTTATTAGACCATGTAATCAACCTGAACAACACAGAGCTGGACATAGAGGACTGTGATGCTCTGCTCTTCACCCTCAAACACTGTGACAAAGTGACAGAACTCAGCCTGTTGTGGACATCCATTCCACCACAAGCTATTGAGAGCATCATGCTCTCTATGGATAACGTCTCTCATCTCAGGTAAGTTGGATGTAGCCAATTGTCTTTGTTTTAATATGATTTTGAATACATTATGTCTTTGCTTTGCATGGTTGTGTATTTGCATGTTATTAATAGTTGTTCAATGAAGTGATGATTAAATGTGTTATGTTGTACATCCTCATACCAGTGTTGACAGGAGACTGCTACTGAAGTTCCTCCACTGCTGCACTACCTGCCAGACACAGCAGGGGGCAGCAGAAGGTCTGCTCAGAGCTCTGCAGTACAAACTGGACCTGTCCTGCTCCTCCTCTGTGGACCTGTCAGGGCAGTCGGAGGCTCTGTCTCTGACTGTCACTCACTGCAGGGACATCTCTACTGTCCTGGGACACTGCAGGGACATCTCTACTGTCCTGGGACACAGCAGCAGCCAGGACACACAGCTCATCCTATCAGACTGTGAGGTAGAGGACAGTGGGCTGGACCTGTTGTTCCCTGTCCTCAACAGAGTCCATCTGAGGTGAGGACACCTTCTATTCCAACCTACTGTAACCTATGTTGTACCTTTCCAGGGGCCACCTCTGTGTCTCAGTAATTTATATACACGTCTCTCTCTCTCTCTCTCACTCTCTCTCACACACACACACACACACACACACACACACACACACACACACACACACACACACACACACACACACACACACACACACACACACACACACACACACACACACCTATAACCAGTGGTGTGTTCTAGACCTTTGGGGGGGCATACGATCCGCGGCTATTACTGTCTTTGGCGCCTGAATTTCCCGGGATCAATACAGGTCTTATCTTAACCAATGCAGAAATAACAGTGTCTTATTGGACAGTGTCTTAACCCAACACTAAAGCAGTTGTTCTCAAACATTTTCACATGTATTTGGCTGAAGACCCCTATCTTAAGATATCTTGTTCCAGGGATCCCCAGGGCATATTTGTGGTGTTATCTCTCCCGAAAATAGACAATCAACAAGCTCACAATGTGTCACAATACGACACTTTGTGAGCTTTTAAATCAGCTATTTTTTTAATATCCGAAGTATAAAATAGGATAAGTGATTCAACTGTTTCTTATTTTCCTGGAGACTCCCTGGAACCTCCTCGAGGACCACGGACCCTACTGTGAGAACCACTAAAGCATTCTCTCTCAGAGTTGTGACCTTCTAATTCTGTATTTCTTCTCCAGATGCAGCAAATCCCTCCTTCTCCAGCTGCTATCTCTGGTCTCTGTGGGCAGTGAAAGGGACACAGTGATGCTAGCAGGTTCCCTGGCTGCAGTCCTGGGTGAAGATTTGGACCTCAGTGAGACCACACTAGATGAGAAGTCCTGTAGACGTTTGGCCCTGTTTCTGGAACACTCTGAGGGACTGACAGAACTGGACCTCAGTCACTGTCAACTCACTGACCAGCTGCTAGAGACTCTGATCCCCCACCTGCACAAAGCACAAGTCCTGGAGTGAGTAGTTTTATAGAATGGAGTGGTTTGCATGTGTATGTGTGTGACCATGAGGTACTAATCTGTTTCTTTGTCCTTTCTCTTCCTTGTGTTGTTGTAGTCTGAGTGACAATAAACTCACTGATGCTCTAACGGACAGATTACTCCAGCTTCTCTCCATCAATCCCTCCATCCAAACTGTGCGGTGAGTAGAATGGAATGAATGTGTGCATTGTTAATAGAATAACTAATTGTTCACAGGTGTGTATAGGAACTCATTCATCAACATGGTTTACTACACACATCATACATGTTGAATAAAATGTGCCATCATTTGATGTCTTTCCAGACTCTTCAACAACTGCTTCGTAGACAGGACCCCCTTCCTGAATGAGAAACGCTTTGAAATTTGGTCAACCAAATCCAAATCCTGAATCCTCTGATTCAGGATTTGAATCCAAATCAATCAGAATAATCAGAATCAGAATAAATAGCAGGCTTTGAAACATTGTGAACCAATCAACAGCAGGCTTTTAAATATGGTCAAGTTCAACCAATCAATTTGGTCCAAGTAGAGAAACATGTCATGGTTCTCAAAAATGTTATATGGGTCAACTGTGCTTAATAAGTCAAACTTGAAGGATGTCATGTGAAATAGCCAAATAATATATAGGCTTTTTACTTAAGGTATATATTTCACAGATTTAGTATTCATTTAAATTGTCAATAGTTAATAGTATCACTTTGTTCTGTTATATTATCATGAGACTGTCTCACTGTCATTTCAAGTAGCATTGTGCAATATGTTTATAGTAACAAGACCTGAAAATAATGTACTGTATGATGTACAGTAAGTTGTGTGAAAGTTTCTTGAAGTAGGCAATTTACTGGTATTTGGTGATTTCTGTTCTGTTATTTATTTATAAATGTATTTATTTATTGCCACTGGATTCCACATGGAAATTGTATATGATTGTATATAGGTTGTACAGTACCTAGTGTGTATGTTTGTATACTTTTTTATTAATACTTGGTGTTTATTATAATGTTACTCTACATATGATTGCCTCTTACAGTACTCTACCTCTAATGCCCTGTATGTATCTGTTACTGAAACTGCTGTGCAGTCTGTGGCGCCTGGATTTCACCTGCGGGATCAATAAAGGTGTCTATCTATGAACACATGATCATCTTTCTGGTCAGAAATGTCAATTTCTGCTTGTCTTTTTGCAAGATTTTGAAGAATATGCCTCATTTAAACACACATGACATTCTGTATGACCTCACCTCACAAGCGTATCTGGGTATTTTCCATGAAGTGTGCACGCTACACCCATGTAAACTTAAAATTTCCAGGGTGCCCGCTGGCCTACCGGTCCAGGCGCATAGGCCTACCACATAGGCTCAGTGTAGCCTGATCTAGCTGGTTTGAGTCCCGGTCCCATCTACATTTGGTGCGTGTCACTCCCCATCATTTCCTGTCAGTATATGTATGTATAACCTCCCCACTCAGCTTCGAACCCGGGTCTCCCGCATGAAAGTCCAATATCTTAAGCA
Source organism: Nannobrachium achirus (assembly GCF_963921795.1). Lineage (NCBI taxonomy): Eukaryota > Metazoa > Chordata > Actinopteri > Myctophiformes > Myctophidae > Nannobrachium > Nannobrachium achirus. The sequence goes on along the minus strand of NC_137822.1, from coordinate 52,381,814 downwards.
TTACTTCATAGGGATATCCCTATGGAACGAGGGCAGATACTAGACTTTTGAGGCTTCAGGCTGGGGCTGACTCTCTCTGCCACACTAGCACTTTTGACTCACTGATGAAGTATATTATAGTATGTTGTGGGTTGTATATTGTGATGGCAGTTATATCACATTAAAAAGGACAAATCAAACAAATGGGACACTATTAGAACACAAATAAAATCCCTACAACCTCCGTATTGAACCAGTGAAATTACTGTATATTATGATGCCTCTCATAAGATTGCATTGACAGCTACAGCAGTTCTCCCTTACCAAAGTGTCTGTCTCACTTGCGGGCGTGAATTTGTAGGCGGCCGCGTGTCTCTATAGCCTACTACATAAAAAAAAGGTTTAATATGCCCGCAATATATGCAATGTAACCCACTGGAGTGAGAGTGGAAATATAGTGGCCCTCTCCATCATCAAAGTTGCCCACTCTGGACTACTGTGTAGCGGTCGGTCACCTCCCACATTTCCAAGATGCCCCGCTGACTTTCATGGGATATTGTGACTTATTGAGAGCTAGTAGGCCTGCAGTATAGGCCTAAATAGTAATTAAGAAATCTTATTATATGTCCTCATTTGTTTAAGCCCGTAGCCCAATCAGGGAGCAGCATTTCTGGCAACGTCATCATTCACAGCCAATGAGAGGCCAGCATGGTGATGCCAGCGGTGATGTCACTGGCATCGCCAGTGGTGATGCCAGTGTCTACTTGCATGGTTTCCTCTGCCATCGGTGTATGAATGTGTGTGACAATGGGTGAATGTAATGCTAATGCACATGTAAAAAACTTTGTATAAAAGCACTACATAAATAAAATTTTGAATAAAACTGAAATAATAATAATAATCATAATAATGATACAGGCCTTGTACACGTACCAAGAGTATTTTTATATTGTGTTTGTTCTACTTTTATTCAAGTACAAAAAGAAAACCCGATGACTTGTTCCACCACAGTTGTTCATATGACAAGTCTGGCCTATGGTAAATGTCTCCTTTACAGATAAAACCTTTTGTCGACGATGTAGTGTGTGTTTCCTATCACATTCTCTCAGCTTTGTTCTCTCTCCTTCAATAGGTTCATTTAACTTCCAACAACATTGTAAAATGGGCCCAGGAGATTTCAAGGCCTTGAAATGCAATAATAACACTGTTCAAACATACACAGTTGACTTTCATTTAGTGTAAATAGTTAGTTGATTAATCACAATATTATATAAAAAAAGGCCCATGGTGTAATACTTTGTGTCTGATTTAAAGGCGCAGTAAGTGATTTTATTTTGTTAAATTAAGTGTCAAATAGCTCTATATCGTCGCTGTCCGGCAGAAACCTTGTATCTCCAAGTTTCAAATGTGTATGTTTTCTGTCGTATATTAAAGCCCTACATCACAAAAGTAGTTAAAATAGCCGATCTACAAGCACACAAGGCCGCACACAAGGCCTCGCATAGCGAGGCATTGTGTGCTTGTAGATCGTCTATTTTCACTATTTTAAATCATTTTTTAAAATAATAACGAAAGGAAGGTTTTGGACATACAAGGTTTCCACACGTCAACGATATTGTGATAGTAATCATTAGACTAGAGTGTTTGTTCGGTAACATGGGTCTCCATGTCTCCACAGCTCTTTGGTAAACAGAAAATGCATTTCCTGGTCGGGATACCAATTCTATCCAACCAGGAGAGAGAACTCATACAGGGTTGAGTTAAATTCTAAGTAATGAATCAAAGTACTGATCAGTCAACCCTGGAACTGGATCACTACACAATTGAAGCTGATAAGAGGACACTCTCTCCTGATTGGATGCAATTAGCAACCCACCTGAAAGTGTATTTTCCATTTATAATAGTTTGACTGCCATAGTTTTGCCATAATGTACATTAATGCCAATACTTTTTCCTATTGTTTTGACCACATTTTCAAGGGCTCTGTGTACACAGCATGTGTCCATTATGTACATGGGAGGTCCCGGTCACGACTGAACGTCTTTTCTTTCCCCAGAGAAGAGAAAATACAACCGCGATGATCCGTGTGTAAGTTATGGTCCATAGAAAATAGGCCAAACGCGCGATATGTCCATTTTGCTGCAGTCATGAGGTATACAGGTGAAAGGATGATAGAATATCCTGACTACATTATTTCACGAGGCATCATGGGAAACTGAGTCTTTTCCCTCACTCCCGCCCTTGATAGAGCGCTGGCTATTGGTAACCAGCTAACAACTTCCTGGACGTGTTAGCGGTCCCGCGGGGCACTCCTATGTGTTAAAAAGCTGACACGCAGGGAGACCCCTGTTACTGGACAAACACTCTATTAGTTAGGTAAAGTTAGCCGAAAGTTAAACCAATCTGGGAACTAAATCAAAATCAATATCTCAATATCTTTAATATGTGTTCATAAAGGTGTCAAGTATCACCTCTCCCTTGGGGAACTTTGTGGGAACCAATCAAAGTTGGGGGTATCGGGATACCTGGGCCTGGGATTAAAGGGGATAAAATGAAAAAATGCCAATATGAGCATATGGGTTGTGTAATTAGGGTATTTTTGGGCTGCTGAATCCATTCCAACCATTAGTTTTCAGTTTAAATTACTCCTTGGCCATAAAATAGGCCTAATTGGCTAAGGCTTAGGGTCGTTTCATACCGTTATAAGGACCCTAACTAATTTCGGTTCGGGAGTGCTGCCCGACCCGAAATTATTTAGGTTCGGGGGGAGTTCATCCATACTTTCTTAACGGCTATAGTGCCGAAGTCGCTTAAATATTGGAGGTCCGTGGCATGACAACGTTTGTGGCCGATGAATGAGCATTGCAGGGCGGATACATATTTGACTTGCCCTGGCGCTGCTGCACGTTGAATGACTTGAAGTCCAGTGAGTAGCAGGCAGCTCCAGCAGGCAGCAGCACCAGTGACGGGGACACGGGGTCTCTTCCATAGGTCTCTTTCTCTCTCTCACTCACTCTCACAAACGTCGAAAACACATTATAGACGTGCCGCGGCCGCCTCTCTTGCTGCATGCATATCATCACGCAGTCACAACTCGTCGTGGACAACACGGAACATTAGCAAAGTTGTGTCTATGCTTTTCTTTTCTCTTTAAAACGGTCGGCGAGTAGCACTAGCAAGACATGCACCAAAGCTGTGTGTGTGTGTGTGTGTGTGTGTGTGTGTGTGTGTGTGTGTGTGTGTGTGTGTGTGTGTGTGTCTGTGTCTGTGTCTGTGTCTGTGTGTGTGTGTGTGTGTGTGTGTGTGTGTGTGTGTGTGTGTCGCGCGCGCGCGCCTCCCAGTCCACCACTCGTATGTATCCGCTCTGCGATGCCCAACACACGGCCACACAAGCATTTGGAAGTCGGCGTGTCTCCCTCCCAAACGACCGCTGTTTCCTTGGATTTACAGCCGAGAATATGCACTTGAAGCCGGGCTGAATGAATTAGAAGACACCGCTGAGTACCGAAATTAAGTCGGGAGGTCACAACATTTCGTCAGCACCGTAGAGCCGAATTTAGTCGGTTGACGCCCCCCCCCCCCGAACCGGGAGATGCGAACCATATTTGGGTTTGCCTAGTGCCGAACCGAACTTTGTTAGGCTCCTTATAACGGTATGGATCGACCCTTAGCCAATCATGTCATTCGAGTTCACCTGTGTCCTGTTAGTCCCTATGCTTAAACCCTTTTGAGTGTGCCTTGTCAGATTGTATCATGTTATCATGTGTGTCATGATGTGCGCTTACCCACCTGATCTTGAATAGTTTTCATGAATTGAAACCCTACTCCAACCATTTTTTTTATTGCCAATATTATGTCTCGTGGACACAAAAAGGTAGTTTATTGTGGCCTATTTTATAGCCAAGGAGTCATTTTTACTGATAACTAATGGTTGGAATGGATTCAGCAGCCCCTAAATACCCTAATTACACACCTCCTACGCTCATATTGGCCATTATTTATTTTTTCCCCCTTTAATCCCAGGCCCACGGGATACCCCCAACTTTGATTGGCTCCCACAAAGTCTCCCAAGGAAGTTGTGATTGAGAAAGTTCAGAGGTGATAGTTGACACCTTTATGAACACATTTGTGAAGAAAGATATTGATTTTGATTTAGTTCCCAGATTGGTTTAACTTTCGGCTAATTTTACCTAACTATATATCTATAGCTATGATTAGCCATACTATCATAATATATTACAGAGTTTTAACATTAAAAAACAACAGCAACCCTTTGTTTTAACCAAAACATATCACTTACACTACCTTTAACAGTGAAGGAAAATTACCCACAAGTCTCCTCTGTTACACAATATCAACAAGATAAGGCATTAAAAAAATCCAGACATAAAAATATTCAGGTACACCCTAATATATATATAAAAAGAAAATCGTAAAAACAAAGAAAGCAAACAAACAAACATGCAATATTGCTCAACCTAATCAATGTTTATCGAGTCCGAGTCCATGATTGGAATTTATACTATTTCATTCAGTGCTTCCTAAACCTTTTCCTTGGAGCCTTGGCTATTTTTCATAGTTTTTCAGCTTTCTGAATAAGCAAGAAAATAAATACATTGAATATTTTGTGAATGTGTGAGCTTGTAGATATGCTATTTTGCTTCTCTTGTATGACATACTAGAATGACAAAGTAGGACATAGCAAAATGCAATGTGGCCTCCCGGAGTGAGTGTGGAAATACAGTGGCTCTCTCCATCATCAAAGTTGCCCACCCCTGCTTTAGACAACAGTGTGAACAGTGGACAGTTACAGTTGAGAAAGCACACATCCTTGTTTGACATCATGACACGTCCGACATAGGGATGTCAGGTTCAAAGTGGCTCAAAGCAAGTTATGATTTTGTGCAACAAGTTTAAAGTTTTGGACTACCTTCAAACAGCAAAGGCCTCTGTGATCTTTAGCCGCTCTCCCCAAGGAGGCCCGGACGCCAGGTTGGGAAACACTGATTAATAGAAGTCTTGGCTACATTCTGGATATTAGAGCAGAGACGCTAGAACCTCAGACTTTTAGGATAAACACAGCTAGCGTTGAGCATAAAAAAAAAAAAGTCTCCATGGGAGAGATGATGGCCGTGAGACAAGGAACGTCCACGCAACCACGTTACCCATAATGCGTCACGCTACCCATAATGCTTTGAGAGCGTGAGAGGACATCTTATCTCTTGAAGAACGTGGTTTCCATGGTGACGACACTCCACAATTCAAACAAATGATGACGAACGACGACAACGGAAAAAGAAAAAACGTACGCAAGGCTTTCGCCAACAATTCTGTCCCGATATAGTTTGTCAATGCGGTCCGTCCACTGCAGGCCAGGGTGAAATGGTTAGGACTCCGCCTGAAGTTCCTTGGCCTTGGTTAAGATTGTGTGAACGTCTGAGATGGGGTAATCCTGGGGGAAAGAAATATAGTCATAATTAGTGTGGTTACCTACAGGGCAAGCAGACTATAGTTCTAGTCCAGTTTTATTATTTCATCTAGAGCAGTGGTTCTCAAACTTTTACATTTGAAGGTCTCCACTTAACTTTGACAGTGTACACATGGAACCAAATGGACCCAAACGGGTCCATTTGTACACTGTCAAAGTTACAGACTTGTAAGGGTACAATTTAGACCCCCATCAAGGAACCTAGAGTCCCTGAAATCCACTTTGAGAACCACTGATCGAGAGTAAACCTTAAGTCCCAAAATTCCATTGAGTTCAATGGAGGAATGGTGCTCTCCATTGAAACCATGTCCCCTTTCTGATTGGATAATATGGATTTGAGGAGTGGTCAAGCTTCACGTGACATCACATAAAGTATAGCCTATAAATAGGCAACCACACTTGTAGGCCTGTCACAATTTAGAGGGTTTAAATAGTACTGGATATTGAATCTGTATACACTGACTTTTGATGTTGAATTTGTAAAAAAATAAGTGCAGTTTACATTTGTGAGATTACATATTATGATGCCTTCTAATACTCCTGCCAAAAAAATGAATAAAGAGATTTGTAAAAAAAAAAAAAAATAGTACTGGATATGCAGCTACACAAATAAAAGGTGAACTGATCCCAGTGCATTACGGAGGATAATTTCATTATAATTTCAAATCTCCACAATACGATTATTGTGGTTTTATCACGATAAATGATAATAACGATTATCGTCCCATCCCTAGTCACGACTAGTTGTCACATAAATAATTGTGTCGAATAATTTCATTGTGTTTTTGGGCATTGAACATTTGAAGTGCTCAGTTTGGCCAAATGTGGCTCTCGGATGGGTCACATTGTCATTACTCAACTCATAGGGTTTCATGTATAAAAGGTGGTGCCTACTTTAGACAATAGTGTGAACAGTGGACAGTTACAGATAAGAAAGCACACATCTTACCTGCAGTAATCTCATATTGACTGTGAAGTCGCCCGCCAACAAAAGATCACGAATAAGTCTGCAGGAAAGGGCAAAGAAAATCATTGTATTCATGTCAACACAATCATCCATCAGATACTGTAGATTTATTTACAAACTTAATAAAATATCTCTGAAAGGTCTTGTTAATCATCTTCCTTCTTTAATATTTATAGACACACACACACACACACACACACACACACACACACACACACACACACACACACACACACACACACACACACACACACGCACGCACGCACGCACGCACGCACGCACGCACGCACACACACACACACACACACACACACACACACACACTTAACCAACCACTATGAAATCTGAAATAGCAAAAATAGCCGATCTACAACCAGAAATAGTCGATCTACAAGCCCTTAGTTGTGTAACTATGAGGTGGTAATGCTAAATCATACCATAGCAAGATGGAAAATAACAGGTAAACAGCCAGTAGAGGACAGCAAAGCTATGTGTATGTATCTTGAATGTTTCTGTTTAGACTTAAAAGAAAACTCCACCAAACAATAATCAATTAAAACTCCATAAGTACAAATATGGAGATACAAGGCTTCTGTCTGACAGGAACGATATCAGAGCAGACATTAAATCCACGTTGAACTTTGGTAGAACCTTAAATGCCTTGTGTCACAGATATTGGTGACCTATGCATTTTTGTTGTGCAACAGAACCATGGTACTCACGTGAGCATGGTTACATAGTGTAGCTTTAACAATACACTACTGCTCACGTGAGCATGGTTACATAGTGTAGCTAAATAATAGTTAGGAACCAAACTACCCTTGCAGGTTTGTAACTCAGAGAGTGTACAAATGGACCTTAATGGGTATGTAACTCTGAGAGTGTACAAATGGAACCAAATGGACCTGTTTGGACCCTAACAGTCCATTTGGTTCCATGTGTACACTGTAAAAGTTACAGACTTGTAAGGGTCAATTTAGACCCCTCTATAAAAGTCCCTGAAATCCACTTTGAGAACAACGTAAGGGTACACTCTCAAAGTTAAATAAACATTGATTTTTACAATAGAAATGGGGGTCTCAGACATAGAAATGCCATTAAATGGGGGTTCATAGCCTAATTAATGAATGTCAAACTGTGGGTCCTTGAAATCATAATGGTTGAGAATCACTGCTAGAGCCGTAAAAATCTTCTTATGGGGGTCCCTGGCATATCTTTTCAAATGAGGGTCCGCTGGCTATTGAGTGTCAATTTGGGGGTCCTTGACATGAAAAGGTCCCCAGCTCAAAGATGATTATTTTGGGGGTCGCAGCCTGAAAAGGTTGAGAACCACTGGCATAGAAGACTCACATGAGCATGGTTACATAAAACAGTGGTTCTTAACCTTTTCAGGCCGCAACCCCCCAAAACAATCATAATTCAACTGGGGAACATTTTGTATAAGATGGTTCTATTGTGAAAACAGCTGATCTACATGCTCACAACGCCTCGCGTTGCGTGGCGTTGATCAGCTATTTTCACAATTTCTGCGTTTAATACTATTTTAGAGGTATTAAAAGTCCTTAAATTGTCACTTTAGAAAAGTGTAGATACACTATACACTTCATGTTGGGACCCCCCCCCCCCCCCCCTACTCACATGAGCATGGCACAGCAGACCAGGATGAGGAAGTGGAAGCGGTCCTGGTCGCTGAACAGAGAGTCCCAGATGCGGATGACCTCGGGCAGCAGGAACTCCTGGGACAGCAGCAGAGTCAGCCAGCGGAACGTGAAGTACTGAGGCTTGATGTTCTGCTCCTGCTGCGAGAAACAACACACCACAAGGAGCTGTGAGCTGGAGGCCTTTATAAATCCTTTTACTTTACTGTTTCTAACGGCTAATCAATCAACAGGCAGATGAGCCAGATGTTCCTTTAACCCTGCAAGGCCCACTGTCGCTTTTTGGACACATTTTTATTATATAAAAAAAAAAAAAGAAAGAAAAAAAGAAAGTTTAAATAAATTGTTTTCCTTTTTTTTTCCCACATTAACATCACCATTGGATCCTATTGTTTAGTATTACAATGCTATTGGCCACGATATTTGCATACAAATACCGCCCACAGAGGCTGACATTCACACCACTTCAAGATCTCAGGAGTCCAGAATCTGGATGATTTTTCACTGAAGCTATTCCTCACAAAAAAACATTAAAGTAAAATGCCTGTAATAATTGTTGTGGTGATCAATAGAATGTCCATATGTTATTATAGTGAAAAATATCGCCAAAATGTAAATTAGAGCATGATTTATCCAAATTTATTAATTATGGATATAAAACTTTTTTTTTTGAAGAAGAAGAAATTAATTCAGGCCTTGCAGGGTTAACCAAGGGTTTGGTAGCTCCTTGGGGTACCAAGACAACTTGTCGCAATGGGCCGGAGTGTGAGCTTGTATAACATATTTTCTATCACTTATCAGTACGTGGTTAAACATTTTTGAAATATTTGTTAACAAGAGCTTGTGGCTAAATAATAACTAGAGTGGACCCATTGGAAGAACACATGTTCTTTTTTTTATATTCCCTAAAAAAGTAACAGCTTTGGAAACACAAGGTTTGAGTGAAGCAGTGTGGTTGGTGTTACCAGTCTCAGATAGAGCTCCATGTCCTTGTCTTTGAGCATGGAGTAAACACTCTCCATCTTGTACGTGATGCCACACTGGGAGTCGTCCAGGCTCTTGATGAAGTTGTCCCGGTTCTCTGACATCAGGTTGGTGAAACAGAAGAACGTGTCCACTTCAGCGTGCTCTGAAAGTCACCACACACACACACGCACACAATCACATTCATATGCTCTTAAAGCAGGAATTTTCATGTCAAGGGCCCCAAAATGAATGTATGCATGTACAGTATGTACTGTATGTTCGACCCTCCAGAAAGATGCGATTATGCAATCTCACAATCAGCCAAAATGGCGCAGATTATGCGGGGGTCAAATGTTTTCAAAAAGGCAGCACAATCGCATATTTCCGTCCGCATATTTCGGAACTACCCGCATATTTGACAGCATAAATTCACATGAACCTATAAACATATTTCGCATAATTGACAACTTTTTGCATATTTCGCAAATTTCCCCATGTTTCACAAGACACATTTCACAACTAGGGGTGTAATGATACATTTTAATAGCGATTCGATACATTATCACGATACATGGTTGACGGTACATGGACGTGGTTCATTCATGCCGATACAATACGATTCAATTTAATTATTTAAAATCGATATAGTAACTATTTAGCAAAGAAATTAAATCTGTATGAAAGGTGTGGATAGTGCAGGTTTTTAAGGGAAACATGTATTATTATGGATATAAATAAGTAAACACAGTGATTATCTGCCAAATACATGGACATTGTATATTGACAAACCTGCACCTTGACATGAACCCAGAGATTACACACATTTATCTATAGACCAGAGTAGCTATATGGAAAGGAAAAGTAATTAAACCCCTCCTTTTAAAATGTTCTTCTTAAAAATGCAAAATGTACAAGTAGGTAATATCGATACAATCGATTCTTTGCACTGCCCATTCGAAACGATAAAAAATAAAATGATACGATTCGATTTTAGCTGTTTTCATTTCGATATACTTTGATTTTTTCAGTTAAAAACGATATTTCGATACAGTTACTATATCGTTACACCCCTATTCGCAACTGTTCGCATATTCCGCAACTTTCTGCAATTTCACCGCATAAAATCACCTAAAAACCTGCATATTTCTGCACTGCAAAATCAAGTTTTCTTTTTTTCCTGCATAATCAATGATTTTAGTCTGCAAGGTTTTTTGCCTGCATTTTTCTGGAGGGTCTAGTATGTAGGCCTACAGTATCTATATGTTAGGGTTGAGACTGATTCATTTCAATTAATTCATGACATAAAAATAACATGATTAAAAACCGATCATACCGGTGCACCAACCAAGAAGAGACAACAAACCCCAGTGCACGCAATGGGAGAAGAAGCCTATCAGAGCGCTTTGCTTGGACCAGTGGATGGGACATTTAGAAAACTCATTAATTCACTCTGATACTCATATATAAAATGTTTTCAATTAAAATAAAACATAGAAAGCTTATCAGATTAAATATTTATATGCGATTAAACATGATTAATTTCGATACATTAATTACAATGCTTCTGATTAATTAGATTTTCTTTTTTAATCGAGTCCCAGTCCTAATGTATATTGTATATGTGGGTGCGGACACCAATCTGCCAGGGACCCCTATAAGAGAATATTTGTGTTGTTTGTGTAAAAAGATTATTACAAGTTTTTTATAATTCAAGATTATTATTTTTTTTTTCAAAAGTAGCTGATCGACAAGTTCACAAAGTGTCACGACACGTGAGTAGAATGGTGAATGGTGCATTTACCGGTATATAGCAGGTCCTCTGTCCAAGGGGCTTTACAATGTGCACTACATTCACACACGGACAGCAGAGGAAACCATGCAATGCACACATCTGTTCATCGCTAGCAGCTAGGGGTTCTGTGTCTTGTTCAAAGACACTTCAGCATTAAATCTGGGATTGAACTGGGAACCTTCCATTTCCCAAGTGGCCATTCTGCCTGCTAAGCCACTGCTGCCTGGCGAGCTTGTAGGGTATGTGAGATGGCATATCAGCTATGTGACCAATTCTGGGGGTCATGGCTGACATCGGTTCAGTTGTGGAGCCATGCAGCATGCCAGCATTGTAGAAAGTAAACTAAGCAAGCGAGACAGACGTGCGTCATGGCATGCACACTACAGCGGTTTCAACCACTGATCACCGATGCGTCCTCATGTAAACGCAGAATAAAAAGTGACAAATGCACGAGGAAAAACAATATCTCAAAATCTTAAATATGAAACACTAATGTTATAAATGAAGTAAAAAAAAAGAAGAAGATGAGATCAAGGCACTCTTGTGGAAAAAAGTTAAAAGCCTTTAATTGTTTTTCATATAATGCAGGATGGCAAGAATAAAAAACTGCACCTACGCATTACTGCAAACTGGCAACACTGCCTTCATCAGGGTGAGTAAACAAAAATGAAGAACAAACATAGCTTTTATAGGACATGACATCGCAGGCACATTTTTTAGTTTAGTTTAGTTTATTTGAACACTCACATTTTTACAAGTCATACATCCACTTAGTCATTGTTACATGTGATCAAAAGGAATAGGCTGAAGCTGAAAGCTTGTAGAAGCCTATCCTACTTATTCAAGGAGTAAAATACAGTGATTAGTTATAGGAATGTTTGAAATTCAAGGATGCATCGGCCTCATAGCAGATATGAGAATAAAAAAATAAAAAAAATAAAAAAATAAATGGAAAATTAAGAAAAGGGAAAAAACATGTTGGAAGAATTTCCATATACATCAACACTAGCAATTCAGGAATCAGAAATATGTTATAAGAGAATACGATTTTACCTTCTGGTGATAATGAAATAAATGAATAGAATAATCTACTTTTTTTTCTCAAAAAAAATGTAATTACCGGTAAATAAATGGAGATCGGGGCCGGATCTCCCCATAGGCAAGGGGGGGCATTGCCCCCCTAAATGCCCTGTCTGCCCCACCAAACAAGATGGCATGAAAAAATAAAAAATAAAAATATATATATATTCTTTTTTTCTTTTTAATATTATGCTACAGCTGTCGCACCACCAAAACCAACACCATTTCATTATATATACATTTTAAAAACTCCGATCGCCAATGCCATCTCTCTCCCTCTCTGCACCTCAAAATAAGTAAAACAAATAATAATGTTCCAGGCCAGCAGCTCCGCCCCCGATATGCGTTGAATGCGTAGGAGGGAACAGCAGTCAGTCTCGTCTCGACAGACAAGTACACGCACCACTTCTGGTTGCCAACTAACTTCAGTTTTGTCCAGCGCATTAAGGAACTAATCGAGAGAAGGAACAGTTTGTTTTTTAGTTGTGCTCGCAGCTTGTTTCACTTTAACTTCTGTTCTCTTTCTCTGGCTCTTTCGGTCAATATGCGTCGATTTCTGGTTTCTAAACCTCGCGACGCGAGTAGCACTGCTGCTACGGCTCCAGTCAGTCCAGAGGCAGGCTCCGAGCCGTCGTTGACTCGGGGTACAGCTGCTCCTCAACCCAACCCAAACCCTAACCCCCAATTGAGTTCCACAAGCACGGCAACACATCGCCGTTCGCAACGCAGCAGCGGCCGGCGATAGCAGCACGCAGGGAGGTAGACCTGCTGCTCCTCGACCCGACCCATTGAGTTCCACAACCACCGCAACACGAAGCAGCAGTGGCCGCTGCTAACAGCACTGGCTTAAGCACAACAGCACCATCACAGCCCGCTAATCTTGTGTTTCCAAAACGTCATTTTGGCAAGACAGCATGCGCATTCAGCCCGGGCTGGTACCGTGGAAGACCATGGCTGGAATATTCAGTGAAGCTAGATGCGTGCTTTTGTTTTCCTTGTCGCAAATTTGGAGGAAATAATGACAGGGATTTGGTTTTCACCAAACAAGGGTTTAATAATTGGAAAACTGCATTGGAGAAAGACAAGGGATTCACAAAACACGAAGTACACCAATGACACACCATGCTGTGTACAGTACAAGTCACAGAACTTAAGAAATAAAATACACAAAAAAGTAAAAGAAAAACACAAAAAAAACAACAAAAGGTTAAAGAAATGATAAATAATGTGATAGACAAAAGACAGACATGTTACTTGTGTGATAGCTATATAAACTGATGTGATTGACAAAGATGAATGCAAATGATACTATAAACTGATATAGATATAGATTGATACACTGATATGACACTAGATAGATAGATAGATAGATAGATAGATAGATAGACTGATATGACACTAGACAGACAGACAGACAGACAGACAGACAGACAGACAGACAGACAGACAGACAGACAGACAGACAGACAGACAGACAGACAGACAGACAAACAGACAGACAGACAGACTGACTGTTAGTTAGTTAGTTAGTTAGTTAGTTAGGTAGTTAGTTTAGTTAGTTAGTTAACCTCCCCTGTGTTGCTAACTTGCCGTGGTGGGGAGGCTTGTGTGCCTCTTTGACCCTGGGGGCTATAACAGCAGGGGTCAGACCCCTGGCAGGTTCAACCAAGCTGGGAAGGTTTCAGGGTAGAGGACAGACAAAAGGCAACACCTGTATTGTGTTATAGGTATAAGTGTGCCAAAATGCATAGGTTTTTATGCATTTCTGGCGTTATGACCCCCTAAAAAGGTTGCCCCCCTGGCATTTCCTCTCGCCCCACCTACTACTAGAGCTTACATCCGGCCCTGATGGAGATAAAGGAAACATGATAAAAGGATAAGTGCAATAATAATAATAGCTGAAAAGGAAACATGATAGAATGAATGTACTTTTTTTTTTTAACTGTTTGATTCATAATAATTTAGAAGTGTTTAGGATTTAAGGATACATCAGCCTAATAGCAGGTAAGAGAAAATTAAGAAAAGAAAAGAGAAACAAACAGAACTAATAATATGGGGGGTAATAATCATAATAATAATAATAAGTGTAATAATAAATGGAGGTGAAACATGATAGAGTGAATGTAGTTTTTTTTTCTAGAAAACATTACCATATACGGATTTGTGGCAGACTAAAAAAACACACCAATAGAAAATACAAAACCCAGCATGAAAACCTAACACATACCACTTAAAACCATGCACAAAAAAGAAACAAAAAGAAAAACAGTTACAGCATCATACATTACTATAAGAGAATAATAACTCCCACCCACCCCTTGGTAGAAAAGAACAATTATAAAAAAGGAGAATAACTGGAAACACCAAAGCTTGGAGTTTAAAAATCCAGAAGGTTTCCCTTTGTAAAGGTGTTTGAGTTTTATCCCTACCCATCCGGGAATTGGGGACCATCTCAATAGCCTAACTTTTATGGCACTAGGGCTGCCTTGACCAGCCTGTCTGTAATGTTTAGCCATAGGGTACTTATCATTGCATGTCCTGGTGGCATAAACATGCTAATACACCCTGTCCCTCAGTCTTCGTTTGGTTCAGTCGTAAAATGAAGCTATGAATGTCTCAGACACCGCTGCTGCTAGGTTGTGTGTTCAGTGGGCGGAAGATGAGCTGCTTTCTCAGATAGCTCTCAAAACCTGGACACTGTTTGTAATCTACCAATATTCCATCCACTTCCACTTTCTCCTCCTTTCTGCACACCACGTCATTGACACGGGTGAGGATTTTGAGGATGTCGTCCCCTCTGGAAGCAAAAGACACAAACATCATGGGAGTGAATGAATACGTGTGAGTGGCAGGAGAAGGGTTTATGACATCTGTATGAACAAAGCTTTCTATTCCAAGTTTTGATTAGGCTTTTGAGTTTAGACTTTACAATTTGATATTCACAGCTGAACTCAACAGTGTTGCTTGGGTTCATATTGGGTACATGCGTTGTAAATATATAATATTATATTATATTATATTATATTATATTTCACTAAATTTGTTCCAGGTTCAGGCTGTTTACACCACTAAAGCCCTTCAATAAAGGCTGATCACAATGTGACACAAAGCAACATTTTAAAAAAATTGAAATTGTTTGAACATTTTCACCAATAAGAGATAGGGCTGCCAGATTGAGTCTCCTTATCAGAACTTCTTCTGGGTTCAAGATTCCTCTTTGTTGTTGTCTTTTGTACTTGTACATAAAGTAGGCTATAACATATTTTGTTTTGGCTTCCTAAAGACATTGCTGCAGCATAGGTAATATATATTTTTTATTCATTCTATTTATTTATTACTACTTTTGTCTTGCATTGTTTGTGAAGTTGTTGTGCAAAGTACAAATTAATCTAACAAAACTAAAACTATTACTATAGGTGACAGCATGTCCTTAAAACTGGGAGAGTAAGCACGCATAACTCGCCTTTCCATGAGTAATAAGTTGTGTGTGGGCTAAATTGAACAATGCATTACATTTGTAAAAAAGAATAATAATAATAATGGTATTACAATTGTGAGGCTTTACCTTGGGCACCCATTTTCCAGTTCCTCGCAGAGTGTCTGGATGTACCAGGTTCCTACAGAAGGGTATCGGAGCGCTGGAAACTGATGGATGGTGGCAAAGCCCAGCAGGAAATCTGCATATTCTGGAAGGTAAATGCGTTGTCCTCCATCAAAGCCAGATACTCTTCCCTGGATATCATCTCCACGACAGGCTTGAAAAAAGAACACCTTTGGCTTGTCGCAGAGAGCAGGACAATTTTTGCCGCTGAATGGAGACATGATCTCCCTGGAGGAGAGGGCCACTCCATCTGTTCCATGAACACCATCTTCACCTCCATGAGACAGAATGCAGCACACAAAGCAATTGCCATGCTCAGGTCGTTGTTTTAGTTGAATTGAGGTGAATTCCTTGGCAGACTTGGACCACTGCTCAGCATCCAATGGCATTTGACTTGATGACTTGGCGAAGAACTTCAGCACATCAACCATTTGGGCCTTGGTCTTATCTTTACACTTGATCACTGTGAAACCCAGCTCGCTGAACACAACTGCGAACCTAGCTGCGAGTGGGAGAGAACTTTCAGAATTCTGGATTTTTCTATACAGTAGGCTACTCTAACATTACTGGCGTTACCTTTAATATTATTTATGTTACAGAAAATACTCACAGGAATCCTGTTCTGTTCCATAGCGGCAGGCCTCTTCTAACGGAAATTTCTTATTTTCAAGGATAAGACAGCAGCCCCAAGGATCACTGTCCATCTTATCGTCCTATAGTAGAAACATCAGTCAGTTTTAACAAGCTGATTTCTGCTGCATTGTATGATTATGGCTAAGTTCATTTATGTTTTAACTTTTTACTGTTAACATTACCTAACATTACAAGTTAACATTGCTGAAATTACTTTGACTCCTAATCTACTACTATGACTAGTGCTATGCTATTAAAATGTAGTGTATGACAAAAAGTGATGTGGCTGCAAACAAACAAACTAACAAGCAAGCAAACAAACAAACAAAAATGAACAAAGCCTTGGTATTGAGGCTGCCTTCTACGGTGGATTTTAGCTTATCACCTCTCGTTCAGGTTCTTTGGAAGGAGAATCTAAGACAGACAGAACAAGTCATCAGGTGTTTACAACCACAAACAGTAAAGTGGTAAAATAAATGGTAAGCGGTGCATTTGTATAGTGCCTTTATCCAAGGCACTTTACATAGATTGTGCATTACATTCACCCATTCACACACACATTCATACACCGATGGCAGAGGAAACCATGCAAGGCAACAACCTGCTAACCGGGACAAACTGCTCTACCTCCTGAGCCACAGCCGCCCCATAGCCACAGTGAGATCAAATTAAACTAAAGTTGCTCGCTACGTTCGAATGGCAGTAATTGTAGTACGTTGCTATATGGTAGTAACCTGACTTTTACATCTGGGCTCTCTCGGGCAGACTCGATGTAAGGGGCGGGCCATTTTTTGAATTTCTGTAGCAGGTGATTGGATGTGGCCGTTTCTATCACAGTCTGGGAGTGCCAACTCCAACCACTCATATTGGCCTGTCTGCATGACGTTGCACCCAGAATCCGCCTCCTGGGTTTCCACGTGGTCTGCAATCAGACTCTATTGGCTCAGAGCCGCTCAGAGCCCGCCCATAGCTGCCGCTGATTGGTCCGGCCCGGGACTTTACGAGTGTTATCAACTCTGGCCGAGCAAGCCCAGATGGTAAAAGCAGAGCGTTATATACGCAATGCTGCCACCATCTGGCGAAAGTCAGGTTAATACGGTAGCTGTACCAAGGCCTGCGTTATGAGCTAGGTTAAAATCATTAGCGGCTTGAACAGGAGAACCAATTTGAGTTACATCCAAATAAATTGTGGTTGGGTCAGTTGAAGGTGTGGCTAGAGAGTTGTAGATCAGGAAACACAATAACACAATAACATATTCAATGAATCAAGACACAGAATGCTACATGTTGTTATTGTTATTGGAAGATTTTTATTTGTATTTTTATGGGATTTATAAATAATGCTAGTAGGTCTAAGCCTATATTAAATGTCTTCATTTAGAGACAACCAACATTAAACAGCACTCACCTGACACAACCGGTCGTTTGGGTAGTGCTGCAAGAAATAAAACAGTGTTCAAAAACACAAACATGAGCTACTATTACCTACAGTATAGTAAAGTTGGAACCAAACTGTTAAACTCTTAACTCAGTGACTGCCACAGACACATTCATAAATAAAAGCAATAATAGAATACTTATAGAGGGTATGCGCTTGCATAAAGTGAATGGGAAATCGAGTGGCAAATCGAGTGGCAAAGTGAGTGGCAAAGTGTGTTTAACATTTAATATCGTTTAATGTTTGGATGTATGGGCTGTCAAGGCCAGAAAGTAGTTTTTTGCCACTCAGTATGCGTTCCCGCATAACTTCTGGGTATGATGATGATATCACGTGCATACCCTCTATTGTTTTCCTTCTTATTTATTACTAGAGCAGAGTACTGAAATAAGATAAAGTATCTCCCAGAGTTCTCTTGCTCCTCACCGGTGAGACATAATACGTTTAACATAACACAGAGCAAATGATTCAAATTATAACAGCAAGAAACATTGTTTCATTAGTGGCGTTTCCATAAACTTATTCGAATTAGGGAAGCGAATTATCAGAAATACGCATTAAGACAAAGCGAATTTAGCATCTTTCCATTTGCGGGTGTCATTCGAATTAGCGACGTTCGCAAGAGTTGATCGGGCTGATTTTTTTCAGACCGAACCTGAGCACTGCACCGTCTGCACGTCTGACTGCTGTGACTCGGTCGCTGTCTAGTAGTGGGAAGAAGGGATTATCAGTCATCATCATGGCCCCAAATAACTTTTAAATATATTATAATTGGCGACGAGTCTCTTACGAAATTGGCAAGAGTTCCTCTCAATACATAAAACTACCGGTTCACCGGGAAAACCGCGGTCGCGTCGCTGCACAGTGCAAGTTTCAGCGTCCTCTGGAAGGTCAGGTGGCCGATCTGCAAGCTCACAACGCGGCGCGGAGACGTGGATGCGAGCTGCTGTGCCTGTGAGCTTGTAGATTGGGCACTTCAGGCACGCAACACCGTGGGATGAGGAAGGGTTCGCTCGCCACCGATGGCTTGAGGTGAAAACGGGAGGAATTTACACATGGTCCGTGTCACTCCGTGTGTAACAAACAACAGGTTTGTTTTGTGGGCTAACGCTATACCATGGACAAAGCGGCAGGGGAAATGGACCTAGAACGTCATAATCTATTCGCATTTATTGTCTGACCCGTTTCCATTCACTTAAGCGCATTTAGTTTATTCGATAAAGGCTCAAAATCCTCCTCCTCCAAGCGGATAACTTTTTTTGTGGATAATGAAAGTTTATTCGCGTTTTGAAGTGTTTCCATAAAAACATTTTGCGAATAAGCCGTTGCGCAAAAAGTGGCTTTATGGAAACGCCACTATTGTAAGTGTTGACTTTGAATGATTGACTGATTGATTGATTGATGCAGGGATGGATCACTAAAGTAAGGATACATAGACTCACCTTCCAGAGTCTTTCGTTGTTTTTTCTGCTCGCTCCCAACGAATGTGTCATTGTTAGTGATGCCATTTGCCTCCTCCTGTAACATTTTTGTCAGCAAGTATTTTCAATGGCACACACACACACACACACACACACACACACACACACACACACACACACACACACACACACACACACACACACACACACACACGTGTAAACAGCAGCCAGTAAAACTATTGAAAATGAGACATTTAGGTTACTAGTTACTTTACACTACTGTTTACACCGCAGCAATGGCGGTGGCGCCCTCTACAGGGGAGCGAAAACAGTAGGTAAAACTGTAAACAGCCTGAGCTGAGTCACATAACAATAAATAGCCTAATTATATAAATGTATTTTCCTATTATGCAATGGGAAATGTTGGGTTACTTATGTTACAAATCTTCAGATTGAAACGTATTTAATCATTGCAAATACATCAATAGTCCTTTCTTTGTCCTGAACAATAATTTCAGTAACTTTTCTCTCAATGTATTAGGCGCCGTACAGACATCTGCGTCACGCATCATCATCTTATCGTCTGAGAATGGCCACTGGGAGCGCCGTACTAATGCATTCTCAATACAAGGTTGTTTGGTGTTTTGTCGTTGCCGTGTCTCTTCAAGAGCGTACAGGCTGCGGTTGAGCTAGAGACACGGCAACGACAAAAAACCAAACAACCTTCCATTGACAATGCATTAGTACGGCGCTCCCAGTGGCCATTCTCAGACGATAAGATGATGATGCGTGACGCACATGTGTGAGCGCGGCCTTACAAGTGAGTCAGTGTCTCTCAACCAGACGTTCACAGTTTTGTGACTGTGTGATTATTATTCTGTTGTTTTACTCACATGGTTCCTCACACGCTTCCTGTTTGAATGGTCAACCTCATCAGAGGATCTAGAACACAGATATCCAACTGGCAGCCCGCTGGCAAAATCCTGGGGAACTTTCTGGGAGAAACTGAAAAAAATAAAAAATAAAATAATAAATAATCTGTATTGAATGAGGTTTTAATATAATACTAATTGGGTTGAATTTTCACTAATAGTTAAAGGAGTAGTTCACCACTTTTCAACCTGTCTTCATATAATAGGTCCTCACTAATGTTCATGCTAAAATATAATTTTTTTTTCTACTCAGTCCAAGTATCCTAGGAGAGCTGTGGGAAGTTCAGAATCCATCGTCTTGTGACATCATCATTTTCCAAAAAAAGAAATTAATCAATTTTTTTGAAAAAAATATTTAGATTTTTATTATCGCGAGAGCAATGACTTCGACTTTAAAATTGCAACTTTTCAGGAATAGAAAGCCTGCAGTTTCTATAAGCTGGATTGGCAATCGATGATGTCACAAGACGATGGGTTTTTGACCTGCCCACAGCCCTCCTCTGAGAAAAAAAAAAAAAAGGAAAAAGCTATTTTTGAGTGAGGAGCAATTATATGAACATAGGTTAAAAAGTGGTGGAGTGCCCCTTTAAGCTTAATGTATATATTTTAAGCAACATTTATATGTTGAATGAATAATAATTAATGGACTAAATTACTCCAAGACACAAATTTTTGTCTGTTTCCAGCTCAAGATTCATAGATTCAACTTTAAATAAAATGACATACCTGTAATCAAGTCTTAAAAAACACCTCTACAAACACTTTTCTGTATTCTGTATCAACAAGCTCACAATTTGTCACATCACAACACGCTGTGAGCTTGTAGATCTGCGCTATATATATATATATATATATATATATATATATATATAGAAGATCTACATATTTCAAAATATATTTGGAAAAAAAGTAAATGTTTTTGAATATTTTCTAGGCCTGTGCAAAAAAATCGATTCACTATATTATCGTGATGTTAATGCCGGCGATTAAATTAATCGATTTTCAAAGTTCAGAATCGATTTTCCTGATTTTATTTATTTATTAAAAAAAAAAAAGCTTGAAGGTGAAATAACCACTTTCAGTCAGACTAAGTACAGGTCCTAAACAAGGAACCGTTTTAGGTCATGAGGATGTCATGTTATGGCTAAAGCTAGCATAGTGCTGTAGGCCTGCAGCACAGCGATTATTTTTTTTTTATGTTATGTTCTGTGTTTTCTGGCATCTTGACCAGGAACATGTTGTTGTAATGTTGTACCACTGGCACTTTGGCTGAAATAAATGTCAGAAAGATTGACTGACTTTATTTGGCTGCATTGATTTGAAGTATATGATTTAACTTTTAATTTTTTATATTTTAGAATTGTTTTAAAATGTTTCAATATAAAAAAGCTGTAATTTTGGGGGGAAAATCGCAATAATCGTGATTCGAATCGCAAATCGCAGGAAAACACAATAATCGTGATATAATCGAATCATCACCCTATGAATCGAAATCGAATCGAATCTGGAAAAAGTGAATCGTCACAGGCCTAATTTTCAGATGGGAGTCTGCAACTCTGTGGACAAATACATACACAACAAATTGCTGAAGTAGCAATAGGCTTATGGGCTCCATTCTTTACCTGACACTAGGTGTGTTGGCACATTGTAGTAATGCAATGTCTTTCCCAAATATTTATTTAAATTACTTTTTCATCAGATTTTTGAGAAGGAAGTTCTCATGTTTCTCAAGACCGTTGTAGAAGATGACTTTGGCTTCTGGTGATGTCAGGAGTTTATAAAGTTCCCTCATCTTCCCCTGGTTGGTGGTAGGAGCCATCACATCAGCGTAGACCTCATGTTGGATGACTCTCCTTGTAAGAAGAAGATCCGCTATGGGTTTGACCATGTTCACTCGCTGAACCAGGTCATCCATTTGATCTTCGACAAACTGAATCGCTGTAGCTAAGGGGAATGAAAATTCAGTAATCAGTATACAGTATTTTTGAGGCAACACTCATTTGAACATGCTACAGTATGTCTTAAAATGAAAGGACTGCATCTCTCAGTTAATGGAATATTAGCCAGTTTGTGTATTAGTGTTTTAGGCAAATATCAGTTTAAAAAAAAAACAATTATTGCGACTGAAGGTCGCAGTTTAGTATGTGAAACGACGCGTAATGACACTGTCTGGACGTGTACACTTTTTTACGGTCTGGGTTTGCCGCTCTGACATCATGCTCGGACATCACTGTTGATGTCACGGGAACCATTCTAACAGAATGGGTTTGCCACTCTGATTTCACACTCTGACTTCACTGTGATGTCAAGGGAACCACACTAACAGAATCCCTTTATGCCCATATATGGAGTTCCCTGATGTCATCAATATTAAGCCTGTATCTAACAGGACTTCATATGGGAATGCCCATATATGGAGGCCACATCGGCCACATACTAAACTAACAGAATCCATATATGGCCAAGACAGATGGCCAAGACAGCCCATATCTGTGGGACTGGTTCTACAGACAGGGATCTCCATGTATTGGCATAGAATGGATTGTATGTATGATGTTAGATGTCATAGACGTCATAGGACTTTCACATAACGAATAACTGAGTAAGCATGTTTGGGCTCTCACAGCATATCTCCATATACAGTACATGGATCTCCATGTATGGGTACCAGGGGTCTCCATATATGGGTAACTGGTCTGGTCTGATATACATCACTGGCCAGATGGCCAAGAAATGGCGCGACCTCGCCGCTTGTCACCCTGAGGCGTCTTACTATAGTAGCCTATATTAGTGGAATAGTGTGAAACTATGCAGAGTGCCGGTAAACCCAGTGTAGACCGTCATGTTTCCATAAACGTATTCGAAAATAGCGAAATATCAGAAATGCGCATTAAGACAAAGCGAATTTAGCCTGTTTCCATTTGCGGGTGTCATTCGAATAAGTGGCGGTCGCATGAGCCGTTTCAGAACAGCGAAGCGCATCCCCCCTCCCTACCTCCTTGCCCACCACTGGTTCTGTCGGAGGCTGTCTTTGCACAACAGTCTGTATGCAGAGCTACAGCTGGCACGTTGTGAAAACGGGAGGAATTTACACACGGTCCGCGTCACTCTGTGTGTAACAACCAGTTTGTTTTGTGGGCTAACGCTATATAATGGACGTTAAGCGGCAGGGGAAAGTGTTAACTTGGAGGACAATGGACCAGAACGTCATCATTTATTCACATTTATTGGCGGACCCGTTTCCATTAACTAATGCGCATTTCGTTTTTTCGTTAAAGCCTCAAAATCCACCTCCACCAAGCGCATAAAAGTTTTTGTGGATAATGAAAGTGTTTCCATGAAAAGATTTATGTAAATAAGCCTTAATGCGCATTAAGAGGCTTTATGGAAACACCACTCATGTCATCAGTTTACTGTAGAACCTGCTCATAGTGTCAGCTCACCTTCAGCATCAGTGACTCCACTCCCTGTTGAAGTCCTCAGTGGTTGGACAGCACCTGCAGATTCATGGTGGTCTAACATCGCAGACCCTGTAAAGCAGTAATAAATATGTCATAATACCATAGGAGCCAACATGTGTATTCTCAATTTGTGTCACACCACAGAATAGTGTGTTACAGTATTAAGCAACCAGACACATGTGAACATGAACGCACACACGAGAGAGAACACACACACACACACACACACACACACACACACACACACACACACACACACACACACACACACACACACACACACACACACACACACGATTGTGTAGTGTTAACCCTAACCCATTCTGTTAAGAGTGGTTCCCCTGACATCACAGTGATGTCAGAGCGACAAACCCATAGACCTGTGATGTCACAGTGACGTGTCAGGGGAACCACAGTGTCAGGCGTGACCTACAGACAGAGATACATAGACAAGATGTGCCGGTTTTCATAGTTAACTGTGACCTACAGTACAGTCGCAATATAACTTGTAAAAAAAAAAAAACAGGAGGCTAAAATCACATACCGGTATTCATTCTCTTAATGCTTTAGGTTGGAGGAGATGAACCACTAAGTGTCCACTAGAGAGCGCACCTAAACCACCTGAGAGAACACAAGAAAGAGATTGAGGAATATACAGTGAGATAAATAAAGACACAATATGGAGAAAAAAAAACATTTAGGCCTATTGGAGAATCAATCAATCAATCAATCATATATATAGTTATTGATAGGTTATTGATGGTTTAAAATATATTTTAAACCATTATATTTAAAACACCAACTTGAACACCAACTGAACACGACACCATCTCATGATCCATTGTTATGTTTAATTGTCCAATCAGAATGTGACTAATGTATTCTGTAACTCCATATATATCTGTGAAATTATGCTTTGTATGGGCAGAAGGCACCATGGGTGAATTGCTGTACTGTACGTTGGAACTATTCTTTCAATACAACTAAGAAAAACTGACTTGCACTGGTGTGTGGCCTCCTTTATTGTGTGGGAGTGAATTCAATCATTTTTGGGGAAACTGTCTATTCATATGGAATATAAAAATATTTCCATCAGTTATATACGGCTCATCTATTGGTCCTATTAAAGAGTGGAAAGCATGCAAAGCCTTAGAGTGTCATATGCCATGAGGTTACTTCTTCGTGTTACTAGGTGGCATAGTGCCAGTTATTTTTGTGAAGCACTATTAAGGCATCTCATGTACATTTATATGCAGCGCTTGGAGTTGTCTAATAACAGCATTATAGTGGGAATAACAAACCCTACAAAGAGCTGTTACCGGGTAACCTCCAGGCTGTACAAGCACTGCAGCAGCCTGCTGATTCAGTAGGATTGCACTATAGTACTTTTATTGTGTACTTTATCTTTTTTTCCCCATGTTGTATGTCTCTTATGTTATTATATGTTACATTGTGTGATATGGAGTCGGACTTCTGTATGTAATAAAGATAAAGAGAAATAAAGAGAAACTGTAATTAATAATCATTCTCATAGCTGTTATTCTAATGTGGTGTCCTTAATTGCAAATTGCAAAAATACTCAAATAAACACTGCATATATGAACAACAGGTATATCTAATACTATAATTTGCACATTTCAGTGTGGTGATCTAGATACTGTAACACACTCTTCTATAAAACAACACAGTTTGTTTATCGCTAATATCTTCCTCACCAGCTAGCTTTGCTCCACACCGCCTCTATGCCCTTTCTCGCCCCTTGTAGAGTAAATAAACTCCGTGGGCTGCATGTCTCCTTTTGGGTGTGCCAGTTGAGCAAATTGTGACAAATGTTCTATACCCTATTGTAGCTTCTCTACTCATGCATATTCCTCCATGCTATAAGAGTTTGTTAATATAAAACTGACCCATGATTTGTGATAGAATCTAAAGTTGACACATAAGCTGTGTATAAAAGACATCTTAAAGTTAAACTAAACCGTTAACTGCTGTCCTCCTTTAATCTTTAACTGCCCTCTTTAATCTTTAATTGTTCAACACATACTGAGGAATGTGGAGCATTGTGTGGAGCTTGGGGCGGCTGTGGCTCAGGGAGCGGGGTGGCCAATGATCCGTGGGTCGGCGGTTCATATCCCGGCTACTCCTGTCTACATGTCGAAGTGTCCTTGGGCAAGACACTGAACCCCACGTTGCCTCCAATGGTGTTAGCTTGTCAGTTGCCACCATTGGTGTGTGAATGTGGGAAGTGAAGACGCTGTTCGCCGCTTCACTTCCCAATGTATGAATGAATGGACCATTGTAAAGCGCTTTGAGTTCGCAACTTGCTTAGAAAAGCGCTATAAAAAAAAGCAATCCATTCTCCTTCCCTACACCCCCAATTTTCTCCCCTCCCCTCCTGTTGAGAACTTTATACTTACAGGTGTGTGGACTGTGGAGTATTCTGGCGGGCGGTGCGTTTCCCTGTGCAGCCTGATACGGAGCTGGTCTTTCTTAGGAAGGACAAGTAGAGACTGAAGATGTTCATGCACAGGCGGCCCTTAAAGTCCCACCCTTCCTGCATTCGTCAGCCAATCAACTCGCTGTGTGCTCGGAGGAAGGATGACCCAACCGGAAATAGACCCGTCTCAGCTTAAACATAAGTCTGAAAATACATACATAAAATAAATGATCGCAGAATAACAAAAATCACATAACGATACATGTTCAATACACAAAGAAGTTAAATAAAAAATAAAATGAAACACAACGGTTTCAAGATTACATGAGTGAGAAATGCATACTTCAAAATTTGCATGGAAATGAACCAGAATGCTCTTTTCCAGAGAACAAAGAATTTAGATGTCTTTACAAGGACATGTTAGCAGGCAAGGACAAGGAGTCAAAAGAAAAGACTCCATGGCACAAATGTTATGAAATGCATTTAGACAATAGTTTTAGACAATAGTTTTACATAAGGATAATAAACACCCCAGTAAATGATCATCGAACTTCACAAATTAATATGTGGATACTTATTATTGAATGTTTAGAACCTCCATAAAGGTCCCCTTATCAGAGAGAGGTTGACAGATACAGGCTTTAACCAACATTGCATTTCATGAAAATGTTTTCAATGGTTGGAGCTAATTTAACTTTAGTTTAAAGTGTCGGCTACACAAGTATGGATCCTTTTCGAAACATGTTTTTTTTTTAATATGCGTTTGGGCTTTTTAGCCACACGCAAACAGTATTTTGGCCGATAAAACAGAGGTTTTTGTAAAAGGTTAAGTAAGTGAAGATTTACCAAAATATCCACTTGTGTAGACAAAAATGTTCACAAAATCGATTGATGTTCAAAGGAATTCTTTAGTGTGACCTTATTGTATTTTGAATGAATTGGGCTTAAGTTTTAGGTAAAGTCTTGCAGAGCCTGATAGGGCAGGATTTTACTGTGGTTTCGGTTGTTTTCCACTGTGTCCTCGCTTTTATGTTCCTGATTGTGGTCAGAGACACTGTAGCCCGGGAAATGTCAGCCACACACACACACACACACACACACACACACACACACACACACACACACACACACACACACACACACACACACACACACACACACACACACACTCCAACCAGCGTTCGAAACACAGCCTCCCATTATAGTGGGAATAACAAACCCTAAACAAAGAGCTAGCTGTTACCAGGATGCGTAGGCGCTGACACTATGAGTCTTTGTATGACTTTAGAAGATTTGCTGAAGTGGTTCTCAAACGTTCTCATGTCAAGGACCCCCAAAATTATATAGTCCGGCTGCCAGCATTAGCATTTATTCATAGGTATGATATTTGGTATATAGTTTTTTTTTATTGGCCTAAAATTTTGTCTATATATAAATGTTCATGAAACCACCTGCTGACGGCCTGTCAGCATTGAGCAATTTGTTTTATAGGGGGTTAGAGTCTGTCTCATTCACTTACTATACACTATACAATAAAGGAAAAAAATACCCCCAAAAAATCTGCTTTAAGTAGTATGTGAGGGGTCAAACGAGGGGTTTATAATTATTCTGAATCCATTGCAAGCATTTGTTTTGCATGAAAAACTTTCCTTGGCCTAAAAACACCCGCACAAAAATATGGTTTTGTGATGAGTCATTACTTTTGACAGTTTTGTTGTGGCTGAGGTGGGGTATGGAATGTGGTATATAGTTTTTTTTATTGGCCTAAAATATTGTCTATATACATACAGTCATGCATCCACCTGCTGACCGCCTATCAGCATTGAGCAATTTATTTTATGGGGGTAAAAGTGTGGGGCCCATTCATTTACTATACACTATACTATAAAGGAAAGAAATACACACAAAAATCTGCTTTAAGTAGCATGTGAGGGCCTGAGGGGTCAAACTAGGGGTTTATAATTATTCTGAAATCATTGCAAGCATTGGTTTGGCATGAAAAACATTCCTTGGCCTAAAAACAGACTCACAAAAATATGGTTTAGTGATGAGTCATCACTTTTCATAATTTCGTTGGGGGCTTTTTAAGCCCAAGGAAAGTTTGTCATGCTAAACAAATGCTTGCAATGGATTCAGAATAATTATAAACCCCTCGTTTGACCCCTCACATGCTACTTAAAGCAGATGGGGGGTATTTTTTTCCTTTATTGTATAGTGAATGGGACAGACTTTAACCCCCTATAAAAAAATTGCTCAATGCTGACAGGCCGTCAGCAGGTGGTTTCATGAACGTTTATATATAGACAACATTTTAGGCCAATAAAAAAAACTATATACCAAATATCATACCTATGAATAAATGCTAATGCTGGCAGCCGGACTAATATGTATTTGGCCGCGGACCACCATCTCAAAATATTTGGTTCCAGGGACCCCCAGAAGCAAACATTTAAGTTAAAAATGTTCACTCTGAATTTGGGCCTTACCAAATCCTACAGTAGATGCAGAATAGATACACTCGCTGACACTTGAGGAATGTGGAGCATTCTCCTTCTATCCTTTGCAGTTCTTGTCGTGTGAATGAGCTCCCGGGAAATTCTCCAGATAATATATCCAAGCCACCTCCTCCTCTGCCTTTTGCATGCTTAAAACTATAAAGCTACAAGTGTGCAATGATTTTGTCAAGATTGACAATAAAACACAACACAAATGATGCGTATTAGTATTACTTGTCGTCAACGCTGAGGTCAAATCACATTAATGCGAGACACCCGTGTTATTAAGGGCTCTAAATTATCAAAACGGCTGGTCCCCCGGGGCACAAACTGCTGTTTTGTTATTAAAGCTAACCGTTTCAACAAACAAAAGAAAATTGAGCCATTTCAATGCCAAAAGATAAAACTTCCAAGTCTCAAGTGCCTTGTTAAAGGACAACTTTGTTTTTTTACAACAAGTGTTCATATTTTAGATTGTAATTAGAGAAAAGAAAAAGTGAGTGTTAAAATGTTTTCACTTGCTTCGTTCTATTGTTTTATCGCTTTACCTTGCTAAAATGTGGGGCATGCGTACGCATGGGGGCATGCGTACAAGTGGCTAAATATGTATTTTTAGACACAATAAGCCAGCAGTTTCTTTATTGCTATTTACAGTAACACTTCTAGCCCCCATAAGTCACATCCAACCATGAAAGGTTGCGTTGTATCTTGGGAATGGGCTTATTCTGTGTAAAATGACATATTTAGCCACTTGTACGCATGCCCCAACTACTGAAATAAGAATCTCTAAAACAATAGAAAGAAGTAAATAGTAAAATAATGTTAACACTCATCTTTTATATTCTGTAATTACAATCTAAAATATGAACCCTTGTTGTAAAAAACTAAAGTTGTCCTTTAACCCTGCCGACTAACGCCAGAATGTGACCTGGTGCGGCTTAGCATTTACCAAATAACCATAACCAGACAACGCCACCTCGAGAAAATCGAGGAATTCAATACCCAGTAACCTTGGGCTCCCCACAACAAGTAAGCAACAAGGGTTTGAGACTTAAAGTTTCCCCAAACAAAAGAGGGTTTTTATTTAACTTTCGGGCCACAGACTTTAATAGCATCAGTAGTTAAAAGTAACAATATATGCACTAATCCATAATAAAAGCTTCAGTGTAATACATTCAATATTATAAGATTTAAATAGCAACAATAATGGGCTTCAACCATAGGCCTGAGTAGACAGCAGAACTACTAAAGGAGGGGAGGGGGCTAAGCTGAAGTAGCCAAGCTAATAGGACACCAACACCTGCCCAACTAAGAAATTATCACTCTAAACATAGTATAAAACAGCATGCAAGGAAAACTGGCAACACCATAAAAAGAGGTAATCGCCTTCACACACAACCATACTAGTGGGCAGGGGCCCCGTGGGCTATATTAAGTGTCCTATGGTGACCCCTGAAGCCAGCCTGCTGTCATCAGTAAGTAGGTTGCTTGTAATTATTATTATTATAGAAATAATAATAATAAATTACCTCTAATAGAGCCTTTGGAACTGCCGTTGGTTTTATCCAGGTAGTAACTCTCTTTTGTTTGGGCTTTTTCTTTAGTTTTCTGAGGCCTGGTCTTTTCACTGGCGTTGTATCGACCTTCTCTGGTTCTCTGGTGTAGAAATCGTCCGGGGAAAAGTGGTCGCTGCAAACTGTCCAGTTTTTCGTTGTTTCATGTGGAGTGTTGAAATCAATCTTTAAAACAGCTAGCCAAAGTTTCCTCAATTCAGGGTCCAATGAAGGAATGCGATGAAAGCTTTTGCAACGCAAATTGGCCTTCGATCTCTTGTTAGAACACCCGGGATATACGCACTCCTTCATTTTATAAACTAAAAAAGGTTGAACAATAAAACACAAAAATGCTCTTAGCCAAAGAAAAAGATGTCTCTATGTCGACAAAGTCTGCAGAGTGATGTATGGTGTTGCCTCTTGTCTGCCTCAACACAGGTAACAGGCTTGGGGGGAGGTAACCTCGCCCACCAGGCTAGGGAGGTGGAGCTGTGAGAGCAGAAGCAGCAGCTCGTCAACGCGCTTCGAGGAGTCACGCGATACAAAACGGGATTTCCCAGTGTATCCCTAGCTGGGCTGAGAGTTCAGAGTTGAGCTTTTTGTAAACAAACATGGCGGCGACCAGGAGCTGGTGTAGCTCGGATATGCTAACAACAGTATGAGGGACTGAGACCGAGCGAGAAAAGTGAGTTTTGAGCGAGAATAATAACCGGATTATATTCTGACCCGAGAGGTGCCGTTTTGGAGCCGTGGGGTGCAGGGGAGAAAATCGAAAATGGAACAAAATGCTGCTTTGGGTAAAACAACACCTGGATCAGCCCAGAGGCTTCCTGAATCATCATTTTAAAGATAGGAAAGTAGTTTTTGACCGAAATTCCCCTTTAAAATAATAGTTAAAGTGATCCCTGACTAATACGACAAATATGCCTTAATACATTATACTTGTCCTCTATAATTACAATGTGAAATTAAAAACACCTTAAATATTTTATTTCTTCTAGAAATAGCTAATCTTTCACTCAACAGGGGAAATGCCTGTCGCAAGTTGATGATGTCATAAATGTAATTTGTGATCTATCCCTATGGAATTTATGGAATGCATGTGGAAATAAAAACAAACGTAATACTTCCTATGGTTAATATGAGCATCAAATCAATATTTCAAATGTGTTTGTGGTTTATTTTGCACATGCATGCCATAAATTAGACCACACATAACATTTATGACATCATCAACTTGTGACAGGCATTTCCCCTATTGACTGAAAGATTAGCTATTTCTAGAAGAAATAAAATATTTGAGATGTTTTTAATTTTACTTTGTAGTTATAGAGGACAATTATAATGTATTAAGGCATATTTGTCGTATTAGTCAGGGATCACTTTAACAATTATGTACCAGCTTGGTAGGTAGATCTGTGTTGATGTATATATATTTTATTTGTGTGTGTGTGTGTGTGTGTGGGGGGGGGGGGGGGGGGGGGGGGTTCAACTTTCTTGACTTTGTCAGCAGAAAGAAAAGGCTATGTTTCTTAATTTCGGCTTTAAAATGTTTTTTTTCTCTTCTTTTTTTTATCTCTGTTCCTGACCTACTGTAATGATTTTATTGAAGTGATAACGATGTGTGATTTACTACTGTGAAAAAACAACCAAACTCTGTATTTATTCATTCATCATCTTTTTTTCTTTCTTTTTGTTATTTTTTTCTACCTGTAGTTATTTCGCTTTTTCTTTTTTATATATTTTACCCAAACAGCAGACCTACAGTACAATCTCTGCAGATGGGCTATTTTCACTACTTCTTCAACATTGTTTTCTAATTCTTGAAATTTCTTGGATTTGTCTTCATTTCTTCAACACATGTAGGCAAAAATGCTGAGGGAGGTACTGCTACTAAACACTTGAGGGTTTCTCCTCATCCCACCACAGCTGACTGTCACCCCATCATGGAACCCATGAGAGGGCCACAGACAGGGCTGCAGGACTTCTCCAGGTATGAAGACAAGTAACGATTATATATTTTCATGGTGGATTGTTGATTTAGCCAACCTTTATAAAAAACCTTTATGCAAAAACAGTTAACAGTTAAATTGATACTTAATGCAGGGGTTACTGTTTGTAGTTTTTTTCCAGACTGCTCCCTAACAAAGAAATTCACCATCTGTCTATTACTGTAATCTGGGAAAAGAAATGTATTGCAATGAAATGCATTTATTCAATTATTGACACTCTCTCACTTTTCCACAGCCTCCTACAGGAAGAGCCGGTCCCCACACCTAGCTGAAGACCTTTCGTCCAGCATATCCAGCTCCCTGGTAAGGACTTGATCACACATTACAGCAAGCCGAAAATATACAAGCTCACAACACGCTGCGCTGCAAGCTTGTAGATCAGCTTTTTTTGGCTTGGAGAGATTTGGTACTGATAACGTGATAACTAAAATACACACTAAATGATGTTCTCTTATCATTCCAGAGCCGATGACAGTTAGCCAACAACAGGACGCAGCACAGCCCCGGCCGGCCCACCCTCGTCCTGGCCAGGAAGGCATGACTGGCACATCCCGCACCACACCAACAACAGCAGCAGCGCCTCCAAGCAGACTCAAGTCTCGCCAGAGTCGCCACCACGCCGGCAATGGACCTGGACCACACCAAACCGCCGACCATACAATAACCACATGCCCCCTGTACAGACCACCCTCTGAAGAAATCCTCTTCGACCTAGGACCCGAGATGCTGGCACGGCCACACGACTCCGAGTTGGACCTCCGACGCCACACAAAAGAAGCACAGCACAGCCCAGGATACCACAGTCGCTCAGTCCCCACGACCAGCTACTTCATCCCACATCCAATTCAACAGTCCACACTCGTACACAAAGTCCATTGAACTCCACACTTCCCACTGTTCTCTGGCCAAAGGATGCCCTGAGCTTTGTATTGTTTCTTGTGTTCATCCCCACCATTACCATCTGGTGTCTTTTGACTTTGGTACTGCAGATATGAGTTCATGTTATAGTTTCATAAATGGATCAGTTTAACTTTGCCATTTGAATTCAATTTACATACCCTTCATGAAACAAACAAATAATGGGAATTTGGTTCTATTCAGCTCTTGGGAATTCGGCTCTGATGGTACTATAATTCATTTTTAGGGTTGACAGCATGCTCGCAATCTGTCTATAGAAAGACTAAATACTTTTAATGTTAACAATGTCGTCAGATATCATATGGTTATAACGTTTTTATATTTTGTACCTCTTCATTGCCACAGTACAGTTTGAACTATTATAGAAATGTTACACGTGTAGTGAGCTTGTATATTGTATATGTTACACCTTCCTGTTTTTAACATACAGGTTAAATGATTCACCTTTCCCCAAATAATAGATAGCAGAGCCTTTAGGATGTCAAAATTCACTGTTAACTCACCCATACTTTGTTAAAATTCTTTTCATGTTCACCAGTTGTCAATATTAAGATGGCAACCTTTGTGCAATACATTGATTACTTGAAGTATTTATTAGAGGTTTTGCTAGGTTAAAGTTTCATGACCGTACAGTTCACTGATACAAGGTCAACTAAGGAAGCTCAGGTAAGGTAAGGCTTATTTTCATTGATATCATTCTCTAACTCAGTGGTTCTCAACCTGTGGTCGCACATTATTTTGGGGGGTCTCCAGATTATAACATTGTTTTCTCACAATATACAAACCAACATAAAGTTTAAGTGTATAGAGGGTATTTGCACATTTCTAAAGTGACAATTGAAGGACTTTTTAATCTAAAATGACAAATTAAACATGGGCCAAATTGTCAAATATTAGAGGCAGAAATTGTGAAAATAGACGATCTACATTGTGAGCATGTAGATTGTGAGCATGTAGATCTGCTATTTTCACAATAGATCCGTGTTATACAAAATGTAATGTCTCAACTCTTAGTGCTCGTCAGGGTGGGGGGCCCCCAGTTAAAATATGATTATTTTGGGGGTCACGGCCAGTAAAGGTTGAGGACCACTGCTCTAACTCATAAAATTGAATGACAGACAGTACTATGCAGTAGTTGTAAAGCACTTGTAAACAAAAGAACAACATAAGAGATTCACATCTGTACAACTGATATATCATCCTGCCTTGTACATAATTGTGATTGCTTGTTGCTTGTGTACATTTTATATTACATTTTACATTTTTATATTATATTTTCACACAATATGGGGGGGCGGGGGGTGCATAATGATGTTGCTATACGACGGCGTCACGCTATTCGCTCGCTATCGCAGCCCGCCGCCGCCGTGACGCTTTGGCGTGACGCTGGGCGCACGCTTGGCCTGACGACTGCCGGGCGCTGATCATTTTCGTGGCGTCAGCACTGCGTAACACGCCTAGCGACAACGGCGTGACAACGTCCTCACGCCAGAGATTTCACGGAAATTGCTAGCTGGGTAAGCACAATGTGTTGTTAGATGACAATTTTATAAGTAGCTCTGGATAAAGAATTTAATTCAACTTTGAAATGTAGAAATGAAAATAGGCCTACATAACTTGTTTTATCCTGCTGTTCTTATTTCAATATTAATTATTGTGCCCTACAATGTTGTAGGCATATTATGCCTTCTGTAATCTCGGCATCACAAATGAGCTAGGGCTCTGCTGTGCTCAATGTATTTTCGATAAAATAAATTAAGTTTAAATGTGAATCAAGTAAGGGAAATTCAAGCTTACTGTATAGTGAAATAACAGAAATGAACTGCTTTGCATCACAGTCAGTGAGTGAAGAGAGAGAGAGAGAGCGTGAGCAAGCCGACGCTCGATCAGCTGCCTGGCCGTCAGTGAAGAAAAAAAGAAAAGTATAGCCTACCATAGATACAAATATTGTAGCAGATCTAAGCTCACAATATGCATTGCATTGTGATCTTATATTTTCATTTCAAATGGCCTAAATATATAGGCCGAAGTGGTTAATGTATACCTTTATAATAATCGAAATCTGCAAAGTAACTAACTGTTTTCAAATATTTGTAGTGGAGCAAAAGTAGCATACAATATTTGCCTCTGAGATGTAGTGGAGTAGAAGTAAAAGTATTGAAACTTGAAATAGACCTTCTCCAATGAAGGGGGGGAAGCCTCAAAATTGTACTTACAGTAGGCTACTTGAGTAAATGTAATTTGTTACTTTACACCACTGAAGCCTGGCCGTCATTTCAACAAAGGGCAGAACCGGTTGCACATGTAATAGCAGACAGACTTGTGTATAGAGCATCGCAGCGGAATTGGTTTCACTTAATATTCCCCATTCATTTTCGCCATAGACTTTTACAAAAATATTTATAACAATTATGTTAAGCCTTGAACCAAGCCATCCAGGATTGCAGTGAATCATGACCATACAACCTTTCCCAGCTAGCAAGGCACCGCCGCTTCTGACGTGACGCTGGTATTTTAAGAGCGGGTCCACGCCGAGCGGGAAACGCCGACACTCAGCTCTCCTCACGCCGCTCAATCCCGCTATCTAGAATTCCTTAGCGTGGCGATTTTGAGTGGCGTATAGCTATAGTGTAAGGACCTCCACACGTCCTCACGCTACGCCACCCTTAAAGCCATTTATATGCATGAGGAAATTCTCTCATCTGGTCTCTCTCTCTCTCTCTCTCTCTCTCTCTCTCTCTCTCTCTCTCTCCCTCATTGTACAGCACTTTTGTAATTTATTTATTTATTGCTATTATTATGCCAATATTATTATATTGGTGTTATTTAGTGTTTAAAACAAAACAAGATGACTTCAGTAATAATACTCATTCAATTCCAACGATTAATTTCTACTGAATAAAGTTATTTTATTTTTTATTTATTTATGTTTTTCCTTATTTTTATTTTTTTTAATTATTGTGCTGTTGCTATTTTATTTATTCATTAGGCCAGCATTGTCAAATTATATTTAACGTTTTTGAATGTATTATATAATATATACACAGTAGGTGGCGGTAATGGGTAATAAACTCGATGGATTCCACAGGCAGGAAAAAGGAGAGGAAGCAGGCCTGTTGTTGTTGCGTGATTACAGGTCCAACTGGGAAAGATGGATAACCACGCCCCGGACTCATTTTTGAAGCTTGTGATTGGCTGGACCGGACGTAGGGAGCGCTCCGTTGTAGTCACTTGGACCGCGCGAGGTGCACCAAAACCCAATTATCATGGCGTTTATCGTGCGCTTGCCCAGGCCTTACGGCCTGGGCATAAATATAACGATTGCTTTCACCACGGCTTCGTAACTCTTCGCGGCCACTCGCGCCTGCGGCGCTCGGGGGCGAAGAGCAGGACCAAGGTCCGCTGGCCTTCGCGCCGCTTGCAATGTCGTGGACAATAACTGTGAAAACGAGCGCTCTATGCCGTTTCCATCCATCTTTCCCAGTTGG
Source organism: Nannobrachium achirus (assembly GCF_963921795.1). Lineage (NCBI taxonomy): Eukaryota > Metazoa > Chordata > Actinopteri > Myctophiformes > Myctophidae > Nannobrachium > Nannobrachium achirus. The sequence continues at coordinate 52,345,495 of NC_137822.1, read as the reverse complement.
ATCCGTAATCACGCGTTGTTGTCGTGTCGTCTCTTCCGGTCTGCGTCTATACTCCGTCGACCTAGACAACAACGGATCAGCTAAAATGCTGATATAAACATACTAAATCCTTCTCCTGGAAATTAATTTTGAAAGGTGAGTGTGTTTTTGGCTTTTTGCATCTGCGGAGATGTCTGCCGTGTGTACTGTTTAGTATAATTGTCCCCGTGTTATCAAAAGACTGCGTTCTTTGTCTTCTGTATTTCTTGTTAGCTAGCTTGGTAGCTACCAAGCTAATGCTAATAGCGTTGTGGTTTTGCATACGTAGTTAAAGTAATGGTTAACAATGTTATGTACCAGCTTGGTAGGCAGATCTGTGATCTGTATATATATATTATTTGTGTGTGTGTGTGTGTGTGTGTGTGTGTGTGTGTGTGTGTGTGTGTGTACATCAGCAACACCAGTTTCAACTTTCTTGACTTTGTCAGCAGAAAGAAAAGGCTATTTTTCTTAATTTCGTCTTTAAAATGTTTTTTTTCTTAGCTTTTTTTTATCTCTGTTCCTGACTGCACCTACTGTAATGATTTTATTGTAGTGATAACGATGTGTGATATACTACTGTGATGTTTTTGTCACCCACAAAAAAACCAAACTCTACTCATCATCATTCTTTTTTTCTTTTTTTTCTCCCTGTATTTCACTGCAGCTTACAGTCCACCATTTGGAGAAGTCATGGTAGGTTTTAGTAACTATTTTACTTACTGTAATTTACGTATGTAACTCTTGGAACCAAATGGACCTTAGAGGTCTGTAACTCAGACTGACTGTGTACAAATGGAACCAAATGGACCCCTTACATGTCTGTAACTCTGACAGTGTACAAATTAATCCAAATTGACCTTATGTCTGTATCTCTGAGCGTACAAATGGACCCTTACACTTACTGCTCTGTAACTCTGACGGGAGAGTGTTTTCTGCTGGTGTTTCAGTCCGAGTGTATCAAAGGGTGCGTTCGGAAATGCGCACCGGGTGTGTGCTCAGTGTAGTGGATGCCTAAATCTAACCCTAACCCTAACCTCAGTAAAACTATGCCTAACCCTAACCTCAGTAAAACTATGCCTAAACCTAACCCTAACCAGAACCGGTGCGCATTTCCGAACGCACCCTTTGATACACTGACTGAAACACCAGAAGAAAACACTCTTCCTAACTCTGACAGTGTGCAAATGGAATCAAATGGACCCTAACAGGTCTGTAACTCTGAGAGTGTACACATGGAACCAAATGGACCCTGACAGACAGTGTGCACTGTCAGTTTTCCCTTGTGGGATAATAAAGCTATCTATCTATCTTAGGTCTCCATGCCTTCACCTCCTGGCCCCAAGTCTAAATCGACCACCACTATGCCATCTTCACTGCAGCCCAAGGTGAGATGCTTATGTAGTACGTGACTGTATACTATCTACAAGCTCACAACACGTCACAGCGTGATGCGTTGTGAGCTTGTAGATAAGCCTTTTTTGGCTCGGAGAGATTTTGTACTCATAATGTGATAACTAAAATACACACTAAATGATCTGTTCTTTATCATTCCAGAGCCGATGACACAGTTAACTGGCGACAAGACGCAGCACAGCCACGGCCGGCGTCAGATGGAAGGCTGTCACCCTCGTCCTGGCCAGGAAATCACTGATTGGCACATCCTACACCACACCAGCAGCACCTCTAAGCAGACTCAAGTCTCGCCTAGCCTGTAGTGGATGCCTAAATCTAACCCTAACCCTAACCTCAGTAAAACTATGCCTAACCCTAACCTCAGTAAAACTATGCCTAAACCTAACCCTAACCAGAACCGGTGCGCATTTCCGAACGCACCCTTTGATACACTGACTGAAACACCAGAAGAAAACACTCTTCCTAACTCTGACAGTGTGCAAATGGAATCAAATGGACCCTAACAGGTCTGTAACTCTGAGAGTGTACACATGGAACCAAATGGACCCTGACAGACAGTGTGCACTGTCAGTTTTCCCTTGTGGGATAATAAAGCTATCTATCTATCTTAGGTCTCCATGCCTTCACCTCCTGGCCCCAAGTCTAAATCGACCACCACTATGCCATCTTCACTGCAGCCCAAGGTGAGATGCTTATGTAGTACGTGACTGTATACTATCTACAAGCTCACAACACGTCACAGCGTGATGCGTTGTGAGCTTGTAGATAAGCCTTTTTTGGCTCGGAGAGATTTTGTACTCATAATGTGATAACTAAAATACACACTAAATGATCTGTTCTTTATCATTCCAGAGCCGATGACACAGTTAACTGGCGACAAGACGCAGCACAGCCACGGCCGGCGTCAGATGGAAGGCTGTCACCCTCGTCCTGGCCAGGAAATCACTGATTGGCACATCCTACACCACACCAGCAGCACCTCTAAGCAGACTCAAGTCTCGCCTAGCCTCTCGACCTAGGACCCAAGATGTTGGCATGGCTACAGTACAGTTTAAACTATTATAGAAAAGTTACATGTGTATTGAGCTTGGATATTGGCTATGTTTACACCTTTCTGTTTTTAGCATACAGGATAAATGATTAACCTTTCCCAAAATAATAGATAGCAGAGCCTTTAGGATATCAAAATTCACTGTTAACCCACCCATACTTTATTTAAATTCTTTTCAGGCAGGTTTACCAGTTGTCAATGATATAAAGATGGCAACCTTTGTGTAATACATTGATTGCTTGAAGTTTTTATTGGAGGTTTTGCAAGGGCTTATTTTCATTGATATCATTCTCTAACTCAGTGATTACCTTAATGTGCAACATTGTTTTCTCACTCAACACTGCAGAGGGTAACTGCACATTTCTAAAGGGACAATTGAAGGACTTTTTAATTTAAAATGACAAATTAAACATGGGCCAATTTGTCAAATATTAGAGGCAGAAATTGTGAAAATAGCCGATCTACATGCTTGTGAGCATGCAGATTGGGAGCATGTAGATCTGCTATTTTCACAATAGAACTGTGTTCTACAAAATGTAGTGTCTCAACTCTTAGTGCTTGTCAGGGTAGGGGGTCCCCAGTTAAAATATGATTATTTTGGGGGTCACGGCCAGAAAAGGTTGAGGACCACTGCTCTTAACTCATAAAATTGAATGACAGACAGTACACAGTACTATGCACAGTAATTGTAAAGCACTTGTAAACAAAAATAACGAAATAAGAGATTCACATCTGTACAACTGATATTGTTGCTTGTGTAGGTGGACTCAGGTAATGTGGGCCGCTTTTTGGTAAATCGCCTGGGAAACTAAGAAAAAGCAGTGCAGAACGCTGAATGTATTTTTTATAGTTAATATAGACTGTCCTTAATATATTTGTGTTAAATGTATGTAGGAAAATTAGATGGTTATTTTTTTTTAAATGTTTAAGCTTAAAATGTCACACATTTTCAAGATTAACACTTTTCAGGTTTTTTGAGCCACCTGATCAGCTAAAATGGGCCACTTTAGGGTTGACCCCATTAATTCCTAGCTCTTTAAAATTTAACAGCCAATGACTGCACATGTTTCTTGCCACAACTGTACTTGACACAAAACAATCAAAATTTGAGTGGTCTTTGGTTGTTTTGGTGGGAAGAGCAATGTCTCAAAACTAGCCTGCAGAGGAGAATTGCATTGTCCAAACATATCTAATTTGTCAGTTATAAGTTTGACAAGTGAATAAAAAACAAATGCACATCGATAAAAAATATATATAATATATATGTAGACGGCCTTAACCAGAAACAATGCTTATATTTTGCATATCTAGTGCATTTTTATATTAAATCATATTTTTGTCAGTGGCCCATCTTACCCTAACCCTAATAAGGTAATGTGAGCCACTCATCTGCTATAATGAGCCAAAGCAAATCAAAGCAAAACAGTCAAACAAGATTTGGAGGTCAATTTAATTTCATTCATTGAATTTAATTTCAATAATGGTACCGTTGGAACCGGCTCGCCGCCCCGCACACGATGGTGCCATCGCGGACCCCCGCGGACCCCCAGGGCCGGCGCCAGGCCCCAAAAACCGGGCCTGGGGAGCTCCGGGGACCCCCAGGGACCCCCAGGGCCGGCGCCAGGCCCCCAAAAGCGGGCCTTTGCACCACTCTGGCCGGCCAGGGACCACCAGGGACCACCAGCGGGGGTCCCCGGAGGTCCCTGCCCGGCCTCCGAGCACTGCCGCCCGGGGACCACCTCCGGGGACCCCCAGGGACCCCCAGGGCCGGCTCCAGGCCCCCAAAACAGGGCCTGGGGACGGCCAGAGACCACCAGGCACCACCAGGCACCACCAGGGACCACCACCGGAGGTCCCTGGCGGGCCTCCGAGCACTGCCGCCCGAGGACCACCTCCAGGGACCCCCAGGGACCCCCAGGGCCGGCTCCAGGCCCCCAAAACAGGGCCTGGGGACGGCCAGGGACCACCAGGCACCACCAGGGACCACCACCGGAGGTCCCTGGCGGGCCTCCGAGCACTGCCGCCCGGGGACCACCTCCAGGGACCCCCAGGGACCCCCAGGGCCGGCTCCAGGCCCCCAAAACAGGGCCTGGGGACGGCCAGGGACCACCAGGCACCACCAGGGACCACCACCGGAGGTCCCTGGCGGGCCTCCGAGCACTGCCGCCCGGGGACCACCTCCAGGGACCCCCAGGGACCCCCAGGGCCGGCTCCAGGCCCCCAAAACAGGGCCTGGGGACGGCCAGGGACCACCAGGCACCACCAGGGACCACCACAAGAGGTCCCTGGCGGGCCTCCGAGCACTGCCGCCCGAGGACCACCTCCAGGGACCCCCAGGGACCCCCAGGGCCGGCTCCAGGCCCCCAAAACAGGGCCTGGGGACGGCCAGGGACCACCAGGCACCACCAGGGACCACCACCGGAGGTCCCTGGCGGGCCTCCGAGCACTGCCGCCCGAGGACCACCTCCAGGGACCCCCAGGGCCGGCTCCAGGCCCCCAAAACAGGGCCTGGGGACGGCCAGGGACCACCAGGGACCACCAGGGACCACCACCGGAGGTCCCTGGCGGGCCTCCGAGCACTGCCGCCCGGGGACCACCTCCAGGGACCCCCAGGGACCCCCAGGGCCGGCTCCAGGCCCCCAAAACAGGGCCTGGGGACGGCCAGGGACCCCCAGGGACCCCCAGGGCTCATTTCTGAAGGTGGCCCACCTAAGCTAACACAAAACATAATGCTAATGAAGGTGGCCCACCTAAGCTGGCCCAGCTAAGCTTTCACCACAATTGACTATGGTAATGTGAGCCACTTACAAAAACGTCATTATTTATGAAAAATGATTTCATTAAGCAAAATATCAACATCATGCCTGGTAAAGGACATCTTAACACACATTTTGCACCAGTTTTTATAAATGTGCATTTGTTTTCATTGATGTAGTATCCTTAGCAATCTCAAGTTAAAACTTTGTGTCTCTGCACCCACCTTGCAAATTCTTCCAGCAGGTCTTGTTGTGTGGCTTAGCTCCTCCCATCAAAACGACTATGGACCAATCAAATCACTTGTTGGTGTCAAGCACAGCTGTGGCAAGAACATGTGCAGCCATTGGCTGCAAAGATTTAAAGGCACAGTTGCTAGGAGCCTGAAACTATGGCTGGCTCACATTACCTGATGGCCCACATTACCTGAGTCCACCCTACATTTTAATAAAAAAAGAAGAAAACGAAGTTAATGTCTGTGCCTCAACTGATTGTATAAATATGGGTGGAAGGGAGGGGAGGAGGGTACACAATATATGGGGGGCATAATGATGTTGCTATACGACGGTGTCACGCTATACGCTCGCTATCGCCGCACGCCGGGCTCCGCCGGAGTGACGTCGTTTGGAGGCTTGGCGTAAAGCTTGGCGTACGCTGATCAAGGACGTGACGTCAGCGCAGCGTAACACGCCTGGCGAACGACACGCTAATGGCGATCGCGAGGCGGCGTGACGACGTTCTCACGCCAGAAATATCGGGAAAATTGTTAGCTGGGTTGTTTCTATGAAAAGAACATTTTGAAAATCGATAAACAAAGGGTAGTTATTAAATGTATAGTATATCAAATAATGTAATAAATAGGCTCAAGAAAGTTGCAAAATTACAATGGGTCACTGTACATGGCTTATTTAATCAAATCTAATCAAAGCTTTATAGGCTATGGCTTTGGGTCGCTCACTGAAAGATCTGCAACTCGGCAAGCATGTAGAGTCTGTATAGACATACACCTCGTTGTGTTCTTGTAGATCGTCTATTTTTCGCTGTTTGGCGACCAATCCCGACCATCCGCGGGTTCTGGCTGCACGGGGTCTGTCTTGTTATCAATCGTCGGCCCAAAACTGAAGGACATGGAATATAGGCTACTGACAAGGCGCACCTTCGCACAACGCTATAGGCTCTTATTAATCAGAGCCTCTGATTAGTCCTTTATATCTCCTCTGATTCAGAGGAGATAGAGAAAGGTGTGTGCGTGTGGGGACTGAACTGGACCCTCCTGTCTGGCTATACTTTCCTGTGCGTCTTTGACCTACTGTACCAACCACAGCATGCAGCCTACCACACACTCCCTGGGTAGGTCTGTTATTGAGCTGGCCATATAACAGTAACGCATTGTCCTTTTTCTTGGAGTATAGGCTATTTGCTTTATTCAATCATACATGCATTTTGCACCAGTGCTTATTACTGCCTATTTTGCTTAGGCCTATTTAATATGCAATTAATTAATTAAACGGGTATAGGGATTAATGGCATCAATGGACTGGAGGACACATTTCTTTATGGCTGCTTTTCAACCAGTGGTCCTTGAGGGGATCCCAGGTGGTCCCCAGGTAAAGAGTTGTGGACCACCTTATATCTGTAACTAAAATGAAACCAAATGGACCCACCCGTTAACTGTAAGCGTAAAATTAATTGACGGTATAGCTGGCACGGAGCGCGACGCGTCTGTCTGTCTGGAGCGCGACGCGTCTGTCTGTCTGTCTGTCTGTCTGTCTGTCTGTCCATCCATCACAGCGGCACTTGCAGCGCCCCCCCCCCCCCCCCCCCCCCCCCCCCCCCCATCCAGAGCGCGCACGACAGACAGACAGACAGACAGACAGACAGACAGACAGACAGACAGACAGACAGACAGACAGGCAGGCAGCGCGACAGACGGCCAGCGCTTGCCGAGGTCAGCTATTTCTCTCTCTCTCTCTCTCTCTCTCTCTCTCTCTCTCTCTCTCGATGGATGGATGGATGGATGGAAGGAAGGAAGGATGGACTCATGCATGTTAAACTGGGGGTCCTAGAAATGAAAACGTTTGAGAATCACTTTTAGAGCCTGGTGGTGGTCCCTGGCATACAACCATTGCTCTACACAGAATGGAAACGACAGTTACCAGACTACCAACGACTCATCGAGAGAGGGAGAGGTTCATATATAGAAGATACAGCCAAGAGCGATCTGATCATTTAGTTGACAGCGCCATGCAGCCGTTAACTGCTGCTGCTTATTTATTTAGGAAAAGAAACAAATGACAGAAAGAGAGAGAGGGAGAGAGCGATCGATCCACTCCCAGCCAGTGTGCATAAAGTTCAAGTTCATTTAGGCCTACGTGTATATTCGTTTGTCCCCGAGGGGCGATTTGGTTGCAGCAATAGGCCTACATAACGTAAGAGCGCAAATGTGTGCATGTGCGTGCGTGCGTGCGCGCGTGTGCGTGTGTGTGTGTGTGTGTGTATCCAGAAACGTTTTGGAAACGCCACCTTAATTGTCTTCTTGGCTTGCGATCATAAATAGCCTACGAATAACGAAACCACCAGCAAAATATCCTATATCCTTCATCGGATACATTAAGGGGACTGGGGTAAAGGGATATAAGAAATTCTCCATTTTAGAAGTATTTAAGCCTTTTTGTTCGTTTAATGCACTTGTACATGGAGCGATTGGAGCCTATCTTATAGGCCTATGGGCCGTCAGGCGTGCAAATATGCATTGTTTATGTGATGATGATATTGGATAATATAGGCCTAATGCAACAGCGCGGTAATAGGTGCATTTACATGACCAATCCGATCTAAATAAGGACAGACAGACAGACAGACAGACAGCGTCGTGCACAACTGTGCGCCTTGTCAGTAGCTACGGTATATATTCCATGTCCATCAGTTTTGGGCCGACGATATCATTTGATAACAAGACAGACCCCAGCCAAACTGCGAAAAATTGCCGATCTACAAGCTCACAACGAGGTGTGTCTACAGACTACACAACATGCATGCTTGCGAGTTTGCAGATGGTGAGCTACCCAAAGGCATACTATAAAGCTTTGATTAGATTTGATTAAATAAGCCATGTCACAGTGAACCGTGTTTGTAATTTGGCAACTTTCTTGAGCCTATTTATTGTTAAATCAAGTAGGCGTATATAGACTATATTTATTGCTCCTAATAATTAAAAATTAAGCCAGCAATATAGCCTACATTACAGCTACGTGATTTCATCTGTTCTGTAGGATATTATTCAATCATTAATGGGGAATGACGTTGTTGCTGTCCGTGGTCCTGGAGGCTCCAGTAGGTGCACGGGGCTGCCCGGGGCTCCGGTGGGCCTGGCAGGCTGGCCCAGGTGCCCACTGAACGGCAGGGGGACAGGCGGTGGTCCGCGCGCGGGGCCCGGGGACCCCCGGAGTCCTCTGAGGCTGCCTGGGTGTCGGCGCCGCCTCGGTGGACGCACAAAGCCTTATTGCTCGGTCAATTCTCAACGGATTTTTCTAATTTTAAGTACTGTATATCTGTGAAGTGTCTATATTCATTCAGTGTATATAAATCATGTTCTAATTGTCCCTCCATCAAACCATCAAGCTTGAAGTAAACGTCGCCATGCACAGAATAATAATGCACATTCTGTATGAAATGATTCCCAAACACAACACAAGCGGTCAAGTGAATCCAACATTTTATTTTACAAAAGTTAATGTCACTTCTTTAAAATTATTAAAAAGATGACTTACAATAAGTACACTATGCATGACAAAACATTTTTCCTCACTACAAAAATAGATGTGTGCATGGAAGATCTGGCCCCATGAAGTGAACGGGAGTGACGCCACTCTCTCACTCTGGGCTAGGCTATATCAATTAATTAATGATTTGGACGCACCTGATTCCAATAACTCTATATGCATTGATGTGATTAGGCCTACTATGGAGTTCATAGGAGAGCCGTGTGTAATGGTGACCGTTTGACACCACTGTCACTGTCAATATAATATATAATATGTAAATGACAAAGGGATAATATGGAACCATGGACAGTCTGACAGCAGAATTGAGCGTAGGCGAAATGGCTCTTAAACGGCGGTGAAACGGCCAGACAGGTTAGGTGAAATCACTCTCCTCCACGGCGAAAGTGCCACGCGAAAAGACCTAATCCATCAAGGCGAAAATGTTATAGGCGATTATGCCTGACACCGTTCTAGATCTATGAATTATATGCGTTCTAGTTTTATAATTTTTAGGTTTTATGTGTTCTAGATCTATGGATTATATGTGTTCTAGATCTATATTTTATTCTGTGTTCTAGATCTATATTTTACATTCTATGTGTTCTAGAGTTTGTGTGTGTGTGTGTGTGTGTGTGTGTGTGTGTGTGTGTGTGTGTGTGTGTGTGTGTGTGTGTGTGTGTGTGTGTGTGTGCGCGCGTGCACGCACACATACGTGTGTGTGAGTGTTGAGTGTGCCTGCACTGCTCAACAGCGGCCCTCCTTTAGCGTGTGTTTGTGTAGTCAGCAGGTATATTGCCATGCTACGGACATAGTCCGCCGGCCGGCCGGCCGGCCACCCACCCACACACACACATAGCCAGACACGAACATAGCTGTTTATAGGGAGCCGGTTCCACCGCTCCAAAAATGAAAAGACCTTCAAAAGAAGTGGCTGCACACTCCTCTGGTCTGACTTTGCTTTTATTGTGTTTCGCTTCTGTGAAGCTGCTCTGTATTCTCTCAGTGTTGACAGGATGTGTATCCTTTCTGAAATGGAGGCAGGACAAAGAAATGGAGGCCAGAGAGAACACAGTGTCATCAGGAAGCATCATTCTTTCACTTTCACCTCTGGGTTTATGGTTTCTGTGAAATTACCTGTCCTGATCTGCTGTAAAGGAGGAGTGTTCTGGAGCTAACATGGCACTCTGTTGTTAACTGATAACCATTACAGCCTCTGTGTGTGTGTGTGTGTGTGTGTGTGTGTGTGTGTGTGTGTGTGTGTGTGTGTGTGTGTGTGTGTGTGTGTGTGTGCGCGCGCGCGCGCATGCATTCGTGATTCTGGATCTGTTCTTGTGAACGACGAGAGAAAGAGAGAGAGAAAGACAGACAGACAGACTATTTTGACTCATATATTTGGATTTTGACACAATTCATGTCTTCGAAAATCTCCATAAAGAAATGTAAATGTGTGCGCACTGTATGTGCGTGCAGGTCTTTCAGCTCAGACAGCAGTTTCATGTGTGCTCTTTTGGGTGTTTTCTTGTGACTGCATTAACAGCTTGCCATTTGACTTCCATTATTCTAAAAGGAGGTGTCACCTAAACCTAACCTAAACCCTAACCTCAGTGGGGGTATTTCTGAATGGGGATGTTTCTAAGTGGTAGCGTTTCTGAATGGAGGTCTGCCCCCGCTCAGGTTGTACGCCCTACGGCATAGGCTAAACACAAGCAGGCTACCAAAACAATTACGGATAGATGTAGACTGACTAGGTATCAAATGGCAGGTGTAGGGGATTTGCCAAATCAAGCTTAGGCAGGGGTTGCCATGCCAATATATTGGCTATGCCTATATCCTTATCCTTAAACTATTAGTAGGCCTCCTCCTCTGTGGACCTGTCAGAGCAGTCGGAGGCTCTGTCTCTGACTGTCACTCACTGCAGGGACATCTCTACTGTCCTGGGACACTGCGGGGACATTTCTACTGTCCTGGGACACTGCATAGACATCTCTACTGTCCTGGGACACTGCAGGGACATCTCTACTGTCCTGGGACACTGCAGGGACATCTCTACTGTCCTGGGACACTGCAGCAGTCAGGACATACAGCTCATCCTATCAGACTGTGAGGTAGAGGACAGTGGGCTGGACCTGTTGTTCCCTGTCCTCAACAGAGTCCATCTGAGGTGAGAAGGACACTTTGCTGCCGGATGTTGCTTTTTCATCATTATGTGTTGACTTGCCACAATGTTCACAAAATAGTTTTCATCAAGGCCATTCCACACCAATTGAAACATCCTTGAAAAATGCAACTATTTGTTGCAAGGTTGCATTGGTGTGGACTATTAACCCATTTAGATCTGTTCTGTTGTAACCTGTACATTGTTATATTACACACACACGCACGCACGCACGCACGCACGCACGCACGCACACACACACACACACACACACACACACACACACACACACACACACACACACACACACACACACACACCCCTCCATTAACCTATATCTCTTTGCCTTTCCTACTGATGGTGTTGTATTGACTTTAATGTCTTTCCATTACGGTGTCTACATTTTCCCTTTGTCCTGTAATCTTTTCTCTACAAGCTCACAATGTGTCACAATACGGCACTTTGTGAGCTTGTAAATCGTCTATTTTTGAATATCCGAAGTATAAAATAGGATAAAAGTGATTCAATTGTTTCTTATTTTTCTGGAGACTCTCTGGAACCCCCTCAAGGACCACTGGTGGTCCACGGAACCTGCTTTGAGAACCACTAAAGCATTCTCTAGCAGAGTTTCTAATTCTGTATATGTTTGGCCCTGTTTCTGGAATACTCTGAGGGACTGACAGAACTGGACCTCCGTCACTGACAACTCACTGACCAGCTGCTAGAGACTCTGATCCCCCAGCTGCACAAAGCACAAGTCCTGGAGTGAGTTGTTTTACAGAATGGAGTGGTTTGCATACAGTTTATGTGTGTCCATGATGTACTAATCTGTTCCTTTGTCCTTTCTCTTCCTTCCTTGTGTAGTCTGAGTCACAATAAGCTCACTGATGCTCTAACGGACAGATTACTCCAGCTGCTCTCCATCAATACCTCCATCCAAACTGTGCGGTGAGTAGAATGGTCTGAATGCTTGCATTGTTAATAGAATAACTAATTGTTCTCAGGTGTGTGTATAGTAACTCATTCATCAACATGGTTTACTACACACGTCATCATCCTGTTGAATAAAATGTGCCATCATTTGATGTCTTTCCAGACTCTTCAACAACTGCTTCGTGGACAGGACCCCCTTCCTGAATGACAAACACTTTGAAATATGGTCAACCAATCAATCTGAATCTGAGCATTTCGGATTTCAAGAGCTAATCTATCTATTGCAATTTTGAACTTGTGATGTCAATGCGCAGCTAAACAGTGAATGATTTTAAGGAGTCGGACTACATAGAATGTAGAGGAAGAGGCGTTCCACGCACACTTGTGCCACTAGTTGACTGTAATATGCTCATCCCATGCAGCTCGGCAGAATGCGAGTGCAGCTTTAGTGTGATGAACCTAGTAATAACATCACTCCGTTCGCGACTGCATACAGATAGCGTGTCGGCTCTAATGTTCATCAGACAGCATGGACCTCCGCTCCGGCCCAATAAGAACTTGAAGTACATTGCACCGCTGAAAGCACTCAAACCAGAGTGGCACAGCCTGTCGTGTCAGATAACCCAGACACACATTGGCAGTTGTTATAACAGGGGAACTTACTGCAATCTTTTTGGTTCATTTAGTTTAAGAATTAATGTGCTATCCAAAACATGTGTTTACCATAGCTCCTTTAGGAACCACTCGCTCCGCGGCTATGCCGCTCCGAGATGTGGTTCCTGCTCACAGCATGCCCAAAGTGTTGTATCCAAAAAGCAATGGTCCTATACCCGTCTCTTGCATCTCTACTTTTTTAGCGGCGGGGGTAATCCAAGCGATTTGTTGAAACAATACTTTAAAAACGCTCACTTTGTCAGCCCGGTCTGTGTTTTCCCAGTGAAATGTTACGGAAGCAATCACGTGACTCGCCATTAATCTCAAGCGAGAAATGGGAGCGTGTCGCAAGATTTCCATGCGAGAAATGGCAACAGGCTGACAAAAAAACACAGACCGGGGTGACAAAGTGAGCGTGTTTAAAGTATTGTTTCAACACAACACTTGGATTATACCCTCACCACTAAAAAAGTAGAGATGCAAGAGACGGGTATAGGACCATAGGACAACGCTTGGTGACGAGAGAGTGTTTTTTACTGGTGATTCAGTCAGAGTGTATGAAAGGGTGCGCTCGTTTTATTGTCCACGACATTGCAAGCGGCGCGAAGGCCGCGCGGCCGGCGGAGCGCCGCGCGAGTTACGAAGCCGTGGTGAATGCAATCGTTATATTTATGCCCAGGCCGTAAGGCCTGGGCAAGCCCACGATAAACGCCCGCGCAGTCCGGTGCGCATTTCCGAACGCACCCTTTCCCCACACTCGGACTGAAACACCAGTAAAAAACACCATCCCGCTTGGTGACGGTAAGAGCGGTTGATAACCCGGCTAACTACCCCCGGAGAAACCTCATTTGGGCATGCTCACTGATTCAACCCCCCTATAAATGTGACACATATAAATTATGTTTGCTTTATTTAATTACTTCACTTCAAGGCATAAGCATATACATTTAATTGATATAACTCAAATATTATTAATAGTGCCAGATGTGATACATTTACATTATGTTGGCTTTATTTAAATGTATTTAATTATAATATATGCAAATGTATTGAATTGATGTAACTGAACAAATATTAATCGTGCTTACCTTAAATATATACATTTACAATATATGCATTTTTATTAAATTGTTCCAACTCAAATGTAATTAATAGTGCTTATACAAAATCTATTCATTTAACATTATGCATTTATATTACATTCATGTAACTCAAATCTTAGTAATGGAATTTAAAAACACATTGAAAATGAGTTCCAATGAAAACTCCCAGAGTCCCATAAACCACGCCTCTCACCAATTTTATTGAGTAGTTTTTAAGGCTGAAATCATTCTGAGAATATTGTTTGAATCCAACTCAATTTTATTAAGTACATTTTACAGATCTGAGAAGTGACTCCAGCCCTTTCCCTTGATTGGTCAAATAAGTTGGTCACATGTTATGCAAAGCATGCTGGGAACAGCATTTTTCTAGGTTTTCAGGGAAATGTTTAAGCTTTCGGGAGCTAAAAATGCTAAATGTATCATATCAATGTGTCTGCCTTGGCAAGATGACTGTCATATGTCAGAATTTGATTTGTCAGTATTTGAGCCTAAACCCTAACCCTAACTGCTAGGCTGCTAGTTTAAGCTTGAGCTCCCTCCCCATGCTAGGCTAAAAGAGAAGGACTCATGGTAACTTTGAGGTTATTGCGTTGGTTTTCTCTTAAATGTTCTGATTATTCAATAATCACTGCTATTGCATATATCCATTATGCATCTGTATGTTGATATTGTAAAACTTGAAACAAATCATCCAGAAGAAAACCTGAAACCGAACTCTTCTTATGTAAATGTAAAAGTATTTTATTTATCTTAGCTTAATTCCATAAAAATGAGTTGAACCAACACATTTACGTTAACATTTGTTTGAGTTGGACAAACGTAAATTAATTAAGTTCATATAATTAACTTGGCTTAAGTTAATGAAAATGAGTTGGACTAATTGAACAACATGCATTGCATTGAATGTAGATTTGATTTGGGACTACACATATCCCATATATAAATTTACTCATATAAAATGGGTGGAAAAGTTTCACACATTTAAAATGTGTTCAACTGAGAGATTATTTTTTTGGGTGTGTGAGCAGGAACCACATCTCGGAGCGGCATGGCCACGGAGCGAGTGGTTCCGAAAGGAGCTATGTTTACCAGTTCACTGTCTGCTATATAATGGATTACTGATTGATGATTGAATATTGGCTACATTGTTTACATTTCTTTTGTCCAAATGAAAAGCACAAAGTAACATCATGTGATACTCTTTAATTAAATATTGAATTTAATTGCACCCTTGTCATTTACTTTTAGCCTATGGATATTAGACACACAACACCACCGAAAACGTTGCTCGCACACATGCACATTGATGTGCATGCATGTGTGTGCGTGCGGCGTCCCCCCCCCCACTTCCAAATTTAGCACTACAGCACTGGTGAATAGTTAATAGTATCGCTTTGTTCTGGTATATTATCATAAGGTTACATTTCAAGTAGCATTGTGCAATATGTTTATAGTAGTGGTGTCCAACGATTAAATATTTTAATCGCGATTAATCGCATGATTTATGTAGTTAATCGCGCGATTAATCGCAAATAAGTCATCAGCTTTTATCAGGTCACAATGTAACTTAGAGGGATATCTTTCAAGTCTTTCGTGGCCCTATTAACTTGGGAGTGGAAATATTTGCTGGATTTATGCGAAAGTATGTTAATCTTTTATTCAAAATCAATTAAAAACCTGAATAAATCATAATGGTATTGCATTAAACAGACTGCAGCTGATGGGTATAAGGATCTGCTAAATGATTACTGTTGTGTCCACCTTTATTCTTTAATTATACATTGTATTTTTTGTTACATCAACAGGGATGGACCTTGTAGCCAATATAGCCGATATTGTAGCCAATGTTTGTAAATATGCGATTAATTGCGATTAAAATAATTAATCACGATTAACATAACGGTGAGTTGCGATTAATTTAGTTAACTCGGACAGCACTAGTTTATAGTAACAAGACCTGGAAATAATATGCATGTACATTAAGTTGTGTGAAAGTTTCTTGAAGTAGGCAATGTTTTTGTTACTGGTATTTGGTGATTTCTGTTCTGTTATTTATTTATCTATTTATAAATATATGTAGGCTATTTATTTATTGCCACTGGATTCCAAATTGTATATGATTGTATATAGCTTGTACCTAGTGTGTAGGTTTGTATACTTTTTTATTAATAATTGGTGTTTTTATTGTAATGTAAATGAATGTAAAATAACGGTGAATGGTTAGGGAGCCCGCCTGGGGAACCAGAGCCCCTGGTTGTAGCTGGTTTGATTCCAGGTCAGGGTACCAATGTCGATGTGTGTCCCTGAGCTAGACTCTTAACCCCTAATTGCTCACACGCTCCTTGTGGGCAGCAAATCAGCTGGGTTGGGCTGAAAATACAGAATTTCCGCCTCGGGAGGAAGTAGGTAACATCTAATGCCCTGTATCTGTTACTGAAACTGCTGTGCTGTCTGTGGCGCATGGATTTCCTCTGCGGGATCAATAAAGGTGTCTTTCCTTCTGGGCAGAAATGCCAATGGTTGCTTTAAAAATGTGTCTCCGTCAACCAGCTATACTGTAAAGAATGGGCAAAAATGATGCACAAAAGAAAATACAAAGCTTATCGATTTCCAAGATTTTGAATATGCCTCATTTAAACACACACATGACATTCTGTGTGACCTCACCTGACCTGACCATAGGCTCAAGTCCTACAAAGTATAGAGACAAACGGGCGCCTACAAATTCACACCCACAATTGAGAGCGCAGCCACACTTCGGTTAAAGGGAGAACGGTGTACTGCAAGCCATTCCATATAAGTCATTGCAATTCAACTGTAGTTAGCCTACTTTTAAAATAATCCTACATGAACTTGATAAATAAAAAATATGTTTCCAAATGTATGGACTGTCTTTGTCAACATATCTTCTTGTTTCCTAAATAAATTATGTGTGTCATATTTAATTTGCCACTTGAATTGGTTACCCATATAATGTTTACTGGTATGCATTTACAAGCGCCGACTTTGAAGATCCTGACATTTTCAACTACAGAGTTAGTATTATTCCAGGTTAGTATTAATCCAAAAATAACTTGCTAGACTCCGTTTGGAAGAAGCAAGATGTATTAAGTTAACCCTAATTATACATGAGAGACAAGAGTATCTGGGTATTGAAAAGCTCAAGGGATGCGTCCATGACGTGTGTAGATGCAACCACGCAAACTTTTTCCGTTTTTGCGGGGAGCACCTTTTCTATTCAAACGGAGTGCTTATAACAGTTGAAAATAGTTACATTTTCTGAGCAGTAGGATGTAGGGTGTGGAAGGGACAAGTTCCTTTCCCCTCCATCAGGCGCACCATCTGACCAGGGGAAGGCAGTATAGAGACCAGTATTACTGCATGTTTCTTTTGTGACGAACATGCAAACTACACTCAAAAAAGCCCTTTTGCGAACACCTATCAGTTTCTTCTCTGCAACCATCAAGTCCGTTCTCCTCTATGGCTGTGAATGCTGGACACTAACGCAAGCCCTACAGAAGTCCCTGAACTGGTGCTCACCAGAATGTTGCGTGTGGTACTGAACATCAACCAGGACGAGCACATTACCAACCAGCATCTGTACGGGGCACTACCAAGTGTATCAGAGAAGATGGCAGTCAGGAGGATGAGACTAGCCGGCCACTGCCACCGACACCGAGAACTACTGGCCAAAAAGCTTGTACTGTGGGAACCAACGCACAGGCATCGATCGAGGGGACGTCCCACACCTACCTACGGGGACGTACTAAAAAAAGATGCTGATGCAGAAAGTACAAATGAGCTGGCCAGATATGAGAACCTAGAAGACTGGAGACGCCGATGGAGGGCTCGTCTGATGTAGAGAGAGACCTAGGGTATGGCACTGATGATGCGGAGGAGAGAACAGACCCACAGCGCCCCTGGTGGTAATCGAACAGGGACCTTCTAGCTGTGAGGCGACAGCTGTGTGTGTGTGTGTGTGTGTGTGTGTGTGTGTGTGTGTGTGTGTGTGTGTGTGTGTGTGTGTGTGTGTGTGTGTGTCAGAGATGGGGACTCGAAAGACTCGCGACTCGAGTCAACTCGAGTAGCAATTTTGGAGACTCCTGACTCGACTAGACTCGCCCCTCAGACTCGACTGTTAAGTATGACATCATTTTGTAGGCAGAGGAGAATTTCTGCCCCCAGTTTCCGTGAATCTTTTTACTATTTTTACTATTTACACATTTTTCTTCTCTTTGTTGTTGAAACGAAAGTGTTAGAATTATACTTTAGTCGTTATTTTGGTCTCGGATCTGTTGAAATAGCGAGGGACAGAAAATGCTCTGGGGGCAGAGTTCTCCTCTGCCTACAAAATGATGTCACGGCTTAAAAGCCCCTAGACTCGTGGGCATCATGAGTCTTATCAGAATTTTATGCATTAATGGATGACTGTCTAGCCCGACAAATATTGGCCTTTCCTTCTCCTTTCTTTCTTCTCCGTTGCGCGGCTGAGCGCTCTGCGCGGACAGTCTCAGCAGCGACCTAAAAGCGAGACAGACAGAGCTGCTGCATGCATCCTTTCATCGTAAGATTTAAATATTAAAACGGCGAAATAAAACACTTATGTTTAGCTCATCATCAGCTATTCTACTTCAGTTAACTTGGCATTTGTTTAATAATTTGATATGATAGGATTATCTGTGAGAACCTGCTTTTCTAACGTCGGCTTTCTCTTTTGCGCGCAGTGCGCAGCGACGTAGGAGACGGGGGGTCGCATACGTTTTGTCCCCCGTGGGCCGCCGACCACCAGTTGGGCTGCCGCGACGCTGAATTCCAAAAAGGAGAGGAAAAAAGCCTCAAATGGGGCCGGCACTAGGACCACGCGGACGCTAGAAGAGGCTGCGGTCAGCCCGTAGGCTTCCCTATTGAGAAGCGAAGCCATGTCGTCATTTGTGCGTAATGTCGCCCTCTAGGGGGTTCATGCTGGTATTGTTTTGTATTGAAATCGCCATTGGGGAATCTGCGATCGCCGCATATAAGGACTGTGTTAAAAAAATAAACACACCATGTGCGCGTTTCTGTCAGCGGGGGGGTTCTGCATAGTTTATGATATTCATTCATATCTGATATAGCCTGTTGTAACTCGTTTCTAGCGTTTAATGTGTTACTCTTTGGGTAAATCTGTACATTTCCACCTTAGTCGATGCTTCATATCCATTTGGGTCAATCCGAGAGCATGGTGTGTTTATATTTTTAACACAGTTCTTATATGCGGTGATTGCAAATTCCCCAATGGCGATTTGAATACAAAACAATACCAGCATGAACCCCCTAGAGGGCGACATTTCACGCCATTTCACGGAAGTGACATCACACTTCGCTAGTCAATGCTCGAAACTGGTCGCACGCGAGTGGCGTGATTCAAAATAACGGCGCAGTTCGGCCAGTGGAGACGCCCCTATAGGGGCTGTTAAGTATGACATCATTTTGTAGGCAGAGGAGAATTTCTGCCCCCAGTTTCCGTGAATTACTATTTTTACTATTTACACATTTTTCTTCTCTTTGTTGTTGAAAGGAAAGTGTTAGAATTATACTTTAGTCGTTATTTTTTAGTCGTTTTTTGAAATAACGAGGGACAGAAAATGCTCTGGGGGCAGATTCTCCTCTGCCTACAAAATGATGTCACGGCTTAAAAGCCCATGCCCCTCTTAACAACACACACGCATATAACTGTTAAAGCCTGCACTTGACACTTTTGTGCTGTGCTCAAAATAAACTTGACACTGTGAAAGGCCTCTCATTTTATTTATCTTCTGTGCTGGGTGTTTTTTTAATGGGTTGGCATGGTACGTAAAGAGAAATTAGAATTAGTGAAAACGGCTCACAACACACTTTGAAAAGATAAAAATATACTGTCTTGTTTTGTTCACTACTAGAAAATGCAGACATAACTTAGAAGACAGTTTATTTACAACAGCCAAAAATGTAATACAGTTGTAAAACATGGGCTGTAGGAAACAATTAAGGAAACCATAAAATGTGAATTAACGTTCATACTCAGCATTTCCTTAAAGCTTATTCGAATTCGCCTTTACTTTAACATTAAAAACCGAACTACTGTCATACTCAAGATAACTTACCGGTATAACGTGTCGAGTTATTGTTAATGTAACGCGCTACGTGCCTGACAGAGATGACAGCGTCCCCACCCGGGTGCCGCCACGGGCCAATCAGAGGCAAGCGGAACGAGAGGGGCGTCTCCACTGGCCGAACTGCGCCGTTATTTTGAATCACGCTGGTCGCGTCATGTAATTCTAATTAAGTCCATTACTTCCTGTAAGTAGACTTAAAAATAAAACCAGTTTCCTACGGGAGTAGCCTCTTATTTTGAAATCTACCATTTTGAGAGGAAGTGAAGTGCTTCTGCTTGTTAGTTGAGTCATTCCACGAAACCGGTACGATTTGAGGTCCCTCTAATCCTTTTAGCTGTATTTTATCTATTTGGTCACCAAAATTGATTTTTAAAAGCTTTTATCATTAATTGAAATGTTTCCTTTAATATTGTGTAAAACTTACATACATTTTATCTTAATTCCAGAAATTATCTTCCCTTCTTTTAGTAGACACCACCTATTTTGTCCATTTTCTCATGTCCCCGATGGCTGCTAAGGAAAGTGGACTTGAGATATAACTAATAAAAATGTAAAATAATCCATAAATTATGCTATTCACATAAAACCAGCAATGTACTCTATTGCTGGTCATGTTTATGTTATTTTAATAGATAGATGATTTATCATTAAAATCACATAATATAGCACCGTCCCCCAATCGCACTCAACCCCGTTACAAAGTCATTCTCCTCTCTGTAAAAAGTATGAACTGCTCCTTTAGTGACATCAACAACATGCAATGGCATTCTATAAGTCTTCTGAGCAAGATGGTGCAGAAAGAGGGCATTTCCCAACTTTTTACACCTATTTATAGTCATTTATACTTTCATAGTGTGGTCGTAAAGCTTAACAACTCAACCCCGTTACATGAAATAAAGATAGAAAACAATCATTTGTGAAAACTATCTTTGTTATTTCAACAATGTATCTGATTTCCTAATGTCATGCATGCCATGTGGTCTCGTCTTAATCACCACAGGTAGAGTAATTGCCATCTTGAGTAAAAAATCTCAACCCCGTTCCACTCAACGTCAACGTCACCCAATGTCAACCCTGTTGAATGGATTATTCCATATAAAAATATTAATTTAATGCCTGAGATGGGAAAATATGTTTTTCTGCATGTTAAATATGTCCTTAATTAGTCCCCCCAGGAATCCGCGATTCCGCGATCGCAGAATTTTTCGCGGAATTCGCGACCACCCGCGGATTTCTCGGCCGTTCGCGGACTTTTCTGACGTCCGCGGAATAGCGGCCGCGAGTGGCAGCAGAGCGGCGGGAGTAGTCATTACTACTATTATAAAACAATGTGTACATGGTCTGGCAAGTGGCCACTTCATACAGAGCCTGGGGAATAGCTTAGCTTCCTCCTGCTAGTTGCACTGACGCTGTATTGGTCCGGTCCCACATTCGTTCCTGACAGAAACTGTGTCCTGATCTATAGTTCCTCTCTGCCTCTATAATGGTCCTGGCAATAACAATGCTAATACAGAAGAGAATAAATAAATATTACACCCATACTAGGTAGTAGGTAGACTATCCTCTAAAATGTGGTTACTATGGGCATTGGTTAATTTGCATGACAATATAGTCTTTGCAACAGAAAGTAATTATTAAAAACAATAACAATTAAAAAAATAATAGATTTAATATTAGATTTTTATTCTCAAAAATGATTATTTGATTATTCTAACCACTAATTACAATTAATTGTAGCTATTTCATGAAGGGTTTTACTTGATTATTAGAACTATATCATTTTTAGCTTGATAACTGGTCATTTTAGGTTGTTTATTAATGTCCGCGGAATCAAGAATTGTTCACCACAGAATTCCGCAGAATCAGGATTGTTCTCCGCGGAATAAAGCATTTTTCTCCGCGGATTCCTGGGGGGACTACTTAATGGTGTGGGCTATTCAGAAAAGTAATTCATTTCGATCAAATTTTCCCGAAAAAAATGTCCAAATCGTACCGGTTTCGTGGAATGACTCAGTTATTGGCTACTTGGTGCAGCCTTTCTGCAGACCAATGTAAACAGAAGAACTCACGTGTGGACCAGTGTGGATTGTACAAGCTTTTGACTAAACTAAAGTTCATATTATGATATGAAAACAATGCTCCTTTGACTTAAACAACGTACACCCTTTGAAAGTTTGTTAAACTTTGCACATCCGCAGCAGATTATAGGTAAGGAGCTGGTTAATTACCTTCTGCTGGTTGGCTGTTCTTGTTGTGCCTCGGTGATAACTGATAAGAGCATAGATTGTAGAAAATAATTATGTTGAGAGGCATAGAGCTGTTGCTTTGGTGTTTCGACCGTCTCTTTCTCTTTATAGTTGTTTATTTTGTCTCATCTCTCTGTGATACAGTAGTAGTTGTGCTCCGTGTGTACAATCATATACAGGAGAGTTATCAATTAAAACAAGCATGCATGTCGTCACTCGTCATGCCGTCATGTAATTAACGGTTCATTGCTTTTAAATGTTCTAATGATATTTTGTATGGCTCTGTTGCACTGCACTGTTGGGCTATGTGCTCCAAATCAGTGCTGAAGTTTCTCCTCCATTCTGTTTTTGCACAGTTGAAATTGGCTTAAAAATCCACACTCAAAGACGTATTTGACATGTATTTAATGGCTGGGCTGGGCTGTGAAAATTGATGCTGTGTTGGGGCAGTTTGAGCTGGGCCAGAAAAATAAAATGTGTCCATAAAAACCCTACAAGCGCATCACTAGTGTAGTGCATGTGTGTAGTGTGCACGTATGTACATGCTGCGCTGTGTGGTATAACTCATTGTTACACACCAGAACCGACCTGGAAATGCACACAGAAACCCAAACAAACCGAATTTTCGGCCGATCCGAACCGACCCGAACCGCGTTTTTTCGGCCGGCGCCGAATCATACTGGACTAGGCTGTTGTGGGCTGGGCCAGTCCAAATAGGACCCCCCACCTGGGAACCTAACCTAAGGAGTAGTTCACCCCCAAAATGACTTTTTTTCTATTGATTAGTCATGCCATGGAGAGTAGAGTTCAATAATATTTTTTGGTTTTTGTCACATTCCTAAGACAAAAATTTGATTCGAGTAAATTTACCCCCATTGATTCCGGATGGTGACCCGTTTCGAAACGGGTCACCATCCAGAATGAATGGGGGTACATTTATTGTTATCACATTTTTGTCTTAGGAATGCGACAAAAAACAAAAAATATTATTGAACTCTAGTCTCCATGGCATGACTAATCAATAGAAAAAAAGTCATTTTGGGAGTGAACTACTCCTTTAAAGACTATAAACCCCTCGTAAACTTGTTCAAAGCATTGGCCACCATGCCCACGCAATGTTAGGATTATTAAATGCTTCGTTATAGCCTAGCCCTAGCCTAAAAAGCCCGTATCAGAGTCGGGTCCGCTGTGGAAGGCTATCCACCGCGGTGTAGTGCGGTGTAGTCTTTTTGAGTCATAAAACTACAACGTTAACACTCAAAAAGACTACAGTACACCGCACTACACCCGACTCTGATACGGGCTTTTAATGGGGCCGGGGTCCTCTGTCCTCAATTTATATAAATTGTCAAGCAAGACAGCAAGTTTGGCTGGTTTTGGGATTAATCAAGACGTTGGATGTCTGGATGATGATCGGGATTTGACCAATTTTTTATGACAAGGACCAGAAAATATAAACCTCATCGGACATATATGGACCGGTTGAAAATGACACAGCAGCTCATCAGCGACATCTCTCTCTCTCTCTCTCTCTCTCTCTCTCTCTCTCTCTCTCTCTCTCTCTCTCTCTCGCATCACGTGTTGCTGGGTGCTAGTTATCACACACAGTTCACTCACTCACTGGTATCGGTCGCTGGCTTCATGGCTTTGGATTGGAATAGCGCGCAGTTTAAGTTGCACATGGAGGATGGACAGTCAAAACAAGTAATTGTATTAGTTAGAGTACGTTACAGACACTTTGAAGCGAGAGGACACTTTGAGTAAGGTTGTCAGGACAGTGGACATGTTAAAATGTCACCATGGCTTGAACGGAATATATCTGAGGAGGCACACATGCTTTTGTCAACTGAACAGCTCCTAAACCAGATGCGGGAAGTGGACGCCTTTATCTATTACAGTAGCTCGTGAGTAGCCTCTATACTTACCTTATTATGTCAGCTGAAAGCTGAAATACATAGGTATTTCTGTCCTGCAGGCTATGCAGGATGCTTCTTATTATGAAGGAAATGTGTTCTCAAAGTAATGCAATGTTCAGGTTATTGAGCAACCATTTACGCACGCCGTTGCGCAAATGGTAACGTGGTGAATTAATGTATTTGTACAAGATGGCCCTATTTGTGTACACTTATTATGTTCAAACAGTAGTAGCCTACAATCCAAAATGTAAAGCTTAGGGCTGTGTGCTGCATTTACACGACCTGCTTGTCATTAATGCATACAAATAATATCTATGACCGATATTTTTGTCAGATGTCCGGTACATTTTAACCATGCCGGTCACGATGACCGAGAGTTTAAAATCCTAGCGCAATCACTGAGCTGTATATCTGAGAACCGGGTGATCATGATGTTGCCTGACTGCTAGCGTCAGACTCACACACCACACTACGTGGGGGGAGAGAGATTTTGAGCAGACATTCTATTTCAGCGGGGGCGGGCTAAAGCCTATTGACGTCACACACTCACACACAACACACACACACACACACACACACACACACACACGCGCGCGCGCGCGCGACGGCGACGTGGCGTGACATTGCAAAAATATGTTATTTCTCATAACATATTATATGACTGCATGTTTACGTTAGTGCAAAATGGTATTAAAACGTGATGAAACGGCAATATTGTATAGTTTATTAAAATAATACGAGTCGAGTCTGACACCGCCATGACAGTTTTCACGGACCAATCAGAGTCCACTAGACTCTCACGTGGGCAGAGGACACCAATCAGAGTCCACGAGTGAATCTCACGTGGGCCTACACTGCTCTGACGTGGGCAGAAGAGCTCTGTTTGGAGGGGGCTGGGACCGGAGCAGCCAAACCACATGCCCCAAGCATACAACCCTGATTGGCCCATTCAATTCGCCCGCTCCTCGGGCGAGCTTGAAATAAAATAAAATATGTCCAGGTTCAGTCCACACTACAAACCACCCACCAACAGGGGGTGGTGATGTGCGGACTGAAGTATCAGGCTAATCATGATGAGCCATATAACTTTTTCAGCTGGAGGCTAGATCATTATCATTATAAAAAAAAAAAAAAAAAAAAAAAAAAACTTGTGAGATGTCTTCTGCAATTCAAATTATGTTCAAAACATGTATCTACCAGTGGCAACACTCAAAATAATAATATAGCTTAACATCACGTAGCCATGCCCTTGTCTCTGGTCTGGTGCTGTTGTTGGCAACAGCAACCCTTTTGACAAGTAGACTTTGTACCTGGATGGGGACGATGCTGCATTTGGCTACAGAGAAGACCCAGGGCTTGCGTGGATATTTGTAGTGTCTTGGCGGTGACTCGTCTGGTCATGTCAGCGAGACCCTTGATGACACCTTGGTCTTAAGTTGCTTTAAGGACAGTGTCCTATCTAGATGTGCACTGAGGTGGCGCTTGCTCGAATTCCAGACACTTGTTGTCAACAAACATGGTTGATTTTGCCAATACTGAACTACAGATGCCACCAAGGTGTCATGACTTGGTTGAGACCGTCTTCCTTCAATAATAACTAGGCCTATTAGATCTCATGGGAGAAATTCAGTTTTCAGTTAGGTGTTAAGTGAATTGCATAGACACACCTCACTAATTAGCCAGGCTGGGTATTGAACCTGTGACCTTTTGCTCCTGAGGCGAGCCCTACCCATTCAGCTATATGGCCACCCTGTTGGTAATTGCTTAATGCTTCATTATCTTGTAACCATATTTTCTAGATGTTTTGTATAAACACAAACATGCATAATAAACAAAGGGTTAAGAAGATGTTTTTTACACAAGCACTGTACTACATCCAACACAGTTAATTGTGGATTGTGTGGAAATTAGACAAGAAACATGCTTATTTAATTTCGTTTTAACATGGGTAGTCATAAGTTAGTAATAACATATCAGAAGTCCTTAATTTTCTCCATTGACTTTAATTAAAAGTTTAACTTTTTAATTTTGTTCTTTGAGGACTTGGTGGGCCAGTCGCCAGATTGAGATAGGCAAGGGCCATGTCTGGCACTCTGGCCTTTGTTGCCCATGTGCCTACAATGTTTATTGTGACATACAGTAAATACAATACTCAGGGTAATTTGTAAAATAAATGACACATCTATTCTGTAAAGATAGTTATATTTACACTGTTGTTTCAGCGCGACCGCCACTTCTCGCCCTTAGGGTGTCTTACTAGTCCCACCAATACTGATTTCAGTCATTTCGAGCTTAAAGAGTAATAGAATGGGTCGAACTAGCAATAAATGTTCTATTGCTCTTCCATAAAACCCTAATGGTCTCGGATATTTGATAAAAGCCTCAAAATATAACTTCTTCCACTGGTTGAGAAAACTTAAACACAATTCTACACATTGTGCTAATTGTTTAGAAACACAGCGCTAGTGTGGAGGACTCCTTTCACACTGTTTCACAAATCACAGATTGGGACGGCGTAAGAAAGAACTGCTCCCACTGAGCAGATGGTTGTCTTGCTTGGTTTCCTCTACTGATGTGTGTGAATGGCTGAATGTAATGCACATTATATTTTTATAGCTAAAATCTACAAGCTCACAACATGTCGCAATGTGAGGTGTGTGTGTGTGTGTGTGTGTGTGTGTGTGTGTGTGTGTGTGTGTGTGTGTGTGTGTGTGTGTTTGTGTGTGTGTGTGTGTGTGTGTGTGTGTGTGTGTGTGTGTGTGTGTGTGTGTGTGTGTGTGTGTGTGTGTGTGTGTGTGTGTGTGTGCGTGCGTGCGTGCGTGCGTGCGTGAGAAAGAGACTTCAAATCACTGATAATTTCTGTTCTTTTTTTATTGATTTGTTCAGAGACTCCACCTCCATCCATCCATCCATCAATCCATCCATCCATCCATCTTCAACTGCTTATCCGGAATCGGGTCGCAGGGGTAACAGTTCCAAATGAGATTTCCTGAGCAACTTTATCCACTTCCTCCGGGGGGATCCCGAGGCGCTACCAGCAGTTTGTGGTCTGGATCTGAACTTCATCAGCAGCACATGGAACACAACAAGATTGATAGAACCAGACACACCCGTAATAAAATATGAACAGACAAAACATTTTAATGAACACTATTAACATTTTCTAGCTTATTGACTCAGGATAGTATAGGCTAAATAATATATATTAGGAAAAAAGCGACATGGCGTGTACAGGACAGTCAGCGGAGGAATACATCAGCAATGCCAGAATCATCCTGGTGGAGGGATTACAGAATCTTAAATTTATTGTGGATGATCTGTTTCAGCAAGAAGTGTTCACTAAGGAGGCGTGCAGTGAAATAGAGTCAAAGAATAATAACTATGATAAAACAAGAGAAATAGTGGATAGGGTCACAAAAATGGGAGAGCTAGCCTGCTATGAATTACTAAAGAGCATTGACAAACATAAGAAGAGGACCTTCCCGTCTGAGGACAACCAAGCGAGAGAGCTACACCGATGGATCAGCTGCTTTCCTTTCAAAGATGATGGGGAAATCAAACATTTTAAAGGTACGGTTTACAGGATAAAGGAAAACATTTGTAACACTGATATTGTGATTACATTTTGCCTTTTGAATATAGAGTTGTGAGAGTTAAATCTTGAACTCATCTGTTCATTGTCAAGAATAATGGCCGCGTTTCCCAAATAGTAGAGGACCTGGGTAAGATATGTATGCACTTAACTTAGGAGAGAATTTCTCAACTGTTCTAGACTAATATGACCCCTGGGAACAACTTAAGAACTGTGCGAAATTCTCTATTCGGGGCGAAATACCCGAAAATGACCACGCCCTTTAAAAAATGACCACACCATTAGACCTATGTACTAACATACACATAGCTACATTTTCAAAACCGTTTGTGCTACAGATTTCATGAGGTGCTCAAAGTACATAATACCCATGTCTAGAGGTACATAGAAAATGTGTAAAATATCTTAATTTAATATTTTATGAGAAATGGCCAAAAATAGCTAGAAACGGTCCACTTATTACATACATACGTACAGCAACTGCCATTATAGCTATTTGCTTAAAAATGTCATTTGTGTCATAAAAGAGCTTTTTTCTAATAAAGTAAGCAATCATTTGATTAATAAACATTGTATTAATTATCAATTGAATGTTCTTTTTTTTTTTTTTTTTTACTTGAAATGAAAAATACAAAGCAACGGTTCTGGACAGTGTAGGCTATATACAATTCAAGCATTTAGCAGACGCTCTTATTCCACAGTGATTTACAATAAGCAAGGTCATCAATACATCAGTACATCAACATCAATACATCAAATGGAAAGAAATAGGCAATCTAAGAAAACAGGTGGACCAAGCACCTATTCAGTAAAAACTTCATAACAAATTATAACATAAAAAATTAAACCATCGTTTCGAAGTGGAGTGGTGAAGTTGCTACCCTGTACGGTACGCAAGTTTAGAAACTCTAGGCTTGCTAAGGGAAGGAGCGCTCGTTTTCAACAGCGTCGGCAGATTAGCTACTCACCAGCGTCGGCAGGTTAGTATTTCACCAGGTTAGCATTCACCAGTGTTAGTCTTACTGAGGTTAAGGTTAGGGTTAGGGTTAGGGTTAGAGTTGGGGTTAGGGTTAGAGTTAAGGATAGGTTTAGGTTTTGGTGCACCTCTGCTGCGGTCCAAGTGACTACAATGAAGCGCTCCCTACCTCCGGTTCAGCCAATCACAAGCTTCAAAAATGAGTGTGGGGTGTGGTTTTCCCTTAGCAAGCATAGAGTTTCTAAACTCCCATACGATACTGTATGGTATTGTACTATATGGTATGGTACGGTACCGTACAGTACTGTATGGTACGGCATGGTACTGTACAATACAGTATGGTACCGTACCGTACAGTACCATATAGTACAATACCATACAGTATGGTATTGTACTATATGGTACCATACCATACTGTACTATATGGTACGTTACGGTAATAGGCTAATAATAATAATAGTTACCTACTTCCTCCCGAGGGGGAAATGAAGAGTCTTGCTCAGGGTCACACAGCGACATTGCTACCCTGGCCTGGAATCAAACCAGGAACAACTAGGGGCTCTAGCTGGTTTCCCAGGTGGGCTCCCTAACCATTCAGCTATGCCGCCCCTATAATGGTACCGTACCATACCATACTCATACTGTATGTTACTGTACTATATGGTACAGTATGGTACTGTAGCGTACCATATCGTACTGTATAGTACAGTACAGTACCATACCATACTGTATGGTACGGTACCATACCATAAAGTACAGTACCGTACAGTACGGTACTGTATGGTACAGTACAGCAGTGTTTCTCAATCTTTTTTGGCTTGAGTACCCCCTTTCCCTGATTTTTGAATCCAAGTACCCCCTTTACCCGACATTGGCCGACAACATCATTTTCCATACAAAACTGTAATTAAAACCATAACTAGTGGTATATGATGCTATGATAACCCCCCCTTTCGAGAGTATAACATCACAAAAGGTGGGGAGTGAGTTTCAAACAGTGCCTCCCGAACAGATTTATTTTCAACACTGTGGCCATTTTCAACACTGTGACATTTCAGTCCAGTTTTCATGTCAATAACATTTAAACAACATTCAAACACATCCCAGTTGCCTGGCACCATGTATTTTGGGTTAATAACTGTCAGACTCACAATAGGTTTCTCCAAGGGTCATTATTAAACATAAAAGTAAATGTTTTTTCAGACAGGAGGCCCCCGACCACAGAAAACAGTTAGAGCCTTAACCCTCACGGTGTACACCTTGAGAGCACACCTTACGAATGGCTTCAGGAAACCCATCGTAATAAGGTCTCCTGCAGGAGGATGAAGCAAACCCCTTTCCCGCAAGATTCCCACTAATTGTAGCCCTATAGATATTACTGCCAAGACGGAACACACAACAGCCTTGAAGATTGAGCGCAGCCTTATCAGCATAACGGGTTGTGTGTTAGACTGACGATTGAGAGCCTCGTGTTCGACCCCCGCTTCAGCATATCGATATCAAGGACCCCAGAGTCCCTGTGCCGTGTCTCATTTTGAGAACCAATGCTCTAGTCTACAATATAGTGTCATAGTAGCCTATAAAATGAAAATAATACATATTTAAGATGAGCAGTTAGGTCACATATAGAGTTAAAAATAAACAAGGGTTTTGTGCAGTCAGTTTAGCCTACCAACAGCGCTAAAAGTTTGTTAATTTTCAGTGTTTTATTGATGGGCCGAGTACAATCACAGTGCACTACCAACAGCTGAAATTCATTTGGGAGTGCAGCTGGCTGACGTCCTAACAATCAAAGCCCAGAGCCATTCAAGGAGAGTTTCAGGAAGAGTTGCATCATCTCCGTTCACATGTGGCCAGAGTTGGCAGAACTCTCTAATACAATGCTCTGGCCAGCCTAAGGGCATGCATAGCCTGTTTTGAGAGGGGCGCTTACAAGCAGGTTTGGGAAATACTGTCATCGTAAGGACCGCAGCCTTCGTAGTGTCCTGCGAAGGGCCTCGTACGACCTGCGCTTTGGGAAACGCGGCCACTCTGTAGGCATTCAGTCAGTTTAGAGAGGATTTATCTAATTGCTATTATGTTTTATGTTTAGGTTCAACGCCATGCCACAGATACCAGGGACAATTGAAGAAAAAAGCTTGGAAGCTATCAGAAGTGTGGAAACACACCAACACTTTTCTACCAAAATACAAGAATTCAAATCTGTCTTACACTCCTCTGGTATTAGACACACGTGGAAATGCACCATCTGAAAGCATGACATTAAAGAGCAAAAGAAGAAAATGCAAGAAACCCCGCCCTAAAAAAATGAAGTCCTACATTCCAGTGGATGAGCAGGAAATAGCTGTAGATCTCTTACTCAAAACACAAGAGAAAGAACTTCTCCTGGTTGGTAAGACTGGAATTGGAAAGACAACAGTTGCATGTGAAATGCTGAAAATCTGGGGAGGAAGTGACAGCAATGACCTTGATTACATGTTCTATTTTGATATGAGAAAAAACACAAATCCCAGGAGCTTGAAGGATCTTCTCTTCAATATGTATAGTGAACCATATGAAGGAAAAGAAGAGGTCTTGGAGGACATAAAGAAGAATTCTGAAAATGTTACCATCATTTTTGATGGACTCACAGATCTCTCCTCCTCAGTGATACAGAGAATTGTGGAGAAGGACCTGCTTCCTGACGCAAAGATTGTGATCACATGTAGACCAGAGGTTGAATCAGAAGACTTCCTATCAGACTGGGCTTCTCTCAGAGTGGAGGTGAAAGGCTTCAGCACAAAGTCCATCAAAGTATACTTGGCTAGGATGTTGAACCCTGAGCAGTTTAACAATGTTGAGAAAAACCTGGATTTGTTCAGTCTTTGCCACGTCCCGGTATATGCATTGATGGTGGTTGCTTGCTTTTCTTTTACGAACCCTATGGCTCCACAAAAACCATGCACAGTATCCGAAATATACATCGACATTCTTTGCGGTTGCATTCAAAAGCACAGTGGCAAGGCAATAACAAAAAATGGTCTAAACAACTATATCAGAGACCACATTGAAGAAATATTTTCTTTGGCAAAGGATGCTAATCAGGCAACTGAAAGGAAAACTGTGAACCTTACACCACTGACTTGTAAAGAAAGCTGTGTTCATTCAGTTTTTCTGAACATGTTTAATTTTAACGCTTCATCTTCTGTACCGAAACCTAGCTCTGCATTTCTCCACTACACCATACAGGAGTTTTTTGCAGCGTTGTATTTTTTGAAGAATCCTGACAAAATAACAGATCTTTTGCAACAATGCTGCACTGAAGAGACGAAACACATGAGATATTTGATCCCTTTCTTGTGTGGTTTCTGTAGCAAGAAAAATCTTGAATTAATGAAATGTCTGACTCTAGATCAGCAGACAAAGGAGATTTCTAATTCTTTCATCAAGGATGTAGTATCCACATTTCTCTCGTCTCCACCAGAAGATGCCACATTTCTCTCGTCTCCACCAGAAGATGCCACATTTCTCTCGTCTCCACCAGAAGATGCCACATTTCTCTCGTCTCCTCCAGAAGATGCCACATTTCTCTCGTCTCCACCAGAAGATGCCACATTTCTCTTGTCTCCACCAGAAGATGCCACTGATTGCAGCAACATACTGTTCTTATGCCAATGCTTGTATGAATCTCAGTCAACTGATGCCTGTCTTCACTTTCTGGACAAACTGGACTACTGCC
This sequence comes from Nannobrachium achirus, assembly GCF_963921795.1. NCBI lineage: Eukaryota > Metazoa > Chordata > Actinopteri > Myctophiformes > Myctophidae > Nannobrachium > Nannobrachium achirus. Next base: position 52,313,068 of record NC_137822.1, on the reverse strand, counting down.
TTGATTTGAGCGAAGATAGTCTTGATCCTCACCATTATGGTGCTGTGTCTTATGTAATCAGTCAGTCCCCCCAAAAAATAGAGCTAAAACTTGAAGACACTCCACAGAGATACAACATCCTGCTTGATATTTGCCTGCATGTCAGCAGTAAAGGAGAACATGTTCTTCCCATTCTGAAGCCACTTTATCCAACAGCTCCTACAGTCTGGTCCATTGACCTCTCAGAGAGAAAGGCGTCTGTCCTCCTAGAATGCTTGAAACATCAATCAGAGAAGCAACCAATAGAGCTAACAGAATGGTCAGATCAAGAGAATGACGTGAAGAGTTTCCTTCAGTGTCTGCCCCACATCTCAAAGCTCAGGTAACTGTGATTATAAGTTTTGAATTGTATATTATTAGTTTTATTGACTTGTAAACAGAGTGTTTTAGGTTCATGAGGCAATGTCTTTAATTATGATTATTCCTCTTATTTTTCATTAGCTATAGGTTTACTTCTCAGAATCAAACAGGAGACAGATTTCTGTTGAATCTGTGTTTACAAGCAGCTCTCTACGAGAGTTTAAACACACAAACCATGGAGGAAGTGTTTTCACTGTCTGCATATTTGGAGTTCCAGGACTTCCTTCTAGACCTGTACTCCCATTTCAAAGACTATGATGATACTCACAGAACACACAAGAGAGTTATTCCAGCATTACAACCAGTTCTGGCAGCACGTCCTCCAGACTGGACCATAGATCTCTCAGAGAGAAAAGTCTCCCTCTTCCTAGAGGTGCTGGAACTCCAACAAGAGAAGAAAGAAGTAGAGCTGACAGGCTGGTCAGATGAAGAGAGTGAAGTGAGGATCTTCCTTCGGTGTCTACCCTACATAACAGAGCTCAGGTAACTAAAAGTATGAATATTTTACCATAATTATGTTTAAATTGAAATAAACTATTCTATTTAAAGATTACTGTCTGTAACTGACAAAGTTGTATGACAATTCTTAAAAAAAAGAAGAATTTAAGTATGATTTAAATTACAAAGTTATAGTTACTTGTATTTACATACATTGTTTTCTAAAAAATAAAATAAAATAATACATTTAAAATCTGTATGGTGCTAATAACATGCTGACCTAGTTCTTAATAGATTAATAGATTTGCAGTTCAGTTTGAACAGAATGTTAAAGTAGATTTTTTATGTTTTAGCTGTTTACGTTCATGGATCAAGTTTCTCTGATTTCCACCTGACATCACTATGATTTCTGATTCCTACATTTTACATTGATTGTTTCACCTAAAATCGGATAGATACAGTTTCCATCATTGTTTGGTTCTGTTTATGATCAGAGACTCATATGTCATGTTGGTTTTCATTTTAAACTGTTGCAGTGTTAATGCTGAGTTTGCTGATGCTCCAGAAGCATCCAGGTTCCTGGGGAAGCTCTTCTGTCAAGCAGCAGAACAGGAGGAAGAAACAGGAGGGAAGATTCTAGAATTGTTGTCTTCTGTGTGTAATAACAAAACATTCCCCTTTTCTTGGGAACCTCTTTACGACGAGGACAACTGGTATCAATGTGATGTGCTACTGGACCTATACTCCCATGTGAAGAACTATAAGACTAAAAAAGGCAGAAGTGTTCTTCCAGCATTACAACCAGTTTTTCAGTCAGCTCCTGCAGTCTGGCACATAGACCTCTCAGAAAGAAACGCCTCCCTCCTCCTAGAGGTGCTGAAACTCCAACAACCAGAGAAGAAAGCAGTAGAGCTAAGAGGCTGGTCAGATGAAGAGAGTGAAGCGAGGATCTTCCTTCAGTGTCTGCCCTACATCTCACAACTCAGGTTAATTTTATTTTTTATTTTATATGATTAATATTTGTCACAAAAGCTGTCTACCTTTTCTAAATATATTGAGGAGTTAGCAGTGCTATGTAACTTTCCTGCAAATATCAATCAGTATATTTATCCCACTATAAATCCTGGAGAAAAGGTGAAAACACAGTGTCAGTCATTCCCTCAGTCCATTTATCTCCTCAGTGGGTTGACCAATTGATCAGATTTTTTACATGGACATTGACCAATGGCATATGCAGGAATCAACAAAGCAGACTTTTCATGTTTCCCAAATTTAAGCAATTTATCAATGAACATTACTGGCACAGTTTAATTTTGATTTAACTCTGAGAATGTACAGTTGTATGTATCAATAATAATAATGTATCAATGTGGCTATACTTTATGTGTACACTCTCAGGGTTACATTTACCCTCAGGATGTTGCTGTGTAGTGGCGGTCACACTCCCAAGTCTACATGTGTGCACTTCTGTGTGTGGACTAGTACAGAATTATAATTAAAAGAGGGACAGCTTTCTTTCTTAATGCAAGGGCTACTGTGCAGCATATCCAGGATAGAAGCAAAGTGCAGGGAGAACAAGAGAAAGTATCTGGTTTAAGTATGGTATGCAACTATGCATGATACAACCAATCATTAGTGGAAATACAATTAGAGAATACATGAATCTCTCAGAGAATATTTGATCTCTGGATGATACTATAGTAGTGTACTGTAAACATGAGTCACTGGTGTGTTATTAGCACCACATGACCAACACAGAGACCTACCAAAGTACCAACTCGGCCAGCATAGAGGTCATGCTGGCACGCAGACAGCTCCGCTGGCTAGGTCATGTGATCTGCATGCCTACAGCTTGACTACCTCGACAGATCCTCTACGGTCTACTCCAATCCGGCCAGAGGTCTGCAGGAGGGAAACAAAAGCGCTACAAGGACCACATGAAGGTGCTGCTCAAGAACTGCAACATACCACCAGCAAACCTGGAAAGGATAGCAGCAGATAGAGACACCTGGCGTTCCTCCTGCCTCTCAGGTGTCTCCCACCTGGAGGAGAAGACATCCCTGAGCGCACCAAGCGCTAAAACCCCCCTTTACCCCCGGGAGATATGAAGTCATCATCGACAACGATGGACTGCCATAAGCAAGCAGCAAGCAAGCAGCAGTCAACAGATTGCAATGAGTAAAGAACAAGAAAAACTAGGTGCTCACAGGAGGTAGCAGCAAAGTTAAAAACGTGTGGTGGGTGCTTCTAGGATCAATTGGATAAAACTTGAAAAAGAGAGGAGAGATCCGAGCACTCAAAAAGTTAAAAGAGGAGGAGAACGGACGTAAAAATGGGGTACTTTATTTCATTACAAAATAATACAAGCGAACATGTTCCGACAAACAGAAGTCCTTATATACAGAGAGCTGCAGAGTTGCATACACCTAGTCAATCAGCACTTAGGACACACACCCAAAACCAGTAAGACTCCCTAATCGGGAGATAAGCGACCGTCAGGTCGCAGCGTGATTTTAGGCCAAAATGTGTAGGAGCAGTGTCCAAAAATGTGTTTGAAAAAATCGGCCTGATGGTGGCGCTATATAGGACAGATCCATGTTGATGATATGAGTGTAGACATACTGTGTACCGATTTGCGTGATTTTAGGGCAAAATCTGTAGGAGTGGTGTCCAAAAATTTGTTTGAAAAAATATGCCTGATGTTGGCGCTATATGGGACAGATCCATGTTGATGACATGAGTGTAGACATACTGTGTAGCGATTTGCTTGATTTTAGGGCAAAATCTGTAGGAGTAGTGTCCAAAAATGTGTTTTAAAAAATCAGCCTGAAGGTGGCACTATATGGGACAGATCCATGTTGATGACATGAGTGTAGAGCAAGTGTGTACCGATTTGCGTGATTTTAGGGCAAAATTTGTAGGAGCAGTGTCCAAAAATGTGTTTGAAAAAATCGGCCTGATGGTGGCGCTATATGGGACAGATCCATATTGATGAGATGAGTGTAGACATACTGTGTACCGATTTGCGTGATTTTAGGGCAAAATCTGTAGGAGTAGTGTCCGAAAATGTGTTTTAAAAAATCGGCCTGAAGGTGGCACTAAATGGGACAGATCCGTGATGAAGAGATGAGCGTAGACATACTGTGTACCGATTTGCGTGATTTTAGGGCAAAAATTGTAGGAGCAGTGTCCAAACATTTGTTTTGCAAGAATCGGCCTCATGGTGGCGCTAGAAGAGGGGCATGTGAGAATTGATGGGTGGAGGTTGTGGTTTGGCAGGCAAGGAGTATGTGTGCAAAATTTGGCATGGATCGGGGCAACGGTTGCGGAGATATGAGCAGGGCAAAAGTGTGACGTGTGACAGACTGACTGACTGACAGCTGGTCGAGGTTTTGATAGTAACTGCGACCTGACGGTCGCAATTTCACACGTGTGTGTGTGAGCAACACAAAAGGTAATTACATAGGAACAACAGACACTGATCAAAAAGACGTTTCTCTCTGGTTTAATTTTTTGAGCCGATCCCCGCCTCTGGTTAGCGGTTTTATATGCTCAAGGCCAATAATGCAAAACAAAGTATCATTACTATTGTGTATTTATTTAAAATGTCTGGCTATTGGATATACGTTATTGTTAGTGCGGATAGCATACTTGTGCTCCGCTAGACGGTCCCTAAAGCGACGTTTGGTTCTTCCCACATAGAAAACACCAGGGCAGGTGCATATTAACCTGTAGATGACACGAGTAGTGCTACAGTTAATAAAGTCATTAATCTTATATTAGTCTTAAAGTCCATAAATGTTTTTGTTTGCTCAACATTAAAACAGTGTGGGCAGTGCATACATTTCTAATAGCCTATTGGTCTCTTAAGCCAGGATTCACTTTTTGGGGGGTGCTTTGCCACCCACTGATTTTATTGTTGAACTTACTGATTGGATCATTCACAACAATGTATTCATGTTCACTGATGCTATTTATAAACAGTGTATTGGTGTTCCCATGGGGTCATGTTTCTCTCCAACTCTGCATGTTTGTATCTTGGCTATTGGGAGAAAGGTTTTGTTTTAAACACTGTTAACCCCCTTTTCTCCCGCATAACCTGGTATGGTCGCTACATTGATGATCTATTGCTTATTGTCAACGGCTCGCAGGTACTTGAATTTCATAAATATCTAAATTCCTTGAACCGGAATATCAAACTCACTATTGAATATTCTCAAACTGCCATTAACTTTCTAGACCTCACTCTATCCAAAGATTCCCTGGGAAATCTCCATACCACCATCTTTAGGAAAAACAACTTATTTCAACATGCTGCTCAGAGCCGACTCATTTCACCCATCTTATCTAATTAATAATATTCATTTTGGTGAATTCCAGCAGCTACGCTGCTTATGTGATGGGGATGATGACTTTAACACACATGGGCTACTGATATGGCTGGTCGCTTTCTAAGTAGAGGATATAAGGCAGAGGTTGTCTCACGTGCCCGCAACAAGGCACATGACATTAATCGTAAAGATTTATTAATAAAAAAGAAACACACAAATTCCTCCCAATCCTGACCTTATTTTGTTACACAATACAGCACAGCAGCCAGCCACATCAGTCGCATCATCAAAAACAACTGGGGTATTATCGATAGTGACCCTACGCTTAGACACGTCTTCCCTGAACCTCCTGTGGTTTCCTTCAAAAGGGCTCCTACGCTAAGAAACAAATTAGTCCATAATTTTTTACCTCTCCCAAAAATGTAATCTTGGCTTAAGAGACCAATAGGCTGTTACAAATGTGTGCACTGCCCACAATGTTTTAATGTTGAGCAAACAAAAACATTCATGGACTTTAAGACTGATAAAACGTATAAGATGAATGACTATATTAACTGTAGCACTATTCATGTCATCTACAGGTCCTGGTGTGTTCTACCGGTATGTGGGAAGAACCAAACGTCGTCTTAGAGACTGTCTAGCGGAGCACAAGTATGCTATCCGCACTAACAATATTGTATATCCAATAGCCAGACATTTTAAAGAAATACACAATATATGATACTTTGTAGCGCATTATTGGCCTTGAGCATATAAAACTGCTAACCAGAGGCGGGGATCGGCTCAAAAAATTAAACCAGAGAGAAACATTTTGGATCCACTCTCTGGTGTCCTCCAGGTCTGAATGAGGATATAGACGTTGTGTTTTCTTAGGTACATTTTGCAGTTTTATTTTTCATGGCCTTGTTACTTTGTTGCTGCTTTGTTGAATTTGTATATTGTTTTGCTATATTATTTTCTTTCTCTGTATTTAGCCTTATTGGTTAATTCATCGATTGCTTCAGTGTCTGCTGTTCCTATGTAATTACCTTTTGTGTTGCTCACACACACACACACACACACACACACACACGTGTGTAATTTTGGGTGTGTCCTAAGTGCTGATAGGTGTCTGCAACTCTGCAGCTCTCTGTATATAAGGACCTCTGTTTGCCTCATATATGCCCTGATGAAGACCCTGAGCGGTCGAATCATGTTCGCTTGTATTTTGTAATGAAATAAAGTACCCCGTTTTTACGTCGGTTCTCCTCTCCTTTTAACTTTTTGAGTGCTCAGATCTCCTCTCTTTTTCAAGAGTTCAGAGAGTACAGACAAATAAAGTTGAAACATTAAGATTTTAAACATGTAGAAAGATTGTACATATTTAAACTATTATTCAGAAGTAAATCCCCAACTTGGCCATGTTACAGATGCAACGCATTGTGAACTTATAGATCTGCTTCTGTTGTTTAAGTTAAAGTGACTTAACTGTTACTGTGTTACTGTATAATAAGTACTTTAAATTCATTAGAAAACAGGTTCCTTTTTTTTAAATAACAGTTTCGTATGTATAAGGTTTCCATCTGACATCAACTATATGTTTTCTGATTCTTACATTTTACATTGACTGTAAAATCGGGTAAATACAGTGTCCATCATTGTTTGGTTCTGTTTATGATCAGAGATTCATATTTCATGTTGGTTTTCATTTTAAACTGTTGCAGTGTTAATGCTGGCGGTCCAGAAGCATCCATGTTCCTGGGGAAGCTCTTCTGTCAAGCAGCAGAACAGGAAGAAGAAACAGGAGAGAAGATTCTAGGATTGTTGTCTTCTGTATGTAATTACAAAACATTCCCCCTTTCTTGGGAACCTAACGACGACGACAACAACGTGGATAAATGTAATGTGTTACTGGACCTATACTCCCATGTGAAGAACTATAAGACTAAAAAAGGCAGAAGTGTTCTTCCAGCATTAAAACCAGTTTTCCAGTCAGCTCCTGCAGTCTGGTACATAGACATCTCAGAGACAAACGTCTCCCTCTTCCTAGAGGTGCTGGAACTCCATCCAGAGAAGAAGAAACCAGTAGAGCTGAGAGGCTGGTCAAATCAAGAGAGTGAAGTGAGCAACTTCCTTCAGTGTCTACCCTACATCTCACAACTCAGGTTAATTTTATTTTTTATTTTCTATCATTAATATTTGTCACAAAAGCTGTCTACCTTTTCTAAATATATTGAGGAGTTAGCAGTGCTATGTAACTTTCCTGCAAATATCAATCAGTATATTTATCCCACTATAAATCCCGGAGAAAGGTGAAAACACAGTGTCAGTCATTCCCTCAGTCCATTTATCTCCTCAGTGGGTTGACCAATTGATCAGATTTGTTACATGGACATTGACCAATGGCATATGCAGGAATCAACTAAGCAGATTGTTCATTTTCCCCAACTTTAAGCAATTTATCAATGAACATTATTGGCACAGTTTAATTTTGATTTAACTATGAGAATGTACAGTTGTATGTATCAATAACAATAATGTATCAATGTGGCTATACTGTATGTGTACACTCTCAGGGTTACATTTACCCTCAGGATGTTGCTGTGTAGTGGCGGTCGCACTCCTAAGTCTACATGTGTGCACTTCTGTGTGTGCACTAGAACAGAATTATAACTAGAAGCAGTGCTCTTCCGAGCACAGGTCTCCACCAGGCCGTGCGTCCTGGTGGTGCTACTGTATAATAGGCCAATGTAAAAAGGGTGCCATATGTTCTTCACCTTAGATCTTTCATGGCAATCGGACGCTGCATGCACCAGCAGGTGAAAGTCTACCTGCTGGTGGCACTATAACAGGCCAATGTGAAAAAGGAACTATTTGTTGACCTAGTGGGAAAATGTGTGGCAAATTTCACGGTAATCGCAAGATGCGTTGATGATTTGAGGCATTTTGTACAAAAAAACTGAGCAATCCTGCAAACTTTGGAAGCTAATATTAGCCAATCAGGATGTAATATGAAATATCAGACGGATCAGACTTGATCACATGACTATAGAGATGCTGTGTACCGATTTGCGTGATTTTTGGATAAAATCTCAAGGAGTAATATCCAAAAATGTGTTTTACATAAGTCGGCCCAAAGGTGGCGCTATAAAAGGCTGATGTTAAAAATGCAGGGCAAAGGTTTATCCTTTGCCTCTAGGGAGTGCGCTTACAAAGTTTGAAACTGATCGGTGGAGTTATAGGTAAAACCACAAATCAGCCTGTTATAGCACCACCACGAGGCTGATTTAAAAAAAAAACAAGTTGCATTTCTTCCTCTGCCTAGTGGGAACGTGTGTGTGCAATTTCATGATAATTGCACTTTGCGTTTGTGATTTGAGGCATTTTGTTGAAAACGGCTCAATCCTACAAACTTTGGAAGCCAATCTTAGCCAATCAGGATGGAATATGCAAAATCGGACAAATCCGTGTCGCTCACATGACTGTCAAGATACTGCCTACCGATTTGTAGGATTTTTGGACAAAATCTGTAAGAGTAGTGCACTGAAATGTGTTTTGCGAACATCGGCCACTAGGTGGCGCTAGAAAAGGCCCATATGAAAAATATAGGGCAGAGGTTCTAGATTAGCATCCAGGGAATGTGTGTGCTCACTTTGGCAGCGACCGGGCCAACGGCGACTGAGATTAGCTGCTCACAAACTGCGAGGACGCACGGACGGACGCACAGACGGAGGGGAAAACATATTCTCCCCCATGCCTTCGGCTGGTGCAGACAAAAAGAGGGACAGCTTTCTTTCTTAATGCAAGGGCTACTGTGCAGCATATTATCCAGGATTGAAGCAAAGTGCAGTGAGAACAAGAGAAAGTATCTGCTTTAAGTATGGTATGCAACTATGCATGATAAAACCAATCATTAGTGGAAATACAATCAGAGAATACATGAATCTCCAGAGAATATTTGATCTCTGGATGATACTACAGTCGTGTACTGTAAACATGAGTCACTGCTGAGTTATTATCAGAACAGCAGAGTGCTTTTCCTGGGACAGTGGTTACACTACCACTAGTCAACAGAGGACGTAAAAATGGGGTACTTTATTTCATTACAAAATAATAAAAGCGAACATGTTTCGACCGCTCAGGGTCTTCATCAGGACATATATGAGGCAAACAGACAAACAGAAGTCCTTATATACAGAGAGCTGCAGAATTGCAGACACCTAGTCAATCAGCACTTAGGACACACACCCAAAATTACACACGTGTGTGTGTGAGCAACACAAAAGGTAATTACATAGGAACAACAGACACTGGAGCAATCAATCAATTAACCAATAAGGCTAAATAAAGAGAAATAAAATAATATAGCAAAAGAATGTATAAATTCAACAAATGAAGCAGCAACAAAGTAACAAGGCAAATGAAAAATAAAACAGCAAAAATGTACAAAAGAAAACACATGAAGTCTATATCCTCATCCAGACCTGGAGGACACCAGGGAGTGGATCCAAAACGTTTCTCGCTGGTTTAATTTTTTGAGCCGATCCCCGCCTCTGGTTAGCAGTTTTATATGCTCAAGGCCAATAATGCACTACAAAGTATCATTACTATTGTGTATTTCTTTAAAATGTCTGGCTATTGGATATACGATATTGTTAGTAGCATACTTGTGCTCCGCTAGACGGTCCCTAAGGCGACGTTTGGTTCTTTCCACATAAAACACACCAGGGCAGGTGCATGTTAACATGTAGATGTAATGAGTAGTGCTACAGTTAATAAAGTCATTAATCTTATACGTTGTATTAGTTTTAAAGTCCATCAATGTTTTTGTTTGCTCAACATTAAAACAGTGTGGGCAGTGCATACATTTCTAACAGCCTAGATAGATAGATACTTTATTGATCCCCGAGTGGGAAATTCAGATATCCCATAGCTACATACAGGCATATTAGTTAAAAACACAACACAAAACAGAGGAATTGGACACAGGTTAAAAACAGAGAGTGAATACACATAAAAACATTAAAAAGCATTTAAAAAGGTAACCATGGGGATAATAACTAGACCAGGTCACCTGGTTCTGCCAGACCCGCAATGTAAACTTGTAGATCGGCTGTTTTGACTAGTATGGCACTGAACTAACACATGAACACACAGGATTGTATAGGCTGAGCAGCTGGAAATGTTTGTGATCTTGTAGATGGGCTGAGGAATTTATAGTGTCAGCAGCTCGTCAGCCAACTCAACTCAGCTGGTCCTGTACAGGTGACGGCACTCAAGGCAATCAGCCGAGCAAGGGAAGGGAGGAGCAGATGAGCAGTCAGAGGCAAACACAGGCACACTGAGGAAAAGAGGGACCGACCGACCGACCGACAGACCGACAGACCGACAAAGCCTTTTGTAGGCCGACCCCCTGGGTCTGGCAAAAAGTCCATTGCATAGGCCTAAAAAACGAATTAGTAGTCCAGGTCTAGCGGCTGGCCATCGATTATTGTTGCAGGGCCACGAACGGAACATGTCCTTACGACTGCTTTTCTGGCCTTTTAGGATACTGTGGAGAGGATGGCTAGCATTGCTCATTATGGCCCTGCTCTTGTTATTTGTGCACCTCTCCACAACCAGTTCCAGTGAGTCCGGCCTCTCCCCCAGAACGGAGCCAGCCTTCTTCACCAGCTTGTTCAGCCGCTTAGCGTCCTTGTCCATCAGACTGCCTCCCCAGCAGACTGCAGAACATGTCTTTTTATAGACGGCCTCAGAGTTCAGAGCCTATTGGTCTCTTAAGCCAAGATTCACTTTTTGGGGGGTGCTCTGCCACCCACTGATTTTATTGTTGAACTTACTGATTGGATCATTCACAACAATTCATGTTCACTGACGCTATTTATAAACAGTGTATTGGTGTTCCCATGGGGTCATGTTTCTCTCCAAACTATGCATGTTTGTATCTTGGCTTTTGGGAGAAACGTTTTGTTTTAAACACTGTTAACCCCTTTTTCTCCTGCATAACCTGGTATGGTCGCTACATTGATGATCTATTGCTTATTGTCAACGGCTCTGAGATGCAGGTACTTGAATTTCATAAATATCTAAATTCCTTGAACCGGAATATCAAACTCACTATTGAATATTCTCAAACTGCCATTAACTTTCTAGACCTCACTCTATCCAAAGATTCACAGGGAAATCTCCCTACAACCATCTTTAGGAAAAAAAAACTTCTTTCAACACGCTGCTCAGAGCCGACTCATTTCACCCAACTTATCTAATAAATAATATTCCTTTTGGTCAATTCCAGCGGCTACGCTGCTTATGTGATGAGGATGATGACTTTAACACACAAGTTACTGATATGGCTGGTCGCTTTCTAAGTAGAGGATATAAGGCAGAGGTTGTCGCACGTGCCCGCAACAAGGCACATGACATTAATCGTAAAGATTTATTAATAAAAAAGAAACACACAAATTCCTCCCAATCCCGACCTTATTTTGTTACACAGTACAGCACAGCAGCCAGCCACATCAGTCGCCTCATCAAAAACAACTGGGGTATTATTGATAGTGACCATACGCTAGACGCGTCTTCCCTGAACCTCCAGTGGTTTCCTTCAAAAGGGCTCCTACGCTAAGAAACAAATTAGTCCATAATTTTTTACCTCCCCCAAAAATGTAATCTTGGCTTAAGAGACCAATAGGCTGTTACAAATGTTTGCACTGCCCACAATGTTTTAATGTTGAGCAAACAAAAACATTGTCCACCGTCTGGCAGAGCACAAGTTCTATCTGCACTAACAATATCGTATATCCAATAGCCAGACATTTTAAAGAAATGCACAATAGTAATGATACTTTGTAGTGCATTATTGGCCTTGAGCATATAAAACTGCTAACCAGAGGCGGGGATCGGCTCAAAAAATTAAACCAGAGAGAAACGTTTTGTATCCACTCCCTGGTGTCCTCCAGGTCTGAATGAGGATATACATGTCGACTTTATGTGTTTTCTTTAGTACTTTTTTGCTGTATTATTTGTCATGGCCTTGTTACTTTGTTGCTCCTTTATTTGTTGAATTTATACGTATATTGTTTTGCTATATTATTTTCTTTCTCTTTATTTAGCCTTATTGGTTAATTGATTGCTCCAGTGTCTGTTGTTCCTATGTAAGTACCTTTTGACTTCTGTTTGTCTGTTTGCCTCATTATGCCCTGATGAAGACCCTGAGCGGTCGAAACATGTTCGCTTTTATTATTTTGTAATGAAATAAAGCACCCTGTTTTTACGTCCGTTCTCCTCCTCTTTTAACTTTTTGAGTGCTCGGATCTCTCCTCTCTTTTTCAAGAGTACAGAGAGTACAGACAAATAAAGTTGAAACATTAAAATTTTAAACATTTATAAAGATTGTACATCCATATTTCAACTATTATTCAGAAGTAAATCCCCAACTTGGCCATGCTACAGATGCAACGCATTGTGAACTTGTAGATCTGCTTCTGTTGTTTAAGTTAAAGTGACTTAACTGTCTGTTACTGTGGGTGGTTACTGTATAATAAGTACTTTAAATTCATTAGAAAACAGGTTCCCTTCTTTTTTTTAAATAACAGTTTCAAACAGTTTCAACTATATGTTTTCTGAGTCTTACATTTCACATTAACTGTAAAATCGGGTAAATCCAGTGTCCATCATTGTTTGGTTCTGTTTATGATCAGAGATTCATATTTCATGTTGGTTTTCATTTTAAACTGTTACAGTGTTGATGCTGACAGTCCAGGACCAGAAGCATCCCTGCTCCTGGGGTATCTCTTCTGTCAAGCAGCAGAACAGGAAGAAGAAACAGGAGTGAAGATTCTAGAATTGTTGACTTCTGTGTGTAATTACAAAACATTCCCCCTTTCTTGGGAACCCTACGACGGCCACAACTTGAATCAATGTGTTAAGCTACTGGACCTATACTCCCATGTGAAGGACCGTAAGACTAAAAAAGGCAGAAGTGTTCTTCCAGCATTAAAATCAGTTTTCCAGTCAGCTCCTGCAGTCTGGACCATACACCTCTCAGATGGAAACGTCTCCCTCTTCCTAGAGGTGCTGAAACTCCATCCAGAGAAGAAGAAACCAGTACAGCTGAGAGGCTGGTCAGATGAAGAGAGTGAAGCGAGGATCTTCCTTCAGTGTCTACCCTACATCTCACAACTCAGGTTAATTTTTTTTTTCATTAATCATTAATCATCAATATTTGTCACAAAAGCTGTCTACCTTTTCTAAATATTGAGGAGTTAGCAGTGGCGTGATTCAAAATAGCGGCGCAGTTCGTCCAGTGGAGACGCCCCTCTTAACAACACACACGCATATATAAAACTGTTAAAGCCTGCACTTTTGTGCTGTGCTCAAAATAAACTTGACACTTGTACTTTGAAAGGCCTCTCATTTTATTTATCTTCTGTGCTGGGTGTTTTTTTTAATGGGTTGGCATGGTACGTAAAGAGAAATTAGAATTAGTGAAAACGGCTCACAACACACTTTGAAAAGATAAAAATATACTGTCTTGTTTTGTTCACTAGGCTACTAGAAAATGCAGACATAACTTAGAAAATGCAGACATAACTGTTTATTTACAACAGCCAAAAATGTAATACAGTTGTAAAACATGGGCTGTAGGAAACAATTAAGGAAACCATAAAATGTGAATTAACGTTCATACTCAGCATTTCCTTAAAGCTTATTCGAATTCGCCTTTACTTACTTTAACATCTCTCATACACATTAAAGTCTTGTCTAACCTCATTGATGAATAACATATTGCATTTTAGGCATTTTCAGCAATATACAGTGCTATTATTAATACTTTATTACATGATTTAAAGTCAGACAACATACATTTACAACATAAATTATTTCTCTGTTACAATAATATGCTGCTATTTGGAGTGGGTTGCCACCGCAAAAGTATCTTTTCTGAATACAATGACAATACATATCTTATCTAATGGCATCGTATCTTGCTGATGTAACAGTTTCTTCCATAACTCATATGTACTGTATATTTCAGATGTGATCCAGGATTCTTCCAGCACATGTGTAAATCCATCACTGTTAGATCCAGAGAGGAGGTGGAACAGCTGGTCTCTCTCCTCCGTCTCCTTGATTTCAACCTGGTGCTGACAGGAGAGTTAAGGAAAGACACCTGCGAGACTGTGGGGAAAGGTTCAAAAATCCAAAGGCTAATGTAGGTTATGATTATATTAACATCTTGGCTACTATTCCTAAAAGCAGCATATTGTCTTGGATCTCAGTCATTTGATATAGTTGTGTTGTTAATACCAGGAGTGTTTATATTAACTAAAAGCTTTTATTTTTCCTTAATCTTCAGATTGTCCGAAAGCATGGTATTGCGGCTTTTACGATCAGTAAGAACAGAGCGTTTGCCCTGTCCAGTGGCTATTGAAGAGCTTTCCATTCTAGAGACGTCGACACCACAATCAGAGAGACTATTGTCCAGGGTTGTTAGTAATGTAGCATCCCTGCTGAGACACTGGTCAGTCAGATGTTTGGACATGACCAAGTCCAGCATCCAGTCATATCTCCTCCTTCCACTGTTGAGTCACCATGATCAACTGACAATCAAGTGAGTCTGTTGGTTTTGTTGAGTCATAAAAAGACGTAAGAAAATATAAAATAAAAACCTTCAGCAACCGTCATCCTAAACATGTTCAATAATGACATGTTATTACATACATACTCTGATTAATAATTTCTTCAGACTGTGTCCAGAGGTTCTACAGGAGCTAGCTGGTGTTGTGTATAGAGCTCAGGATGAGGACTTGACAAAGTCTTTCCTGGAGAAGGTTGGTGGAGATCTGACCCCCTGCTCTCTAGACTGGGAGGTTGTTCTCTATCTGCTACAGCAGTCATC
The DNA here is from genome assembly GCF_963921795.1 of Nannobrachium achirus. NCBI lineage: Eukaryota > Metazoa > Chordata > Actinopteri > Myctophiformes > Myctophidae > Nannobrachium > Nannobrachium achirus. The sequence goes on along the minus strand of NC_137822.1, from coordinate 52,298,020 downwards.
AGCCCAGATGTTCACTGTGGACTTGAGGAAGCAAAGGATCTGGGAGAGAAGCATCACAGGTCTTTTACCCTTTCTGGACAAAATTTCATTTAAAAGGTGAGTTAAATAATTTTTTAATTGTGAAAAATAATGGCTCTATACATCTTCTACAGTTAGGACCCTATTTTCATCCATGCCTTACACCCCCCCCCCCCCCCCCTTTTTTTGAGCGGTGCAAACCGCTCCTATAGACCGCTTAAAAAAAATGATGTCACAAATGATGTCACAAATGATGATGACATGAGTCCGCTAGACCAATGAAACACTTCGATTCTGTTGATCTGTCCATGATGTCATAGTCACATAGGCACCCGATTGGTTAACTCTGACTTAGAACGCGTTTAGGCCGCGTTCTAAAAAATTATTGAGCGGTGCTAACCTTGAATTTCAAAATTGTATGAGTCATGTATTTATTATCTATAATACATGAAAACAAACCACACCTTTAGACAGAGCGCTTTAATCACAGGGCCCTGTCTAAAAGTGTGGTTTATTTTCATGTATTATAAATATATCCAGCTCAAGACAATTTTGAAATTTAAAGAATATAAATAAACAGCTTATAATTATCATGTAGATCGAAGTACGAGCTTTACCACGCCTAACCAACCTTATATCCTGGACACTTCATGGGAGTGAAAATACAGTACTGTCGATCTGTTGATCTGATTGGTTAACTCTGACTTAGAACGCGTTTAGGCCGCCTAAATTACGTCATAAAAAATTATGGAGCGGTGCTAACCTTGAATTTCAAAATTGTATGAGTCATGTTTTTTATCTATAATACATGAAAACAAACCACACCTCTAGACAGAGCGCTTTAATCACAGGGCCCTGTCTAAAAGTGTGGTTTATTTTCATGTATTATAAATATATCCAGCTCAAGACAATTTTGAAATTTAAAGAATATAAATAAACAGCTTATAATTATCATGTAGATTGAAGTACGAGCTTTACCACGCCTAACCAACTCTATATCCTGGACACTTCATGGGAGCGAAAATACAGTATAGGGACATCAAATATCGGGACATCAAATATCGTCCCAACATAAATAACACTTTGCCACATGCCAGACTTCTCATTTCGAATGACTTTGTCTTCAAAGTATCTGAACATGACCTTTCAGGGTCATTAGAATGCACTATCATGTATTCTAATCTTTAGGTACCGGTATCTTGTAACACTGTAGTACCAGTACTCAGATTCAGACATGAAGAGCTCCAGGAAATCAGGCACCATCAACAGTTTGGTCTCTCCTTAGGCCTTCTTCCTCAGGTGGGTCTCTCCTTGGGTCTCTCCTTAGGTCCTTAGGTCCCACTTCTCCAGGTATTCTTTGTCTTTCTTCAGGTGATGAATAACACCGGTAGATTTCCCCCGCACAGTCCTTTCCAAAGTTTCCTCTGCCTTCTGGATGCCGAGTCTGAAGTTGGCCACATTTGGACGCAGCTTCCGTCCCCTATGGTAAACAGCCAGTGCAGACTCAAAATCCCCCATGGTGCACAGTGCCTCTGCCTTACAGTACAATCCCTTGTAAAATGTCTTGTCATGTTTAAAAAATGCCTCAGCGTCCCTTAAAGCATTTTATGGATCCCCCATCTTCAGGAAACATTTAGATCGCGCAGCGAGGCAGTCCTTGTCATCCACCTTGAGCATTAATCCCATGGAATAGCTTTCTATAGCTTTGATATAGTGCCCCTTTTGGTACAACTGATCTCCCATTGCCAATAACTTTGAAATGTCGGGAAGAAGGGGATGACCTTTGGTGGGACAACCTTTGGCGCTGGGGCTCCTTCCGTGTCAATCATGGTGGCGGCCATTTCCCCCTTTATGTAGTGCTCGCTGCTCGTGCGATACCAGACACAATTGTGATCCGCTTTTGGAGAAATTACCTGTGTTGGTTTGACTGCTGCTTTTATATCTGTTACGCTGACGACAGATCTACCCATGACGTCATCCATTGCTTTGTGGAGTTCAGTTTTGAAGCCTTGACTTCGGCAAATTGGATGTACTGTAGCCTACATGTAGGATGCTGTCATCATGCCATAAGTGACCATATACTGTAGGCCTATTTGTTGTTGTTGTTGGGTTATGAAGGTTGATAAGTACATCACATTTCCGTATGCTACGTGAACACATCACATTGTGACTGTAAGTAAGCGATGTAGGTACATTGCGAAGAAAAGGCTTGAAAATCAAAGTCCACAGTATATCATACTCCCTAAATATTTTTGCACCGCTCACTTCGCACAGGTGCGATTTTTTCTATTTTGAAAACCATTTTAAAATAAAGTAAAGCTCACAACCTGTCGATGTAGAACGTCTAGTTAAACTATTTTTATGTTAATCCATGTTCTCAGACCCAATCCCAGCTTTACATTGAGTGCCATCAGAGAGACATATCAATGTCGTTCCAGTGACAGTGTGCCAAGTTTATTGAGGTTATTCGACCATGTAATCAACCTGAACAACACAGAGATGGACACAGAGGTCTGTGATGCTCTGCTCTTCACCCTCAAACACTGTGACAAAGTGACAGAACTCAGCCTGTTGTGGACCTCCATACCACCACAAGATATTGAGCGCATCATGCTCTCTATGGATAAAGTCTCTCATCTCAGGTAAGTTGGATGTAGCCAATTGTCTTTGTTTTAATATGATTTTGAATACATTATGCCTTTGCTTTGCATGGTTGTGTATTTGCATGTTATTAATAGTTGTTCAATGTAGTGATGATTAAATGTGTTTTGTTGTACATCCTCATACCAGTGTTGACAGGAGACTGCTGCTGAAGTTCCTCCACTGCTGCACTACCTGTCATACACAGCAGGGGGCAGCAGAAGGTCTGCTCAGAGCTCTGCACTACAAACTGGACCTGTCCTGCTCCTCCTCTGTGGACCTGTCAGAGCAGTCGGAGGCTCTGTCTCTGACTGTCACTTACTGCAGGGACATCTCTACTGTCCTGGGACACTGCAGGGACATCTCTACTGTCCTGGGACACAGCAGCAGCCAGGACATACATCTCATCCTATCAGACTGTGAGGTAGAGGACAGTGGGCTGGACCTGTTGTTCCCTGTCCTCAACAGAGTCCATCTGAGGTGAGAAGGACAGCACTTTGCTGCCGGATGTTGCTTTTTCATCATGTGTTGATTTGCCACAATGTTCACACAATAGTTTTAATCTAAAGGCCATTCTACACCAATGCAGCTCCTTGAAACATGGAACTACTTATTGTTGTAACCTATACGTTGTTTCAATCCGGGAGCCACCTCTTGTTGCTATAAATATAGCAACATAATGTTTGTACACACACACACACACACACACACACACACACACACACACACACACACACACACACACACACACACACACACACACCTCTATTAACATACCGTTGTTTCCTTTTGAGATGCAGTGATCATCCCATGATGTGCACTGCAATGTACAGTAGTTTCAAATGCACTACATTGCAGGCTTTTTGTTAGTGAAAAAATAAGAAGACACGTGTGACATGTGTCATCTGGGCAGCTTGCCCCAGGAAATGTGCCAATCTCAACTGTATATCGCTTTGCCTTTCCTACTGATGGTGTTGTATTGACTGCAATGTCTTTCCATCATGGTGTGTCTAAGTTTTCCCTTGGTCCTATAATCTTTTCTTAACTGTGGTACTGTCTTTGGCGCCTGAATTTCCCCCAGCAGGATCAATACAGGTCTTATCTTATATTAACCAATGCAGAAATGACAGTGTCTTATTGACTTTGTCACTTTGCCAGCACTCCCAGCAGAGAAGCCAACGCTAAAGCAGTTGTTCTTAAGATATTTTGTTCCAGGGACCCCCAGGGCATATTTGTGGTGTTATCTCTCTTCAAGATCTCACAATGTGTCACAATACGGCACTTTGTGTGGTGATCTTGTAAATCGACTATTTTTGAATATCCAAAGTATAAAATAGGACAAAGGTGATTCAACTGTTTCTTATTTTTCTGGAGACTCCCTGGAACCCCATCGAGGACCACTGGTGGTCCATGGACCCTACTTTGAGCACCACTAAAGCATTCTCTAGCAGAGTTGTGACCTTCTAATTATGTATTTATTATTCTCCAGATGCAGCAAATCCCTCCTTCTCCAGCTGCTATCTCTGGTCTCTGTGGGCAGTGAAAGGGACACAGTGATGCGAGCAGGTTCCCTGGCTGGAGCCCTGGGTGGAGAGCTGGACCTCAGTGGGACCACACTAGATCAGAAGACCTGTAGATGTTTGGCCCTGTTTCTGGAACACTCTGAGGGACTGACAGAACTGGACCTCAGTCACTGTCAACTCACTGACCAGCTGCTAGAGACTCTGATCCCCCACCTGCACAAAGCACAAGTCCTGGAGTGAGTAGTCTTATAGAATGGAGTGGTTTGCATGTGTATGTGTGTGACCATGAGGTATTAATCTGTTCCTTTGTCCTTTCTCTTCCTTGTATTGTTGTAGTCTGAGTGACAATAAGCTCACTGATGCTCTAACTGACAGATTACTCCAGCTGCCCTCCATCCATACCTCCATCCAAACTGCGGTGAGTAGAATGGACTTGTGTTTGATTGTATGCATTATTAATAGACTAAACATATTCCCAGGTTTTCAGAAATATTACTATACGCATATCATACATGTTGAATAATATGTTCCTTCTTTTGATGTCTTTCTAGATTCTTCAATAACTGCTTCGAGGACATAACCCCCTTCCAGAATGACAAACACTTTGAAATATGGTCAAGTCAACCAATCAATCAGAATATGAAATAGGGTTAATACCAGTATATGACAATTAGAATCCGTATCATCTGCAGAATATGAAATAAGGTTAACCAGTATATCAGAATTACATGTAGAATTATCCCCTGAATCAGAATAAACTGAATCAAAATAATCTGAATCAGAATAAATAGCAGGCTTTGAAACATTGTGAACCAATCAACAGCAGGTTTTTAAATATGGTCAAGTTCAACCAATCATTTTGGTCCAAGTAGAGAAACATGTCATGGTTCTCAAAAATGTTATAGTCATGGGTCAGCTGTGCTTAATAAGTCAAACTTGAAGGATGTCATGTGAAATAGCCAAATAATATACTTAAGGTATATATTTCACAGATTTAGTATTAATTTAAATTGTCAATAGTTAATAGTATCGCTTTGTTCTGTTATATTATCATGAGACTGTCTCACTGTCATTTCAAGTAGCTTTGTGCAATATGTTTATAGTAACAAGACCTGCAAATAATGTACTGTATGATGTACACAGTAAGTTGTGTGAAAGTTTCTTGAAGTAGGCAATTTACTGGTATTTGGTGATTTCTGTTCTGTTATTTATTTATTTATAAATGTATTTATTTATTGCCACTGGATTCCACATGGAAATTGTATATGATTGTATATAGGTTGTACAGTACCTAGTGTGTAGGTTTGTATACTTTTTTATTAATAATTGTTGTCTATTGTAATGTTACTCTACATATAATTGCCTCTTACTTACTGTACCAGTATCTGTTACTGAAACTGCTGTGCAGTCTGTGGCGCCTGGATTTCACCTGCGGGATCAATAAAGGTGTCTATCTATATGAACACATGATCATCTTTCTGGTCAGAAATGTCAATGGTTGCTTGTCTTTTTGCAAGATTTTGAAGAATATGCCATTTTGTGTGACCTCACCTCACAAGCGTATCTGGGTATTTTCCATGACGTGTGTACGCTACACCCATGTAAACTTATATTTTCCGGGGTGCCCGCTGGCCTACCGGTCCAGGCGCATAGGCCTACCACATAGGCTCAGCGTAGCCTGATCTAGCTGGTTTGAGTCCCGGCCCCATCTACATTTGGTGCTTGTCACTCCCCATCATTTAACCCCATAACCCTAACCCTGTTAGTATATGTTAGTATATGTCCTATCAATGAAGGCATAAAAAGCCCCAAAACAAAATCTAAAAAAATTATATATTCAATGCTAGAACTTTTGACTCACTGATGAAGTATATTATAGTATGTTGTGGGTTGTATATTGTGATGGCAGTTATATCACATTAAAAATGACAAATCAAAAAATCTGACACTTTATTAGAACAAAAGAAATCCCTACAACCTCCGTATTCAGCCAGTGAAATTACTGTATATTACGATGCCTCTCATAATAAGGATTGCATTGACGGCTACAGCAGTTCTCCCTTACCCGAAGTGGGGCCGCTGTCTCACTTACGGGCATGAATTTGTAGGCGGCCGTGTGTCTCTAAGCCTACTGCATAAAAAAAGAGGGTTATGCCCGAAATATATGCAATGTGGCCCTCTGGAGTGAGAGTGGAAAAATAGTGGCCTCTCTGGCCTCTCTCCATCATCAAAGCTGCCCACCCTGGCCTACTGTGTAGGAATACCAGAATAGTTGCGGGAAAACACACTCGCCTGGGCTGTTTATGCCTTTTGATTGATTGAGGTGTTTATTATAAGTTTTGAATAAGAAAAGGTAGTTTCATGACAGTACAGTTCACTGATACAATGTCAACTAAAAGGAAACTCGGGTAAGGCAAGGCTTATTTGTTATTTTCCATTGAGATCCTTAATATCCTTATATACCTCTGTAAACTAAGCCTAAACGGTTAAACATAACCTTATTCCTGACCTTGACATCAGTAAAACGGTGCCAAAACCTAACCCTATTCCTAATCTTAACCTCAGAAAGATATGCTTAAAGTTATATCTAACCTTATTCTCAGTAAAACAAATACAAAAATAATCTCGGCGAGTATGTTTTCAGGCGACTTTACCGGCTACACCCTGTGTAGCGGTCGGTCATCTCCCACATTCCCAAGATGCCCCGCAGACTTTCATAGGATATTGTGACTTATTGGGAGCTAGTAGTAAAAGAAATCGCTGTCTTATTACTTGTGCAAGCGGAGCGCACAAGTACTGTGATCGGCTACGTATGTATGTCGGTGTCCTCATTTGTTTAAGCCTGCAGTGTAGCCCAATCAGGGAGCAGCATTTCTGGCAATGTCATCATTCACAGCCAATGAGAGGCCAGCATGGTGCATGGTGATGCCAGTGTCTACTTGCATGGTTTCCTCTGCCATCGGTATATGAGTGTGTGTGACAATGGGTGAATGTAACGCTAATGCACATGTAAAACACTTTGTATAAAAGTGCTACATAAATGTACCTTTTACAATTTTGAAAAACTTTGAATAAAACTGAAATAATAATCATAATAATGATACAGGCCTTGTACACGTACCAAGAGTATTTTTATATTGTTTTTTCGACTTTTATTCAAGTACAAAAAGAAAACCCGATGACTTGTTCCACCACAGTTGTTCATATGACAAGTCTGGCCTATGGTAAATGTCTCCTTTACAGATAAAACCTTTTGTCGACGATGTAGTGTGTGTTTCCTATCACATTCTCTCAGCTTTGTTCTCTCTCCTTCAATAGGTTCATTTAACTTCCAACATTGTAAAATGGGCCCAGGAGCTTTCAAGGCCTTGAAATGCAATAACACTGTTTAAACATACACGGTTCACTTTCATTTAGTGTAAATAGTTAGTTGATTAATCACAATATTATATAAAAAAGGCCCATGGTGTAATACTTTGTGTCTGATTTAAAGGTGCAGTAAGTGATTTTATTTTGTTAAATTAAGTGTCAAATAGCTCTATATCGTCGCTGTCCGGCAGAAACCTTGTATCTCCAAGTTTCAAATTTGTATGTTTTCCGTCGTAAATTAAAGCCCTACATCATACAAAAGTGTCACACAAAAGTAGTGAAAATAGCAGATCTACAAGCACACAACGCCTTGCTATGCGAGGCATTGTACTGTAGATCGGCTATTTTCACTATTTTAAATAGTTCTTTAAAATAACAACGAAAGGAAGGTTTTGGACATACAAGGTTTCCACACGTCAACGACGATATCGTGATAGTAATCATTAGACTAGAGTGTTTGTTCAGTAACATGGGTCTCCATGTCTCCACAGCTCTTTGTCAAACAGAAAATGCATTTCCTGGTCGGGATACCAATTCTATCCAGTCAGGAGAGAGAACTCATACAGGGTTGAGTGAAATTATAAGTAATGAATCAAAGTACTGATCAGTCAACACTGGAACTGGATCACTACACAATTGAAGCTGATAAGAGGACACTCTCTCCTGATTGGATGCAATTAGCAACCCACCTGAAAGTGTATTTTCCATTTATAATAGTTTGACTGCCATAGTTTTGCCATAATGTACATTACTGCCAATACTTTTTCCTATTGTTTTACCACATTTTCAAGGGCTCTGTGTACACAGCATGTGTCCATTATGTACATGGGAGGACCCGGTCACGGCCGAACGTCTTTTCTTTACCGCGGAGAAGAGAAAATACAACCGTGATGATCTGTGTGCAAGTTATGGTCCATAGAAAATAGGCCAAACGCGCAATATGTCCATTTTGCTGCAGTCATGAGGAATACAAGTGAAAGGATGATAGAATATCCTGACGACATTATTTCACGAGGCATCGTGGGAAACTGAGTCTTTCCCCTCACTCCCGCCCTCGATAGAGCGCTGGCTATTGGTTACCATGGTAACCAGCTAACACCTTTCTGGACGTGTTAGTGGTCCCGCGGGGCACTCCCATGTGTTAAAAAGCTGACATGCAGGGAGACCCCTGTTACTGGACAAACACTCTATAGCTATGATTAGCCATACTATCATAATATATTAGAGTTTTAACATTAAAAAACAACAGAAACCTTTTGTTTTAACCAAAACATATCACTTACACTAACTTTAACAGTGAAGGAAAATTACCCACAAGTCTCCTCTGTTAAGCAATATCAACAAGATAAGGCATTAAAAAAAATCCAGACATAAAAATATTCAGGTACACCCTAATATATAAAAAAAGAAAATCTTAAAAACAAAGAAAGCAAACAAACAAACATGCAATATTGCTCAACCTAATCAATGTTTATCGAGTCTGAGTCCATGATTGGAATTTATACTATTTCATTCAGTGCTTCCTAAACCTTTTCCTTGGAGCCTTGGCTATATATATATGTTTTTAAGCTTTCCGAATAAACAAGAAAAGACAAATACATTGAATATTTTGTGAACAAATGAGCTTGTAGAGCTATTTTGCTTCTCTTGTATGACATACTAGACTGACAAAGTAGGACATAGCAATATGCAATGTGGCCTCCCGAAGTGAGTGTGGAAAAACAGTGGCTCTCTCCATCATCAAAGTTGCCCACCCCTGCTTTAGACAATAATGTGAACAGTGGACAGTTACAGTTAAGAAAGCACACATCCTTGTTTGACACCATGACACTCCCAAAATAGAGATGTCAGGTTCAAAGTGGCTCAAAGCAAGTTATGATTTTGTGCAACAAGTTTAACGTTTTGGACTACCTTCAAACAGAAAAGGCCTCTGTGATCTTTAGCCGCCCTCCCTAAGGAGGCCCGGACGCCAGGTTGGGAAACACTGATTAATAGAAGTCTTAGCTACATTCTGGATATTAGAGCAGAGACACTAGAACCTCAGACTTTTAGGATAAACACCGCTAGCGTTGAGCATAAAAAAAAACAAGTCTCCATGGGAGAGATGATGGCCGTGAGACAAGGAACGTCCACGCAACCACGTTACCCATAATGCATCACGCTACCCATAATGCTTTGAGAGCCGTGAGAGGACATCTTATCTCTTGAAGAACGCGGTTTCCATGGCGACGACACTCCACAATTCAAACAAATGATGACGAACGACGACAACGGAAAAAGAAAAAAAGTACGCAGGGCTTTCACCAACAATTCTGTCCCGATATAGTTTGTCAATGCGGTCCGTCCGCTGCAGGCCAGGGTGAAATGGTTAGGACTCCGCCTGAAGTTCCTTGGCCTTGGTTAAGATCGTGTGAACGTCTGAGATGGGGTAATCCTGGGGGAAAGAAATATAGTCATAATTAGTGTGGTTACTTACAGGGCAAGCAGACTATAGTTCTAGTTCAGATTTATTATTTCATCTAGAGTAACCCTCAAATCCCAAAAGTCTATTGAGTTCAATGGAGGAGTGATTGAAACCATGTCCCATTTCTGATTGGATAATATGGATTTGAGGATTTGTCAAGCTACACGTGGCATCACATACACGTTTATCACAATTAATGTGACCAAAGAAATTGCTATTTACGATATCATCGCGATAATCAAAATATCCCCAACATCCATTATCCTGAGGCGGAACATTTGCCAAAAAAATGCAGATCTACAAGCTCACAACGCGTCCTGTTGTGAGCTTGTAGATTGGCTATTTTTTGGCAAAGAGATTTGGTAGAGAGTGAAAGAAAAAGACTGTATCAAGTACGTTATTTCCAGGTCCGTTTGACCATTAATAGAGGGTTTAAATGGTACTAGATATGCAGCTCGGAAAATAAAAACGTGAATTGATCCCAGTGCATTACGGAGCATAACTTCACGATAATTTCAAATCTTCACGATACGATTATTGTGTTTTATCACAATCAACGATTATTGTCCCATCCCTAGTCACGACTAGTTGTCACATAAATAATTGTGTCAAATAATTTCATTGTGTTTTGGCGCATTGAACATTTATTTTGAAGTGCTCAGTTTGGCAAAACATGGCTCTCGGATGGGTCATATTGTCATTACTCATAGGGTTTCATGTATAAAAGGTGGTGCCTACTTTAGACAATAGTGTGAACAGTGGACAGTTACAGATAAGAAAGCACACATCTTACCTGCAGTAATCTCATATTGACTGTGAAGTCGCCCGCCAACAAAAGATCACGAATAAGTCTGCAGGAAAGGGGAAAGAAAATCATTGTACTCATGTCGACACATTCATCCATCAGATACACAGACACTTAACCAAACACTACAAAATCTAAAATAGCAAAAATAGAACCAGAAACAGACAATCTACAAGCTCTTAGTTGTGTAACTATGAGGTGGTTATGCTAAATCATACTTTAGCAAGATGGAAAATAACAAAATAACAGGTAAACAGCCAGTAGAGGGCAGCAGAGATATAAGTATGTTGAACGATTCCGTTCAGAGCAGGGGTAGGCAACTTTAGGCAAGGGTGTGGAGAGGGTGATCCCTGGCACACTGGCAGAAGTGTCAGCGAAAGGATATTTACTTTAAAATCAAATCTTTTTCTTTTAATGGTCAATTAAATGAAGTCACCTAATTTACATCATATTTACATCCTGCATATAATTCTACATTCATTAAAACTCTGAACTCTGACTGGGGAGGGAGTCGGGAGATAAGTGGATTATTGCGACCGAAGGTCGGAGTTTATTTAGTATGTGAAACGGCACATACTGACTCCGTCTGGACGTGTACACTTTTGTACTGGGTCTATGGGTTTGCCGCTCTGACTTCACTGTGATGTCAGGGGAACCACACTAACAGAATCCATTCTATGCCCATATATGAAGTTCCCTCAACAATATTAAGCCCATATCTAACAGGACATCATATGGGAATGCCCATATATGGAGGCCACATCGGCCACATACTACACAAACAGAATCCATATATGGCCAAGACAGATGGCCAAGACAGCTCATATCTGTGTGGCTAGTTCTACAGACAGGGATCTCCATGTATGGGTATAAAAGGGATTGTATATGATGTCAGATGTCATAGACGTCATAGGACTTTCACATAACAAATAAATGAGTAAGCATGTTTGTGGTCTAATGATCGTTATAACGTGTCTGACAATCAAAATATGTCAGAATGTTTGAAGGCGTGTCATTAAAATCTATGTTGACATGGCACACTGATTATCTAGAAAATAAAAACAAGGCACTTCATTTCAAAAAGGTTGCTGACCCCTGCTCTAGACTTAAAAGAAAACTCCACCAAACAATAATCAATTAAATCTCCATAATAAGTACAAATATGGAGATACAAGGCTTCTGTCTGACAGGAGCGATATGAGAGCGGACATTAAATCCACGCTGAACTTAAATGCCTTGTGTCACAGATATTGGTGACCTATGCATTTTTGTTGTGCAACAGAACCATGGTACTCACATGAGCATGGTTACATAGACAGTGTAGCTTTAACGATAAACTACTGCTCACATGAGCATGGTTCCATAAAACACTGGTTCTTAAAGTGGGGTCTGGGGACCCCCAGGGGTCCTTGACGGAGTCCCCGGCTAAATGATAGTTAGGAACCAAACAGACCCTTACAGGTTTGTAACTCAGTTAGCATTAGTTTTTTGTCCTTAGGTTTTTAGAACTTTGATTATACTGTGTTTTTTCTAGATAAATATCCATTTGCATTTGTTATATTGTTGATGTTCTGACATATTATCTTGTTTATTATTGTGATGTTATCTGCTTATTGTAAGTCGCTTTGGATTAAAAGCGTCTGCTAAATGCCTAAACTGTAAACTGTAAACTGTAAACTCAGAGAGTGTACAAATGGAACCAAATGGATCCTTTTGGGTATGCAACGCTGAGTGTAAAAATGGACCCTTATGGGTATTTAACTCTTGAGAGTGTACAAATATAACTGACCATTACAGGTCCATTTGGTTCAATTAGTACACTCTCAATGTTAAATGTACATTGACTTTTACTATAGAAATTGGGGTCTCAGAGATAGAAATGCCATTACATGGGGGTTCGTAGCCTAATTAATGCATGTCAAACTGGGGGTCCTTGAAAACAAAATGGTTGTGAATCACTGCTAGAGCTTTAAAAATCTTCTTATGGGGGGGTCCCTGGCATATCTTTTCAAATGGGGGTCCCCAGTTAAAATATACTGCCATATACTCACATGAGCATGGCGCAGACCAGGATGAGGAAGTGGAAGCGGTCCTGGTCACTGAACAGAGAGTCCCAGATGCGGATGACCTCGGGCAGCAGGAACTCCTGGGACAGCAGCAGGGTCAGCCAGCGGAACGTGAAGTACTGAGGCTTGATGTTCTGCTCCTGCTGCGAGAAACACAACACGCCACAAGGAGCTGTGAGCTGGAGGCCTTTATAAATCCTTTTACTGTACTGTTTCTAACGGCTAATCCAGGGGTCTTCAATGTTTTCAGGCCAAGGACCCCTGAGTTGAGAGAGAGATGACACAGGGACCCCAACCTTTTCATAGATACCATATGGCTTCATTGTTTGACAGCACAATCAGCATATTTTGGATTCATGTCAATTTGTGTTTTCAAATAAACTTGACCTTTCACTACTTAGTCCGCTCTTTTCTTTTTCTTTTTGCTCTTTTTCCCCCATCAAAGCTCTTCGCCAAAAATAGCATAAAAATGGAGCCATGTTGAAAGTGTGTCGGTTTTTATGAATATTGAACCAATGAAAAGTGTTAATAAGAGCTTGTGACTTAATAATAACCAGCCCATGAATACCTGGAATTATTTTATTCTTTAGCTATTGAAAAATAGCTGAGCCATTAAGGCACCGAGTGCCGCGCTGCGAGCTTGTAGATTTATTGATTTTTTAATCGTGAAAATGTGTGCAACTCAAATCTTTGCTACTGGGGGTCCCTGGAACGAAATATTTTGAGATGGGGGTCCGTGGCCAAATACATACATACATAATTTTGGGGGTCTTTGACATGAAGACATTTGAGAACCAATGATGATAGAAACATGACTTTCAAAAAACATTTATAGAATCAGGGCAATATACGTATTCAAAAGATTTTTCAAAAATAGCAGATCTACAAGCTCGCAGCACGTCACTCTGTGCCTTAATGGCTAAATAATAACTAGAGTGGACCAATTGGAACACAGGTTTTTTCGATATATATTCCTGAAAAGTAACAGCTTTGGAAACACAAGGTTTGACTGAAGTTGTGTGGTTAGTGTTACCAGTCTCAGATAGAGCTCCATGTCCTTGTCTTTGAGCATGGAGTAAACACTCTCCATCTTGTACGTGATGCCACACTGGGAGTCGTCCAGGCTCTTGATGAAGTTGTCCCGGTTCTCTGACATCAGGTTGGTGAAACAGAAGAACGTGTCCACTTCAGCGTGCTCTGAAAGTCACCACACACACACACACACACACACACACACACACACACACACACACACACACACACACACACACACACACACACACACACACATATGCTCTTAAAGCAGGCATTTTCATGTCAAGGGCCCCAAAATGAATGTATGCATATATGTACTGTATGTTCGACCCTCCAGAAAGATGCGATTATGCAATCTCACAATCAGCCAAATGCCGCAGATTATGCAGGGGGTCACATGTTTTCAAAAAGGCAGCACAATCGCATATTTCCTCATAAACCTTCACATAAATTTCACATAAACCTATAAACATATTTCGCATAATTGACAACTTTTTGCATATTTCGCAAATTTCCCCATGTTTCACATTTTCACAACTAGGGGTGTAACGATACATTTTAATAGCGATTCGATACATTATCATGATACATGGTTGACGATACGATACATGGACGTGGTTCATTCATGCCGATACGATACGTTTCGATTTAATTGTTTAAAATCGATATAGTAACTATTTAGCAAAGAAATTAAATCTGTGTGAAAGGTGTGGATAGTGCAGGTTTTTAAGGGAAGCATGTATTATTATGGATATAAATAAGTAAACACAGTGATTATCTGCCAAATACATGGACATTGTATATTGACAAACCTGCACCTTGACATGAACCCAGAGATTACACACATTTATCTATAGACCAGAGTAGCTATATGGAAAGGAAAATTAATTAAACCCCTCCTTTTAAAAATGTCTTCTTAAAAATGCTAAATGCACAAGTAGGTAATATCGATACAATCGATTCTTTGCACTGCCTATTCGATATGATACAAAATAAAATTATACGATTCGATTTTAGCTGTTTCATTTCGATATACTTTGATTTTTTTTAGTTAAAAACGATATTTCGATACAGTTACTCTATCGTTACACCCCTATTCGCAACTGTTCGCATATTCCGCAACTTTCTGCAATTTCACCGCATAAAATCACCTAAAAACCTGCATATTTCACCGCGAAATCAAGTTTTTTTTCCCCTGCATAATCAATGATGTTAGTCTGCAGGGTTTTTTGCCTGCGTTTTTCTGGAGTGTCTAGTATGTACAGTATCTATATGTTAGGGTTGAGACTGATTCATTTCAATTAATTAATTACATAAAAATAACATGATTAAAAACTGATCATACCGGTGTACCAACCAAGAAGAGAAACAAACCCCAGTGCACGCAATGGGAGAAGAAGCCTATCAGAGTGCTTTGCTTGGCCCAGTGGATGGGACATTTAGAAAACTCATTAATTCACTCTGATACTCATATATAAAATGTTTTCAATTAAAATAAAACATAGAAAGCTTATCAGATTAAATATTTATATGCGATTAAACATGATTAATTTCGATACATTAATTACAAAGCTTCTGATTAATTAGATTTTCTTTTTTAATCGAGTCCCAGTCCTAATGTATATTGTATATGTGGGTGCGGACACCAATCTGCCAGGGACCCCTATAAGAGAATATTATATTTTCAAAAGCAGGTATTTTCAATGTGACGCACACACACACACACACACACACACACACACACACACACACACACACACACACACACACACACACACACACACACACACACACACACACACACACACACACACAGCGGTGTAAACAGCAGCCAGTAATATTATTGAAAATGGGAAATACTCAAGTAAAGTACAAAATTATATTTCACTTTCAAAAAAACTTTTATTCATTTTATCGTCTAATTAGGCTTTTGGGAATACCCAGGACAGTTTTTGAATTTCTTCATTCAGTATTTTTTATAGATATTTGATATTCATTTCCCCCATTTTGCCCCCTTCCAGGACCTTCCTATACAAACCCATTATAACTTCAAACTCCATTTTAACCATGATAGATTCAATTAAAACACCTGTCCTTTTTTCTGATGACTCCTGACACCCTCCGAATACGTGAGCAGGCCGTGTTTTTTCGATAACTTTTTTCATAATTTTTTTATAATCTTTTGTTGTATTTAATCATTTTAATTTCCCCCAAACATTTATAGAAATCAATGAAAAATTTTATCGAAAAAATACGGCCTGCTCACGTATTCTGAGGGTGTCAGGAGTCACCAGAAAAAAGGACAGTTGTTTTCATTTAATCTATCATGGTTAAAATGGAGTTTGAAGTTATAATGGGTTTGTATAGGAAGGTCCTGGAAGGGGGAAAATGAATGTGTTTGCCTGTGTCCAAAAAGCGTAAAGTAATGATAAAATAATCATTTAGGCCATTGTCAGACCGACACTTTGTTTACATTCTAGTGAAGTCTATAGACTAGGATGTAAACAAAGTGTCGGCCCTACAATGAAAGAGTTGACTATAGCTCCTTTAAGTGTGACACTTTTGTATGATGTAGGGCTTTAATTTACGACGGAAAACATACAAATTTGAAACTTGGAGATACAAGGTTTCTGCCGGACAGCGACGATATAGAGCTATTTGACACTTAATTTAACAAAATAAAATCACTTACTGCGCCTTTAAATCAGACAAAAAGTATTACACCATGTTTTTTTTTTTTTATAATATTGTGATTAATCAACTAACTATTTACACTAAATGAAAGTGAACTGTGTATGTTTGAACAGTGTTATTGCATTTCAAGGCCTTGAAAGCTCCTGGGCCCATTTTACAATGTTGTTGGAAGTTAAATGAACCTATTGAAGGAGAGAGAACAAAGCTGAGAGAATGTGATAGGAAACACACACTACATCGTCGACAAAAGGTTTTATCTGTAAAGGAGACATTTACCATAGGCCAGACTTGTCATATGAACAACTGTGGTGGAACAAGTCATCGGGTTTTCTTTTTGTACTTGAATAAAAGTAGAACAAACACAATATAAAAATTATCTTGGTATGTGTAAAAGGCCTGTATCATTATTATTATGATTATTTCAGTTTTATTCAATGTTTTTAAAAGTGTTTTACATGTGCATTAGCATTACATTCAACACATTGTCGCACACACACTCATACACCGATGGCAGAGGAAACCATGCAAGTAGACACTGACATCACCACTGGCATCACCATGCACCATGTGCTGGCCCCTCATTGGCTGTGAATGAAGACGTAAGAAATGTTGGTCCCTGATTGGGAAACGGGCTTAAACAAATGAGGACACCGACGTACATACCCAGCCAATCGCAGTACTTGCACGCTCTGCTGGCACAAGTAATAAGACCACGATTTCTTAATTACTATTTACTGCAGGCCTACTACCTCCCAATAAGTCACAATATCCCATGAAAGTCTGTGGGGCATCTTGGGAATGTGGGAAGTGACCGCCCTTCCACTAGCCCTAAAGGAGAGCAAATCCCTAGCCTCCTTCAAAATTTGTATGAAAAGTCACCTTCAGACAGCTGCTACCCGTGACTTGTAAATAGACTAAGCCCCCATGCTCCCCCCCCCCCCCCCCTTTTTTTTTTCTTTTTTTTTCTGCCTTTGTATTTGATGTTATGCTCTTGAAACTGATATTATCCTAGATAAAGTACTATGTTCTATCCGTCTGTCTTTCAAGCTGACAGAGTACAGCATCTTGCAATGGGCCTGGTGTACAAGATACACTACACCTCCAAGATACCCATGTACCGGGCAAACTACTTCTTAAAGGTCAAGGATGTTCACGATCACAACACCAGAGGCAGCTCCACTAATCATCATCAACGCAGATTTAACACTAAACAAGGCTCTAACTCTTTCTCCTGCTATACCATCAACATGTGGAACGCCCTTCCACAAGCCCTAAAGGAGAGCAAATCCCTAGCCTCCTTCAAAATTGGTATGAAAAGTCACCTTCAGACAGCTGCTATACCCGTGACTTGTAAATAGACTAAGCCCCCATGCTCCCCCCCCCTTTTTTTCTTTTTCTTTCTGCCTTTGTATTTGATGTTATGTTCTTGAAACTGATATTATCCTAGATAAAGTACTATGTTCTATCCGTCTGTCTTTCAATGTTGAGTATACATATATGATATATGAGATCAGTCATAGCTGATTCCTGGTACAAAAACAGGAGGTTAAAATCACATCTTCATTCTCTTAATGCTTTAGGTTGGAGGAGATGAACCACTAAGTGTCCACTAGAGAGCGCACCTAAACCACCTGAGAGAACATAAGAAAGAGATTGAGGAATATACAGTGAGATAAATAAAGACACAATATGAAAAAAAGAAAAGAAAAAAAAAACATTTAGGCCTATTGGAGAATCAATCAATCAATCATATATATATGGCTCATCTATGGTCCTATAGACGGGTTTCTTGTTTACAAACATTGAGACTAAATGCACAGGTGACTGTATCATGTAATCAATTCCGTCCAATCCCCAAACCTGTTGTTTTGGGGAGCGCTGGTTTCATTGGCTAATTTTGGTACCGACCCTGCGCACGCACCTAGTTCTTATCAGTGTAACGTGGACCAGAAACCCGTCTCTAAAAGAGTGAAAAGCATGCAAAGCCTTAAAGTGGCATATGCCATGAGGTTACTTCTTTGTGTTACTAGGTGGCATAGTGCCAGTTATTTTTGTGAAGCACTGTTAAGGCATCTCATGTTATTATATGCAGCGCTTGGAGGTGTCAAATAACAGCATTATAGTGGGAATAACAAACCCTACAAAGAGCTGTTACCTCCAGGCTGTGCAAGCACTGACTTGTTCAGCAGCCTGCTGATTCAGTAGGATTGCACTATAGTACTTTTATTGTGTACTTTATCTTTTTTCCCCCATGTTGTATGTCTCTTATGTTATTGTATGTTACATTTTGTGATATGGTATGTAATACAGCTATAGAGAAATAAAGAGAAACTGTAATTAATTCTCATAGCTGTTATTCTAATTTGGTGTCCTTAATTGCAAATTGCAAAAATACTCAAATAAACACACTGCAGATATGAACAGGTATACCTAATACTACACATTTCAGTGTGCGTATCTATATAACACACTCTTCTATAAACAACACAGATTAATCTCTTCCTCACCAGCTAGTTTTGCTCCACACAGCCTCTCCGCCCCTTCTCGCCAACCCCTTGGACTGCATGTCTCCTTTTGGGTGTGCCAGTGTGCCAAGCAAATTGTTCTATACCCTATTGTAGCTTCTCTACACATGCATATTCCTCCATGCTTTAAGAGTTTGATAATATAAAACTGAGCCATGATTTGTGATAGAATCTAAAGTTGACGCATAGGCTGTGTATAAAAGACATCTTAAAGTTAAACTAAACCTACTGTCCTCCTTCTTTAATCTTTAACTGTTCAACACATACTGTCCACATCTGGCATAATTATATGCGCCACACGCATGCACACACACACACACACACACACACACACACACACACACACACACACACACACACACACACACACACACACACAGAAAAAAGAAAAGGCCAAAGAATAATTAAGAAAACGCTTAAAGTGATCCCTGACTAATACGACAAATATGTCTTAAAACATTATAATTGTCCTCTATAACTACAATGTAAAATTAAAAACACCTTAAATATTTTATTTCTTCTAGAAATAGCTAATCTTTCACTCAGTAGGGGAAATGCCTGTCGCAAGTTGATGATGTCATAAATGTCATGTGTCATTTTTATGGCATGCATGTGCAAAAAAAAAAAAAACACAAACACATTTGAAATATTGATTTGATGCTCATATTAACCATAGGAAGTATTAAGTTTGTTTTTATTTTCACATGCATGCCATTAATTCCATAGGGATAGATCACACTTGACATTTATGACATCATCAACTTGCGACGGGCATTTCCCCTATTGAGTGAAAGATTAGCTATTTCTAGAAGAAATAAAATAATTGAGGTGTTTTTAATTTTACATTGTAGTTATAGAGGACAATTATAATGTATTAAGGCATATTTGTCGTATTAGTCAGGGATCACTTTAAAGGTTTTTAGGGTTAGGGTTAGTTTTTAAAAGCATCAGTGGCATTCCACAGACGTGGGCAGTATTATGTGTTTTTTTACGAGCCATTGTGGGTTATTATTATTATTAGTAATATTACTCTTAGATTCCCATGCTTTAGTTTTGAAAGATAATGTATTTTTACTCACTCAGTCACTCAACAAAATGTTTGTCTTCTGTCCCTCTCTGTTGCTCACTGTCCGTCCGTCTCTTCTGTCTCTGTCTCGTCTACACAAGATAATACGTGAGCTTGTTTATTATTTTCCCTTCACTTTACATCAACTTCAAAGTAAACAAATTAAACACATTTGCTCAAATACACAACATGTCAGGGCCGGGCCTGCAACATGTACGTCTGTATCCCAAACCAGGAAACACCAACTGAAGTGCAAAACTGCAATGTCTCTTATGAAAAGGATGGACCACTTTGGACCATGGTACACAAAACAATAAAATACATCAAAGTGAACATTTTAACCCATGTTCTGTGTCTGTGGTTGTTCTGCACGGTATTATGCAGAACTACAATGCCTGTGAATTTGTTGCAAATTCCGCTTCATCTTTGTTTTATTTCATGACAAATGAACAGAAGGAGCGAATGCAAACTCCGGCACCGGCACTGGCACCGGCACCGGCACCTGCCGCGTAACTGCCGCGGCACGTCACGATGCATCGCCGGCAATAGGACCAGCGGCCGCCGCACAGACCGGCACAGAACGGCAGCTGCCGCGGCAGCCACCACCGGCAGTTTAGAGCGGTACAACGGTGGTTAGGGTTAGCTGGGTTAGATTTAGGCATAGTTTTACTGAGGTTAGGGTTAAGGTTAGGTTTAGGGATAGTTTTACTGAGGTTAGGGTTAGGGTTAAGGTTAGGTTTAGGTTTAGTTTTACTGAGGTTAGGTTAGGGTTAGGTAACCGGCACCTGCCGCGGAAGGGTGTCGGTGCCGCAAAGTGCATTCGCTGTCCCTCCAAATGAAAGCCTTATTTTATCATTGGTTTGCCTTTATCATCTCGGAATTATCTTGTCTGAGCTATAGCCTCTCAGGTCTATAGTAGGTAAAGTGTGCTTTTGTGCATGTTCTCACAGGAAGGTAATTACAGAGCAAATATGCTACGCATGTACAGTACACTCGCTGACAACACTTGAGGAAGGTGGAGCATTCTAATTCCCTACACCCCCAAAAAAGACAAGAGGCAGATCCGTTCATGCACAGGCGGCCCTTATCTGCTGCCATTTAACAATACCTTCGTACTCTAATAATGCCAAACTGTCTCCATAGACTTCCATGTAATTCATAGTGCACGGATCATGCACACCCATGCCTAGATAATGCACCACGTGTGTCCACATTGCTCACAGCTTTCAAACAAAAAAATCCGAATGGAAATCCGTTCAGGCATTCATGAGATAGCAGCCATTATGTTTTCCTAAAATGTAAACAAAGATGGCTGCCATGTTTGAAAGATGGGGTTGCTATGGGGGTTAAACATGCAATTTCGCGATCGCTATCATGCCTACTAAATGTTTTGGGGTCAAAAAACTTTTTTTGATTTTTTTTTTTTTTTTTTTTTCAAAAATTCTCGGGTTCCTTGGGCGTGGCAGGGTGGTACATCGCGAAATTCTCGGGTTCCTCGTTTTTGGCAGCAAATGAGTTAAAGTCCCAACTTTACTGCGTTCGCCAGCCAATCAACTCGCTGTGTGCTCGGGAGGAAGGGTGACTCATGAGTCATGACCCAACTGGAAATAGACCCGTCTCAGCTTAAATATAAGTCTGAAAATACATAGATAAAATAAATGATCACAGAATAACAAAAATCACATAACGATACATGTTCAACAACACACAAACACATTAAATAAAGAATAAAATGAAACACAACGGTTTCAAGATTACATGAGTGAGAAATGCATACTTTGTCAAAATTTGCATGGAAATGAACCAGAATGCAAAATCTCTTCCAGAGAACAATGAAGCCACGGCACAAACTTTGTGAAATGCATTTAGACAATAGTTTTACATGAAGATAATAAACACCCATCAAATTTCACAAATTAATATGTGGATACTTATTATTGAATGTTTACAACCTCCATAAGGGGCGTCCGCCGCATCCCCTTATCAGAGAGAGGTTGACAGATAGAGGCTTTCACTTACTTCTAATTTTAACCAACATTGTATTTCATGAAGACGTTTTCAATGCTTGGAGCTAATTTAACTTTTAGCCACACGCAAACATTATTTTGGCCGATAATTGTATTTTGTATCTTGTATCTTATTGTATTTTGAATGAATGGGGCTTAAGTAAGTAAAGTCTTGCAGAGCCTGATAGGGCAGGATTTTACTGTGGTTTCCACTGTGTCCTCGCTTTTATGTTCCTGATTGTGGTCGGACCGTTTCTTGTCTGTACAGGCATTGTAGCCCGGGGGATGGGAGCAGCAGTAGCCACACTCAGGGGCATGCACGCACACGCACGCAAGCGCACACACACACACACACACACACACACACACACACACACACACACACACACACACACACACACACACACTCTGAGTCTTTGGTATGTGTAACCGATGTATCTTTATCTCTCTGTGTTGTGTGGAATTCTGACAAAAGACAGAAACACACACGTCTCCAAGTGAGTCTTTTTTTTAGTGCACAAGAGCTCCTTTCTCTACAAAGTCAAACAAACACTGTAGGCTATCAGTAATTTATAACTTTGTATTAATATGTTTTGCACAGAATGATAACAAAAGCCACCCACCTCATTCAATGCGTAAATACAGAAGGGAAGAGGTGGAGGTGTGGCAGGAGTATACAGGAGAAGGTAGGAGGGGACTTAAAGGAGCTGTGACCACGAAAACACTATATACACTATACAATGGAGAATTGTCAGGTATATGCACTTATTTATGTAACATTTTGTGTAATTATACACACTTAGTTAATACTGTTACATATGATCTGACCAGGGTTCGAAACCCGACCTCCCAGTCTCAGAGTGGACTCTCTAAAAAGCCACTGAGCTGGGGCTTAAGGAGGCTCTAAGTAGCCTACAGGGGTTTCATATCCCCCAACGTTGTGACAGCTGTATTGTAAGCACATGTGACAATAAAATCACGCGCAAATACACACACACACACACACACACACACACACACACACACACAGGAGCTGTTTGTTTTGCTTGTCTGTGTGTGAATGTGAATGGGCGGGTGAGGCGATGCAGGGAATGTGAAATCAAGAGGGCCCTGCAAATTTCATATAATCTTGCACAGTCACTGTCTACCATTTGGGAAGTAGACTGGTATCAATTCACTTTGCATGTTGATGATCCGCTCTGTCTCTAGGACGGATGCAGAAATGATGCGTCAATCTATTAGTGAGTGCTAGCTAGTTCCCTCTACACCTATGACTGCACCCCTGCACACTCCAGTAACTCCATCATTAAATGTGCAGATGACACTACTGTGGTGGGGCTCATCCCGGGGAGAGAGGAGTCCGCGTACCGGGCCGAGGTGGGGAAGCTGTCGGGGTGGTGCGCAGAGAACAACCTGGCCCGTAACACCTCCAAGACCAAAGAAATAATCATCGACTACAGGAGGAAGAAAACAGACATTGTTTTGGGGACACAGTGGGGACTGTGTGGAGAGAGAGCTTCCGATTTCCACTTCCTGGGCGTCCACCTAGGTTAAACCTATACTATGTAACTTTTTTTATAAAACAAATCTTAAAATTGTCCTAACTGTTAAATCGCTAAAGTTTTAGAACCCCCACTCCGTGAATTTCAGCTCTGAAAGGCTTTTCTTTATATGTTTTCTACTGGCAGTGACCAGGGCGGTCTTTCGCGCGAAAATTGCGTCATCATACTACCGGCCAATCACAGCGAGGGTTATACAACTGCCGGCCAATCACAGCGCATCTTGAAGTGGGGTCGCTATGGCAGCCATATTTGTTGTCGCCCGTTTGTACCATCCCTTCTCTAGGTAATTTCGCCTACCAGGCAGGGTGAAGGAGTCCGTATCTCTGGAATTACTGAACGCACAGGAACAAGGGACCCCTTAAAAGATAGATCTCAGCGAGGTGGAGGCAGACGCGGGGGTCTGAAGGTACGAAAAACGTCCGAAAGACGCGGACGCGACCGCGGTTTGCTATAGGGCTAATGACCACTAGTTGGGCATCTTACACAGTATAGCTTTAAGTTAAAGGAAAGTATGAAAAAGAAAAAAGTACTGTTGTGTACAGCAAAAAAAACAAACAAGGAAGAAGAATCAACTATACAGAGCAAACGTAAGCGTAAGTAATAAAAACCAAAACATATATAAAGTGTTGAGAACAGTCAAAGCTACACAAGTGTCACAACATAACACAAATAGTACTAATTATCAATGCAGTGACAAACAAGAAAAAGTGACCCTTATCAAATAAAGTGTCCATAACAGTCACTGCTACATAAGTGTCTCACCATTAAGTAAAAAACTTGCAATAATACTTAAATACAGAGTTCGAGTTACGTGGGTGCCAGTGGGGTCTTAGCTCCCATAGTTAAAGTCTGGGACCCCATAGTCAACAACCCCCTTTGGGGTCTCTTTTTTTCTAAGTGTGTTTTTTTTTTTTTTTTTTCTCGTTTTTTTTTTTTTTTATGTTCCATTGGAAGAATTTATATTATTTATGTTAACTAGATATACTAAATAAACATGTTAGACAGTAAGACTGAACAATGACATCACACCGTTTAATCCTACTATTCATTTTATTATTATAAATCAGGCGCATTTAATGTGGGGTGTGAGTCTTCCTTTACCGTCCGGGTTATAACACACTCGCTGCAATGGTTCCTACCTTTCCCCCAGGGCCGAGGAGGCCCTGGATGCAGACCTACCCAGCTGCGTGGTCTCGCCATGGCCTGGGCATGGGGTAAGCTAGGAACCACTGCATCGAGTGTTTGTTCTAGCCACGGCCCGGACGGCAAAGGAAGGCGGACACGCCGGACAGCAACAAACAACCAAACAAAACAACGCTGTCTTCTGAGCAAGACTGTAGCCTTAGTGTGCCTGTGCCCGTGACAATGTTTTTTTTAGTAAATAAATATGAACCCGACCCGCCTTGTTTTGAGAAAGAAAAATACCCATTTTAGCCGACTTTATGCTACCAGAACGGGAACTTTTGGCTGGATGGCTCAGAGCTCAGATCATCAGATGGAGGAATTGGGAACTGGAGGCTGAGCAATAATGGTGAGTTAATATGAACAGAAAAGACTGCCTGGAGTTGTCAACATAGCCAATGTGAAGCCCGAATTAATATTGTGAAAGGAAAAATATGATTTAATATAGGAAATACCCGTTTTAGCCGACTTTATATCCGCGAAATACCCGATTTAATATGATTTAATATAGGAAAGTACCCGTTTTAGGCGACTTTATATCCGCAATTACCCGATTTTTTTTCGCCGCCGCCTTCGGCGGCGGCGAAAGCTCTGTGGGAATAACTCGATCACTGCTTAAATACTACCTAAAAGTGCAGATCCGAACAAAAGTATCCATTGGTCAGTGCAAAAAGCCGAAGTGACAAGTGCTCCCTGCAAAAAATAAACAGGAACCTCTCCCTAGGTATGACAAAGAGTTAGCCTGGTTAGCCTCGCTCCACTGAACAAGTCCCTCACCACACCATCATGCTCAGCCGTGTTATCGTCAGAGATCTGATTGACCACCACAGTGTCATCTAGAGAATTTCTGTTTCCGCGTTGAATCGGAAATCAGATGTGTAGAGAGTGAACAGACAACAATTTTACAACAATTTTGTTGTCAGGTAGATGACGAACTGACCTGGAGCACCAACACTACTGCCACCACCAAGAATGCACACCAGAGACTGTACTTCCTGACAATACTCAGAAACAAGAACCTTGCACAGGAACTGCTGGTGTCCTTCTACCGAAGCTCCATTGAGAGCATCCTCACATATATCTGTGTGTGGTTCGGCAGCTGCACAGCTGCAGAGAGGAAGGCGCTCCAGACTCAGAGAGTGGTCAGGACCGCCCAGAGGATTATGGGCTGGCCCCTCCCCTCCCTGGCCGACCTGTACAGCAGCATTGTCACTTTGAACTGCTGCCCTCGGGCAGACGTTTTAAAACAATGAAGGCACAAACCAACAGGCTCAAAGACAGTTTTTTTTATCCCAGAGCCATGCACTAATAATATTAGTAGTAGATTGTGTAGGCTACACGAGATGCTGGACACTTTTATGTGATACAGGACAATACTCTTTTCCATTTTATTATTTTGTATTCTATTATACATTCATACAGTATTATCTTGTCTTGTCTAAATACATTTGAGGAGTTTGGTCCAATTTTGTTGTTAAACTTGTTTTATGCAACAATGACAATTCATTCATTCATTCATTCATTCATTCATTCATTAGTTACTGAATGCAGTGGGTGGGCTCTAGACCAGAGTCGTACACTGCTGCTGAAAGTCTCCTATAGAGGGTATGCGCATAAAGTGAATGGAAAATCGAGTGGCAAATCGAGTGGCATAGTGAGTTGCAAAGTGAGTTTAACGTTGTTTAATCAGATAAGACAGATGTATGGGCTGTCAAGGCCAGAAAGTCGATGATGATGATGATGTCACACGTAGGGATGTCACGATACCAGAAATTTAGTAGTCGATGCCAATACCATTGAAATTCCACGATTCTCTATACCATTTCGATACCACGGTAAAAATAAAAAATAAACAAATCCCAAGTAGTTCAACATACACTCCTTTATTAGAAGTGAACAACAAACATGATTAAACAGAAGTTGCATGTAGCTTTAAATGATTAAAATAAAAATACTGTGCATGTAGCCTTAAAAAATGTATCATTAATAAAATAAAAGTGTTGGCTGTGTGTGTTGCTGCTGCTGGCTTTGCTCTGGCCTGTCCTCCCTGTCAAAGTCCTCCTCTGGCTGATACTGTGAAAAGAACATTGAGATTTCAGTTAGTAGCTTAGACTACAGCAACACACACACACACACACACACACACACACACACACACACACACACACACACACACACACACACACACACACACACACACACACAGAGAGAGAGAGAGAGAGAGAGAGTGCAAGCAGTAATTTAATGACGTGGTGAAACCCTTTTTAGTTATATTTATTTATTACAAATCATAGCCTATACAACCGCGCGCGCACACACACACACAGTCTATTACGACCGCACGCACACACACACACACACACACACACACACACACACACACACACACACACACACACACACACACACACAATCCTAGCGTAAAAAAAAAGGAAACTCAAAAGAACACTGGCTAAACAGCAATGCCAGCCTTCTCAAACAAAGAATAACGTATGTATTATTCCAGGGTTGTTTAATGTTACGTTAGGCGGTTCAGTAAATGAGCTGCCTGGCAACTTTATATAACTTTATTATGGGGGACAGACGGGGTCACGGGGGCTGCTCTCCGTGACGAGGCTGGAGCTGGACATAACGTTACTTTGCCAGGCAGCTCATTTACTGTGTGGGCTCACCATAGTAACGTTATTAGATATGGGCAACAATGATTACACGAGAATTCAAATGCACTCACCTTGAATTCTTTGTACAAGTCTGGATGTCGGTCTTTTTAGATGTTTCGCTAGTTGGATCTTGGATGTGTTCCTCCCTTTCGTCTGGAAACGGTTACGGCATACAGGTTTTTTGACGACCAACTATTAATCCCCGCTCATCCTCGAATGCAAAGTAGTCTACTATACGCGACTTTTGGTTAGTTTTTCTTCTCAACTAATGGAGGGACAGCTGTCGCTGCTGGTAAAAGACGACACAGATGCGTGTGGCGCCGCCATGTTGCATGTTGTTGTTTTTCTCCTTAAAGCGTGGTACTCCACGACTCCACGTCGTCACGTACACAGCGTCAGAGGGTGAGGGTTGCCAGATAACCGCTCATTTACAGCCCAAAAACAACACAAAAGAAGCGGCCAGATCTGGCATCTCGGTACCAACGGTACCTTGGTACTACCGTACTTGTAGAAAAGTCAGTACCGTACAGTACCGTCACATCTTGGCATCGACTAGGTACCGAAGTATCGGTTCTGGTGACAAGCCTAGTCACACGCATACCCTCCATATAGCTATATCCACCACTAGTCAGTAGTTACTGGTGATGATGATGGTTATCATCATCATCATAATCAGTGGTTAAGCAGATTTTTATACTAATTCTCTGCATGGGGACCCTCTGGAACCCCCTCGTGGACCCCTGGAGGTCCCCAGACCCCACTTTACATGAACTACAGTAGTTCAGTTGAAATCATGCTCCATATATGTTCACACGTTACGAATATCCTATGGACAGTTTTTTATGCCAATACTCTGATATGATGCAGTTGTGTGTTTCAGCGACAGAGCACTGCTGTGTAGCTGCGGTGTCGGTGTACACTGTAACAACCCTGCAAGAGATCGGGCCGTAACTCGCCATGCCAAGTGGGCTAGCCTTCTTGACGTTGCGGGTTGCTTCCTTGTCTGCTGAGTGGGGGGACTGGGGTTCGCCTCCCGTAGGAGGCGAGCTGCCTCACTCAGTCTGCTAAACGTTACAATACAGTAGCCGCACACACCGTGGTGCCGCTTGACAGTTGACACCACAGTTATGGTTACTGCTCTGAGAAATGGGTCTGTAAGTGCATGGCTTTAAGATGACAAAACCTATACGAAATAGTGAATCTTTGTAACTATACATCACATTTTATAATCTTTAAAGACAAGTAGGCTACTACTGTAGGCCTAATTAAGAATAGGCCAAGGTCATGAAAGAATTCATGCAGTGTGTCTGATTTCACTTTCTTTCTTTCTTTCTTTCTTTCTTTCTTTCTTTCTTTCTTTCTTTCTTTCTTAGTCAAAGCAGTATTTGTAGTTTGTGTTATGTAACCTAATTTCTTGGACAGATCATAAATGGCATTAAACTGCCAAAATAATCATATAAATTGAAATATTATTACCATTGACCACTACTTACTAGCCTACTACAACTAGATTTTCCCTCACAGTAGGCTACCATTTGCCACACTGGGGCTGTTATATTCATACCCTGGCCTGGATGCTCCGTTTATATAGTAAGGGCTCCATCTAGTGCTGCTGGAGGATTTCAGCAGCGTGTGTGTAAAGCTGCTTTCACTGCTTAGCACTCACACATACATCGACACATCGTTTCAGCATCCGTTGAGCGGATCATCAACATTAAAAGTGAATTGATACCAGTCTACTTCCCGTCAGCCTACTCCTATTAGTTATGATTTTGGCTGCTGCGATCTTTCGTCAAAACCTCTGACTTCTTTCATGATGATTTTCTTTTTAATTGGTGTGCTAAGTTTTCCATTTCCAGAAAACCCCTCAGTTGAAGGTAAATGTCATTATATTGCTTAAAGTTGTAGACCCACCCGCAGAAGCTTCTGATTGGCTGCTTGCCACCCAACGTGGTCATGTGATCAAAGATGGCCGTGGTGTGAATAAGGTCTATACCTGTATTACTGGTATTTTACCTGAGACCGCCCCCCATGTGTCCCTGCAGACTTGGGAAGCAAACCCCGTTCCCTTTTCCCAGTCTGTTATTGTGAAGACACATGGTAGGTTGATAAATCTGAGCCCCTGTTATTTAGCGTGATAAAAGCTATTTTCAA
The DNA here is from genome assembly GCF_963921795.1 of Nannobrachium achirus. Classification (NCBI taxonomy): domain Eukaryota; kingdom Metazoa; phylum Chordata; class Actinopteri; order Myctophiformes; family Myctophidae; genus Nannobrachium; species Nannobrachium achirus. The sequence continues at coordinate 52,268,251 of NC_137822.1, read as the reverse complement.
TGTCTGTAAAGGTTGTGCCTTATAATGCAATTGTACATTGATATGTTTATGTCACGGCACACCAGCTGATTTGTATTTAATTTTTCTTGTTTAGCTTTGTTTTCTGAAGTTGTGAAGCTGCGCTGGTCCTGACTGTGTCTATATTTCCGTATTGCCAGGTACATGTAAAGGTGTTACTATTGGGGGTGTAACAATACATTTTAATGGTGATTCGATACAAATCACGATACATGGTTAACGATACAATACGATACATGGACGATATTGGTTCATTCATGGCAATACAATACGATTCGATATAATGATTTAAAATCGATATAGTAACTATTTAGCAAAGAAATGTAATCTGTGTGAAAAATGTGGATATTGCAGGTTTTTAAGGGAAACTTGTATTATTATGGATATAAATAAGTATCTTTTATCTAGTGGACATTGTATTTGAACACATATGGGCAAACCTGCACCTTGACATGAACCCAGAGATTACACACATCTATTGATAGACCAGTGTATAGCTATATGGAAAGGAAAAGTAATTAAACCCATCCTTTTCATTTTTTCTTCTTAAAAATGATAAATACAATGCACAAGTAGGTAGTATCGATAACATTGTTTATTTGCACTGCCGATACGATACAAAGTCAAGCGATACGATTTGATTTTAGCTGTTTTCATTTCAAAATACTTTTTAATTAAAAACGATATTTTGATGCAGTTACTATATTGTTACACCCCTAGTTACTACCTTGTATCAGAATCCCTGCCCAGTCTGTTATTGTGAAGACACATGCTTTGTTTTCTGAAGTTGTGAAGCTGCGCTGGTCCTGACTGTGCCTACAGTATATTTTCGTATTGCCAGTGTAAATGGCTGCTGCCAAGCTTTGTCAGAGACCTGAGTGACTTCTATCACAACACAACCACGCAGGCAGAGTTCACATCGCTACAAATGGAATCAAATAATTTTGATAATGTTATTATAGAGTAGCGCGAATAATATATGCAGTAGGCCGTAGGCCTACTAGTTTCATTCATGACTTTCTGTTCCAGTTGACATTTGTCAACCCCAAGTTTCTTTTTTCCCCCTAATAGTTGTCTTGGTGTGTGTTATTATTATGTGTTAAGACAACACAATACATAAATAGATCAACATCATTAAACTTGTGTAAGAGGATTGTCTAGGTATATAGCCTACCAGAGATGTATTTCCTGAGGGACATACTGTCTGCATGCTAGCCTACTGCAGGCATTCTATGTTAAAACAGTGGTTTTCAACCTTTTCAGGCCGCAACCCCCAAAATAATCATATTCTAACAGGGGACACCCCCCACACACACACACCCTGATGAGCACTAAGAGTTGAGGCATTACATTTCGTATAACACGGTTCTATAATATTGCGAGGCGTTGTGAGCATGTAGATCTGCTATTTTCACAATTTCTGCCTCTAATATTTGACAATTGGGCCATTGTTTAATTTGTCATTTTAGAGATACTGTATTAAAAAGTCCTTAAATTGTCACTTTAGAAATGTGCAGATACCCTTTAGTCTATACACTTAAACATTATGTTGGTTTGTTCACTGTTGAGTGAGAAAACAATGTTGCACATTAAGTTAATCATCTGGGGACCCCCCAAAATCATTTGGAGACCCCCCTGGGGGTCCCGACCCACAGGTTGAGAACCACTGTGTTAAAAAAAGAAAAAAAGAAAAAAGAAATTGGACTCTTTGCATATTGAGTGGATCATCAACATTCAAAGTGAATGTTGATGATACCAGTCTATATTTCCCGAAGTTAGGCTTCTTCTTAGGACTAGGACAAATTGCAACAGAAACTCTTCAACTGTTTTTGTTTCATAAATATTTTAATAATAACATATCAAAAGTCGTAAGAAATCCCAGTGCTGGATTATACTGAAAAATGCTGAAATAGCTAATGTCATAATTTCCCATTGACGCCCATGTTAAAAAGATATGCTAGGCCTATAGGCTATATTTATGGATGTGTTCACTACTGTCCAGGATCAAGTAGGATAAAGATAATAATAACAATTATGATTATTATGATTATTATGATTATTACCCTTATTGTCTCCACCAGCCGAAGGCTGAGGGAGAGTATGTTTTCCCCTCCGTCCGTCCGTCCGTCCGTCCGTCCGTCCGTCCGTCCGTCCGTGCGTGCGTGCGTGCGTCCGTGCGTGCGTGCGTGCGTCCGTCCTCGCAGTTTGTGAGCAGCTAATCTCAGTCACCGTTGGCCCGATCGCTGCCAAACTGAGCACACACACTCCCTGGATGCCAATCTAGAACCTCTGCCCCACATTTTTCAAATCAGCCTCATGGTGGCGCTATAACAGGCCGATTTGTGTGGCCTGGTTGTTACCAGCTAATCTCCGGCGCCGTTGGCCCGATCGCTGCCAAACTGAGCACACACACTCCCTGGATGCTACTTCAGAACCTCTGCCCCACATTTTTTAAATCAGCCTCATGGTGGCGCTTTAACAGGCCGATTTGTGCGGCCTGGTGGAGACCTGTGCTCGGAAGAGCACTGCTTCTAGTTACATATGTACTAAGTAGGGTTAACTTTTTGATATCAGACTATTTACTTTTTTGCATTACTAACCCCCAAATAGTAACCTTTGACTCTTTACTATAACTGTGTAATATAGTGTACTGTGGACCACATCCAATATGTCCAATAGTGGCACCATCACTCAAGCAGATGTGATGTATTGTCAATGTCCAGCTACATCACATAGCCACGCCCTTGATCTGGTCTGGTGCTGTTGTTGGCAACGTCAATCTTTTTGACAAGTAGACTTTGCACCTGGATGGGGACGACGCTGCATTTGGCTGCAGAGAAGACCCAGGGCTTGCGTGGATATTTGTAGGGCCTAAAGGTGACTCGCCAGGTCATGCCAGGCAGTGAGACGCTTGATGACACCTGGTTTTAACTTCAAAGGACAGTGTCCTATCTAGATGTGCACTGAGGTGGCGCTTGCTCAAATTCCAGACACTTGTTGTCAACAAACATGCTTGATTTTGCCAATACTGAACTACAGATGCCACCTCCGGAGGTAGGCTACCAAGGTGACCATGACTTGGTTGAGACCGTCTTCCAATAATTATTAGGCCTGTTAGATCTCATGGGAGAAATTCAGTTTTCAGTTAGGTGTTCAGTGAATTGCATAGACACACTTCACTAATTAGCCAGACTGGGTATTGAATCTGTGACCTTCTGCTCCTGAGGCGAGCTCTACCCATTCAGCTACAGCCACCCTGTTGGTGATTGCTTAATGCTTCATCATCTATGTAACTGTATTCTCTAGATGTTTTGTATAAACACAAACATGCATAATAAACAAAGGGTTAAGAAGATGTTTTTTACACAAGCACTGTACTACATCCAACACAGTTTCTGGTTAATTGTGGAATGTGTGGAAATTAGACAAGAAACATGCTTAAATATATTTTTACATGGATAGTCATAAGTTAGTAATAACATATCAAAAGTCCTTAATTTTCTCCATTGACTTTAATTAAAATTTTAACTTTTTAATTGTGTTCTTTGAGGACTTGGTGGGCCAGTCGCCAGATTGAGATAGGCAAGGGCCATGTCCGGCCCTCTGGCCTTTGTTTCCCATGTGCCTACAATGTTTATTGTGACATAAATACAATACTCAGGGTCATTTGTAAAATAAACGACGCATCTATTCTGTAAAGATAGTTATATTTACACTGTTGTTTCAGCACGACCGCCACTTCTCTCACTTAGGGCGTCTTACTAGTCCCATCAATGCTTGTTGTTGATATGAGACTGATTTCAGTCATTTCGAGCTTAAAGAGTATTAGAATGGGTCGAACTAGCAATAAATGTTCTATTGCTCTTCCATAAAACCCTAATGGTCACGGATATTTGATAAAAGCCTGAAAATATAATTTCTTCCACTGGTTGAGAACACTAAAACATAATTCTACACATTGTGCTAATTGTTTAGAAACACAGCGCTAGTGTGGAGGACTCCTTTCTTTCACACTGTTTCACAAATCACAGATTGGGACGGCGTAACAAAAGAAAATATAAAGTATACAATCTGTAGGTTCCTGGTTCCACCCAGGGCTCCCCCTGTTTTACTCTTGAAGTGTCCTTGAGGAAGACACTGAACTGCTCCCAATGAGCAGATGGTTGTCTTGCTTGGTTTACTTTCCTCATTGGTGTGTGTGAATGGCTGAATGTAATGCACATTTTATTTTTATAGCTAAAATCTACAAGCTCACAACATCGCAATGTGATGCATTGTGAGCTTTCACAGCACGTCCATGTATAAATGCCAATCAGAAGATTGAAGGTCTAAACATTCTGCCATGTGAGTCCACACTGTGTCAACTGAGAGGTGTGTGCGTGTGTGTGTGTGTGTGTGTGTGTGTGTGTGTGTGTGTGTGTGTGTGTGTGTGTGTGTGTGTGTGTGTGTGTGTGTGTGTGTGTGTGTGTGTGTGTGTGTGTGTGTGTGTGTGTGTGTGTGTGTGTGTGTGTGAAAGAGACTGCAAATCACTGATCATTTCTGTTCTTTTTGTATTGATTTGTTCAGAGACCACCATCCATCCATCCATCCATCCATCCATCTTCAACTGCTTATCCGGAATCGGGTCGCAGGGGTAACAGTTCCAAATGAGATTTCCAGTGTTCCCTCTCCTGAGCAACTTCATCCACTTCCTCCGGGGGGAGCCCCAGGTGCTCCTATCAGTTTGTGGTCTGGATCTGAACTTCAATCAGCAGCACATAGAACACAACAAGATTGATAGAACCAGACACACACATAATGAAATATGAACAGACAAAACATTTTAATAACTAACACTATTTTAACATTTTCTAGCTTATTGACTCAGGGTATAGGCTAAAAAATATATATTAGGAAAAAAGCGACATGGCGTGTACAGGACAGTCAGCGGAGGAATACATCAGCAATGCCAGAATCCTCCTGGTGGAGGGATTACAGAATCTTAAATTTATTGTGGATGATCTGTTTCAGCAAGAAGTGTTCACTAAGGAGGCGTGCAGTGAAATAGAGTCAAAGAATAATAACTATGATAAAACAAGAGAAATAGTGGATAGGGTCACAAAAATGGGAGAGCTAGCCTGCTATGAATTACTAAAGAGCATTGACAAACATAAGAAGAGGACCTTCCCGTCTGAGGACAACCAAGCGAGAGAGCTACACCGATGGATCAGCTGCTTTCCTTTCAAAGATGATGGGGAAATCAAACATTTTAAAGGTACGGTTTACAGGATAAAGGAAAACATTTGTAACACTGATATTGTGATTACATTTTGCCTTTTGAATATAGAGTTGTGAGAGTTAAATCTTGAACTCATCTGTTCATTGTCAAGAATAATGGCCGCGTTTCCCAAATAGTAGAGGACCTGGGTAAGATATGTATGCACTTAACTTAGGAGAGAATTTCTCAACTGTTATGACCCCTGATATGACCCCTAATATGACCCCTGGGAACAACTTAAGAACTGTGCGAAAGTCTCTATCCGGGGCGAAATACCCGAAAATGACCACACCCTTTAAAAAATGACCACACCATATGTACTAACATACACATAGCTACATTTTCAAAACCGTTTGTGCTACAGATTTCATGAGGTGCTCAAAGTACATAATACCCATGTCTAGAGGTACATAGAAAATGTGTAAAATATCTTAATTTAATATTTTATGAGAAATGGCCAAAAATAGCTAGAAACGGTCCACTTATTACATACCTACGTACAGCAACTGCCATTATAGCTATTTGCTTAAACTTTCATTTGTGTCATAAAAGGGCGTTTTTCTAATAAAGTAAGCAATCATTTGATTAATAAACATTGTATTAATTATCAATTGAATGTTTTTTTTATTTTTTTTTACTTGAAATGAAAAATACAAAGCAACGGTTCTGGACAGTGTAGGCTACATACAATTCAAGCATTTAGCAGACGCTCTTATTCCACAGTGATTTACAATAAGCAAGGTCATCAATACATCAGTACATCAACATCAATACATCAAATGGAAAGAAATAGGCAATCTCAGAAAACAGGTGGACCAAGCACCTATTCAGTAAAAACTTCATAACAAATTATAACATAAAAAATTAAACCATCGTTTCGAAGTGGAGTGGTGAAGTTGAGCAGCTACCCTGTACGGTACGCAAGTTTAGAAACTCTAGGCTTGCTAAGGGAAGGAGCGCTCGTTTTCAACAGCGTCGGCAGATTAGCTACTCACCAGCGTCGGCAGGTTAGTATTTCACCAGGTTAGCATTCACCAGTGTTAGTTTTACTGAGGTTAAGGTTAGGGTTAGGGTTAGGGTTAGAGTTGGGGTTAGGGTTAGAGTTAAGGATATGTTTAGGTTTTGGTGCACCTCTGCTGCGGTCCAAGTGACTACAATGAAGCGCTCCCTACCTCCGGTTCAGCCAATCACAAGCTTCAAAAATGAGTGTGGGGTGTGGTTTTCCCTTAGCAAGCATAGAGTTTCTAAACTCCCGTACGATACTGTATGGTATTGTACTATATGGTATGGTACGGTACCGTACAGTACTGTATGGTACGGCATGGTACTGTACAATACAGTATGGTACCGTACCGTACAGTACCATATAGTACAATACCATACAGTATGGTATTGTACTATATGGTACCATACCATACTGTACTATATGGTACGTTACGGTAATAGGCTAATAATAATAATAGTTACCTACTTCCTCCCGAGGGGGAAATTAAGAGTCTTGCTCAGGGTCACATAGCGACTTTGCTACCCTGGTCTGGAATCAAACCAGGAACAACTAGGGGCTCTGGTTTCCCAGGTGCTCCCTAACCATTCAGCTATGCCGCCCCTATAATGGTACCGTACCATACCATAGTCATACTGTATGTTACTGTACTATATGGTACAGTATGGTACTGTAGCGTACCATATCGTACTGTATAGTACAGTACAGTACCATACCATACTGTATACGGTACCATACCATAAAATACAGTACCGTACAGTACGGTACTGTATGGTACAGTACAGCAGTGTTTCTCTATTGTTTTTGGCTTGAGTACCCCCTTTCCCTGATTTTTGAATCCAAGTACCCCCTTTACCCGACATTGGCCGACAACATCATTTTCCATACAAAACTGTAATTAGTGGTATATGATGCTATGATAACCCCCCCCCCCTTTCGAGAGTATAACATCACAAAAGGTGGGGAGTGAGTTTCAAACAGTGCCTACTGAACAGATTTATTTTCAACACTGTGGCCATTTTCAACACTGTGACATTTCAGTCCAGTTTTCATGTCAATAACATTTAAACAACATTCAAACACATCCCAGTTGCCTGGCACCATGTATTTTGGGTTAATAACTGTCAGACTCACAATAGGTTTCTCCAAGGGTCATTATTAAACATAAAAGTAAATGTTTTTTTTTTTCTCCATCTAATTCAATTGTTGTTAATTATTTAACTATGTAAAATATTATCATGATTTATACTTATATTTTTCTTTTTGGGGGGCATTTTCTGAGTACCCCCTGCAATACACCCATTTGAGAAACACTGCAGTACAGTACCATACATTAAGTACAGTATGGTACTGTACGGTATGGTACAGTACTGTACTGTACTCTACGGTACGGTACTGTATGGTACGGTGCGGTACAGTACTGTATGGTACAGTACGGTACGGTCTCTGTGGATTAGGAGCGTCCACTAAATGCATAAATTGTAAATTGTATGTACAGCCAGAACCTTTGCTTTGATTTTTTATTTCAAGGTAAAAAACATTCAATTGATAATTAATAAAACATTTATTAATCAAATGGTTGCTTTCTTTATTTAAAAAAAAAACACTTGTATGACACAAATGAATACATTTAAGTCTGTAAAGTTTAAGTTAATAACTATTATGGCAGTTGCTGTATGTAGGTAGTTTTATGTAATAAGTGGACAGTTTCAGCTATTTGTGGCCATTTCTCAAAAAATATCAAATGGGATATTTTACACATTTTTATGTACCTCTAGACATGGGTATTATGTACATTTTGAGAACCTCATGAAATCTGTAGCACAAACGGCTTTGAAAATATAGCTGTGTATGTTAAGTACACATGGTGTGGTCATTTTTTAAAGGGTGTGGTCATTTTCGGGTATTTCACCCCGGTTAGAGAATTTCGCACAGTTCTTAAGTTGTTCCCAGGGGTCGTATTAGTCTGAAACAGTTGAGAAATTCTCTCCTAAGTTAAGTGCATACATATCTTACCCAGGTCCTAGACTAAAAGCGATTTTATGCCTTCGTAAGCTCACGCATTGTAGACCGTAACAGGTGGGCTCCCCTGAAAGCGGAGAGTATACATTTCAGACAGGAGGTCCCTGACCACAGAAAAGAGTTAGAGCCTTAACCATCACGGTGTACACCTTGAGAGCACACCTTACGAATGGCTTCAGGAAACCCATCGTAATAAGGTCTCCTGCAGGAGGATGAAGCAAACCCCTTTCCCGCAAGATTCCCACTAATTGTAGCCCTATAGATATTACAGCCAAGACGGAACACACAACAGCCTTGAAGATTGAGCGCAGCCTTATCAGCATAACGGGTTGTGTGTTAGACTGACGATTGAGAGCCTCGTGTTCGACCCCCGCTTCAGCATATCGATATCAAGGACCCCAGGGAGTCCCTGTGCCGTGTCTCATTTTGAGAACCAATGCTCTAGTCTACAATATAGTGTCATAGTAGCCTATAAAATAAAAATAATACATATTTAAGATGAGCAGTTAGGTCACATATATAGTTAAAAATAAACAAGAGTTTTGTGCAGTCAGTTTAGCCTACCAACAGCGCTAAAAGTTTGTTAATTTTCAGTGTTGTTTTATTGATGGGCCGAGTACAATCACAGTGCACTACCAACAGCTGAAATTCATTTGGGAGTGCAGCTGGCTGACGTCCTAACAATCAAAGCCCAGAGCCATTCAAGGAGAGTTTCAGGGAGAGTTGCATCATTTCCGTTCACATGTGGCCAGAGTTGGCAGAACTCTCTAATACAATGCATAGCCTGTTTTGAGAGGGGCGCTTACAAGCGCGTTTGGGAAATACTGTCATCGTAAGGACCGCAGCCTTCGTAGTGTCCTGCGAAGGGCCTCGTACGACCTGCGCTTTGAGAAACGCGACCAATGTCTGTAGGCATTTCAGTCAGTTTAGAGAGGATGTATCCAATTGCTATTATTTTTGATTTTTAGGTTCAACGCCATGCCACAGATACCAGGAACAATTGAAGAAAAAAGCTTGGAAGCTATCTGAAGTGTGGAAACACACCAACACTTTTCTACCAAAATACAAGAATTCAAATCTGTCTTACACTCCTCTGGTATTAGACCCACATGGAAATGCTCCATCTGAAAGCATGACATTAAAGAGCAAAAAAAGAAAAAGCAAGAAATCCCGTCCTGAAAAAATGAAGACCTACCTTCCTGTGGATGAGCAGGAAATAGCTGTAGATCTCTTACTCAAAACACAAGAGAAAGAAATTCTCCTGGTTGGTAAGACTGGAATTGGAAAGACAACAGCTGCATGTGAAATGCTGAAATTCTGGGGAGGAAGTGACAGCAATGACCTAGATTACATGTTCTATTTTGATATGAGAAAAAACACAAATCCCAGGAGCTTGGAGGAGCTTCTCTTCAATATGTATAGTGAACTATATGAAGGAAAAGAAGAGGTCTTGGAGGACATAACGAAAAATTCTGAAAATGTTACCATCATTTTTGATGGACTCACAGATCTCTCCTCCTCAGTGATACAGAGAATTGTGGAGAAGGACCTGCTTCCTGACGCAAAGATTGTGATCACATGCAGACCAGAGGTTGAATCAGAAGACTTCCTATCAGACTGGGCTTCTCTCAGAGTGGAGGTGAAAGGCTTCAGCACAAAGTCCATCAAAGTATACTTGGCTAGGATGTTGAACCCTGAGCAGTTTAACAATGTTGAGAAAAACCTGGATTTGTTCAGTCTTTGCCACGTCCCGGTATATGCATTGATGGTGGTTGCTTGCTTTTCTTTTACGAACCCTATGGCTCCACAAAAACCATGCACAGTATCCGAAATATACATCGACATTCTTTGCGGTTGCATTCAAAAGCACAGTGACAAGGCAATAACAAAAAGTAGTCTAAACAACTATATCAGAGACAACATTGACGCAATATTTTCTTTGGCAAAGGATGCTGCTCAGGCAACTCAAAGGAAAACTGTGAACCTTACACCACTGTCTTGTAAAGAAAGCTGTGTTCATTCAGTTTTTCTGAACACGTTTAATTTTAACGCTTCATCTTCTGTACCGAAACCTAGCTCTGCATTTCTCCACTACACCATACAGGAGTTTTTTGCAGCGTTGTATTTTTTGAAGAATCCTGACAAAATAACAGATCTTTTGCAACAATGCTGCACTGAAGAGACGAAACACATGAGATATTTGATCCCTTTCTTGTGTGGTTTCTGTAGCAAGAAAAATCTTGAATTAATGAAATGTCTGACTCTAGATCAGCTGACAAAGGACATTTCTAATTCTTTCATCAAGGATGTAGTATCCACATTTCTCTCGTCTCCACCAAAAGATGCCACATTTATCTCGTCTCCACCAGAAGATGCCACATTTCTCTCGTCTCCACCCGAAGATGCCACTGATTGCAGCAACATACTGTTTTTATGCCAATGCTTGTATGAAGCTCAGTCGACTGAGGACTGTCTTCACTTTCTGGACACACTAAACTACTGCCTTGATTTGAGTGAAGATAGTCTTGATCCTCACCATTATGGTGCTGTGTCTTATGTAATCAGTCAGTCCCCCCAAAAAATAGAGCTAAAACTTGAAGACACTCCACAGAGATACAACATCCTGCTCGATCTTTGCCTGCATGTCAGCAGTAAAGGAGAACATGTTCTTCCCATACTGAAGCCACTTCATCCACCTACAGTCTGGTCCATTGACCTCTCAGAGAGAAAGGCGTCTGTGCTCCTAGAATGCTTGAAACTTCAATCAGAGAAGCAACCAATAGAGCTAACAGGCTGGTCAGATCAAGAGAATGAAGTGAAGAGTTTCCTTCAGTGTCTGCCCTACATCTCAAAGCTCAGGTAACTGTGATTATAAGTTTTGAATTATATATTATTAGTTTTATTGACTTGTAAACAGAGTGTTTTAGGTTCATGAGGCAATGTCTTTTATTTATTATGATTATTCCTCTTATTTTTCATTAGCTATAGGTTTACTTCTCAGAATCAAACAGGAGACAGATTTCTGTTGAATCTGTGTTTGCAAGCAGCTCTCTACAAGAGTTTAAACACACAAACCATGGAGGAAGTGTTTTCACTGTCTGAATATTTGAAACACCAGTTCCAGGACTTCCTTCTAGACCTGTACTCCCATTTCAAAGACTATGATGATACTCACAGAACACACAAGAGAGTTCTTCCAGTATTACAACCAGTTCTGGCAGCACGTATTGCAGTCTGGATCATAGATCTCTCAAAGAGAAACGCCTCCCTCCTCCTAGACGTGATGAAACTCCAACAACCAGAGAAGAAGAAACCAGTACATCTGACAGGCTGGTCAGATGAAGGGAGTGAAGTGAGGATCTTCCTTCAGTGTCTACCCTACATCTCACAACTCAGGTTAATTCTATTTTTTATTTTCTATGATTAATATTTGTCACAAAAGCTGTCTACCTTTTCTAAATATATTGATGAGTTAGCAGTGCTATGTAACTTTCCTGCAAATGTCAATCAGTATATTTATCCCACTATAAATCCTGGAGAAAAGGTGAAAACACAGTTTCAGTCATTCCCTCAGTCCATTTATCTCCTCAGTGGGTTGACCAATTGATCAGATGTTTTACATGGACATTGACCAATGGCATATGCAGGAATCAACAAAGCAGATTTTTCATGTTTCCCAAATTTAAGCAATTTATCAATGAACATTATTGGCACAGTTTAATTTTGATTTAACTATGAGAATGTACAGTTGTATGTATCAATAATAATAATGTATCAATGTGGCTATACTGTATGTGTACACTCTCAGCGTTACATTTACCCTCAGGATGTTGCTGTGTAGTGGTGGTCACACTCCCAAGTCTACATGTGTGCACTTCTGTGTGTGGACTAGTACAGAATTATAATTAAAAGAGAGACAGTTTTCTTTCTTAATGCAAGGGCTACTGTGCAGCATATTAACCAGGATAGAAGCAAAGTGCAGGGAGAACAAGAGAGAGTATCTGCTTTAAGTATGGTATGCACGATACAACCAATCATTAGCGGAAATACAATCAGAAATCGACAGAGTGCAGAGAGTACAGACAAATAATGTTGAAACATTAAGATATAAAATTCAGAAGTATTTAGAAGCGAATCCTTCTATGCTACTGTGCAGCATATCCAGGATAGAAGCAAAGTGCAGGGAGAACAAGAGAAAGTATCTGCTTTAAGTATGGTATGCAACTATGCATGATACAACCAACCATTAGTGGAAATACAATCAGAGAATACATGAATCTCTCAGAGAATATTTGATCTCTGGATGATACTACAGTAGTGTACTGTAAACATGAGTCACTGCTGAGTTATTATCAGAACAGCAGAGTGCTTATCCTGGGACAGTTACACTACCACTAGTCAACAGAGTGCAATGAGTAAAGAACAAGAAAAACTAGGTGCTCACAGGAGGTAGCAGCAAAGTTAAAAACGTGTGGTGGGTGCTTCTAGGATCAATTGGATAAAACTTGAAAAAGAGAGGAGAGATCCGAGCACTCAAAAAGTTAAAAGAGGAGGAGAACGGACGTAAAAATGGGGTACTTTATTTCATTACAAAATAATAAAAGCGAACATGTTTTCGACAAACAGAAGTCCTTATATACAGAGAGCTGCAGAGTTGCATACACCTATCAGCACTTAGGACACACACCCAAAATTACACACGTGTGTGTGTGTGAGCAAAACAAAAGGTAATTACATAGGAACAACAGACACTGATCCAAAACGTTTCTCTTTGGTTTAATTTTTTGAGACGATCCCCGCCTCTGGTTAGCGGTTTTATATGCTGAAGGCGAATAATGCAAAACAAAGTATCATTACTATTGTGTATTTCTTTAAAATGTCTGGCTATTGGATATACGTTATTGTTAGTGCGGATAGCATACTTGTGCTCCGCTAGACGGTCCCTAAAGCCTGTATCAGAGTCGGGTGTAGTGCCGTGTAGTCTTTTTGAGCGTTAACGTTGTAGTTTTATGACTCAAAAAGACTACACGGCACTACACCGCGGTACGGGCTTAAGACGACGTTTGGTTCTTCCCACATAGAACACACCAGGGCAGGTGCATGTTAACCTGTAGATGACATGAGAAGTGCTACAGTTAATTAAGTCATCAATCTTATACGTTGTATTAGTCTTAAAGTCCATAAATGTTTTTGTTTGCTCAACATTAAAACAGTGTGGGCAGTGCATACATTTCTTACAGCCTATTGGTCTCTTAAGCCAAGATTCACTTTTTGGGGGGTGCTCTGCCACCCACTGATTTTATTGTTGAACTTACTGATTGGATCATTCACAACAATGTATTCATGTTCACTGACGCTATTTATAAACAGTGTATTGGCGTTCCTATGGGGTCATGTTTCTCTCCAACTATGCATGTTTGTATCTTGGCTATTGGGAGAAACGTTTTGTTTTAAACACTGTTAACCCCTTTTTCTCCTGCATAACCTGGTATGGTTGCTACATTGATGATCTATTGCTTATTGTCAACGGCTCTGAGACGCAGGTACTTGAATTTCATAAATATCTAAATTCCTTGAACCGGAATATCAAACTCACTATTGAATATTCTCAAACTGCCATTAACTTTCTAGACCTCACTCTATCCAAAGATTCACAGGGAAATCTCCCTACAACCATCTTTAGGAAGAAAAAAAACTTCTTTCAACACACTGCTCAGAGCCGACTCATTTCACCCATCGTATCTAATTAATAATATTCCTTTTGGTCAATTCCAGCGGCTACGCTGCTTATGTGATGAGGATGATGACTTTAACACACAGGCTACTGATATGGCTGGTCGCTTTCTAAGTAGAGGATATAAGGCAGAGGTTGTCGCACGTGCCCGCAACAAGGCACATGACATTAATCGTAAAGATGTATTAATAAAAAAGAAACGCAAAAATTCCTCCCAATCCCGACCTTATTTTGTTACACAGTACAGCACAGCAGCCAGCCACATCAGTCGCATCATCAAAAACAACTGGGGTATTATTGATAGTGACCATACACTTAGACGCGTCTTCCCTGAACCTCCAGTGGTTTCCTTCAAAAGGGTTCCTACACTAAGAAACAAATTAGTCATCACTTTTTTACCTCCCCCAAAAAGTGAATCTTGGCTTAAGAGACCAATAGGCTGTTAGAAATGTATGCAAAAACATTTATGGACTTTAAGACTAATAAAACGTACAGGATTAATGACTCAATTAACTGTAGCACTACTCATGTCATCTACAGCGTAACATGCACCTGCCCTGGTGTGTTCTATGTGGGAAGAACCAAACGTCGCCTTAGGGACCGTCTAGCGGAGCACAAGTATGCTATCCGCAGTTCCGCACTAACAATATGGTATATCCAATAGCCAGACATTTTAAAGAAATTCACAATAGTAATTATACATTGTTGCGCATTATTGGCCTTGAGCATATAAAACCGCTAACCAGAGGCGGGAATCGTCTCAAAAAATTAAACCAGAGAGAAACGTTTTGGATCCACTCCCTGGATGCACTGTGTCCTCCAGGTCTGAATGAGGATATACATGTAGACTTTATGTGTTTTCACACACACGCACGCACGCACGCACGCACGCACGCACGCACGCACACACACACACACACACACACACACACACACACACACACACACACACACGTCTAATTTTGGGTGTGTGTCCTAAGTACTGATTGACTAGGTGTCTGCAACTCTGCAGCTCTCTTTATATAAGGACTTTTGTTTGTCGAAACATTTTCGCTTTTATTATTTTGTAATGAAATAAAGTACCCTGTTTTTACGCCCGTTCTCCTCCTCTTTTAACTTTTTGAGTGCTCAGATCTCTCCTCTCTTTTTCAAGAGTGCAGAGAGTACAGACACATAAAGTTGAAACATTTTAAACATTTAGAAAGATTGTACATCCATATTTCAACTATTATTCAGAAGAGAATCCCCAACTTGGCCATGTTACAGACGCAACGCATTGTGAACTTATAGATCTGCTTCTGTTGTTTAAGTGACTTTACTGTTACTGTGGGTGGTTACAGTATAATAACTACTTTAAATTCATTCGAAAACAGGTTCCTTTTTTTTTTAAATAACAGTTTTGTACATAAGGTTTCCACCTGACATCAACTATATGTTTTCTGATTCTTACATTTTACATTGACTGTAAAATCGGGTAAATACAGTGTCCATCATTGTTTGGTTCTGTTTATGATCAGAGATTCATATTTCACGTGGTTTTCATTTTAAACTGTTTCAGTGTTGCCGCTTACGGTCCAGAAGCATCCAGACTCCTGGGGAAGCTCTTCTGTCAAGCAGCAGAACAGGAAGAAGAAACAGGAGAGAAGATTCTAGAATTGTTGTCTTCTGTGTGTAATTACAAAACATTCCCCCTTTCTTGGGAACCCTACGACGACGACGACAACTGTTATCAATGTGATGTGCTACTGGGCCTATACTCCCATGTGAAGAACTATAAGACTAAAAAAGGCAGAAGTGTTCTTCCAGCATTAAAACCAGTTTTCCAGTCAGCTCCTGCAGTCTGGTCCATAGACCTCTCAAAGGGAAACGTCTCCCTCCTCCTAGAGGTGCTGGAACTCCATCCAGAGAAGAAGAAACCAGTACAGCTGAGATTCTGGTCAGATGAAGAGAGTGAAGAGAGTGAAGTGAGGATCTTCCTTCGGTGTCTACCCTACATCTCACAACTCAGGTAAATTTTTAATTTTCTATCATTAATATTTGTCACAAAAGCTGATACCT
Source organism: Nannobrachium achirus (assembly GCF_963921795.1). NCBI lineage: Eukaryota > Metazoa > Chordata > Actinopteri > Myctophiformes > Myctophidae > Nannobrachium > Nannobrachium achirus. The sequence continues at coordinate 52,252,159 of NC_137822.1, read as the reverse complement.
TTTCTAAATATATTGAGGAGTTAGCAGTGCTATGTAACTTTCCTGCAAATATCAATCAGTATATTTATCCCACTATAAATCCTGGAGAAAAGGAGAAAACACAGTGTCAGTCATTCCCTCAGTCCATTTATCTCCTCAGTGGGTTGACCAATTGATCAGATTTTTTACATGGACATTGACCAATGGCATATGCAGGAATCAACAAAGCAGATTTTTCATGTTTCCCAAATTTAAGCAATTTATCAATGAACATTATTGGCACAGTTTAATTTTGATTTAACTATGAGAATGTACAGTTGTATGTATCAATAATAATAATGTATCAATGTGGCTATACTGTATGTGTACACTCTCAGGGTTACATTTACCCTCAGGATGTTGCTGTGTAGTGGCGGTCACACTCCCAAGTCTACATGTGTGCACTTCTGTGTGTGGACTAGAACAGAATTATAATTAAAAGAGGAACAGCTTTCTTTCTTAATGCAAGGGCTACTGTGCAGCATATCCAGGATAGAAGCAAAGTGCAGGGAGAACAAGAGAAAGTATCTGCTTTAAGTATGGTATGCACGATACAACCAATCATTAGTGGAAATATAATCAGAAATCGACAGAGTGTAGAGAGTACAGACAAATAAAGTTTAAACATTAAGATTTTTAAATTCAGATGTATTTAGAAGTGAATCCCCCACTTAGCCATGTTACAGATGCAACACATTGTGAGCTTGTAGATCTGCTTCTGTTGTTTAAGTTAAAGTGATTTAACCGCTACGCTGGGTGGTTACTGTATAATAACTACTTTAAATTAATCAGAAGACATTCATTTGTATTTTTTAAATAACAGTTTCGTACATAAGGTTTCCACCTGACATCAACTATATGTTTCTGATTCTTACATTTTACATTGACTGTTAAATCGGATAAATACAGTGTCCATCATCGTTTGGTTCTGTTGGGTTCAATAAAGCATTAATAGCTTTGTTGACTTGTAAACAGAGTGTTTTAGGTACATGAGGCAATTTATTTTCTATTTGTCTTTTTTTCTTTTTTACTATTTTGAAAAATAGTTCAAATAGCTCATCTACAAAATCACAACATGTCAATGTAGATCGGGTATTTGAAGTATTTTAAAATGGTTTATTTTTATTTTTATTTTTAATTGTAAAAAAGGCAAAGAAGTTTAGGGGTTTTGGGTTTAGGATGGACTTAAATAGGGCCCAAAATCTCTCATACACATTAAAGTCTTGTCTAACCTGTAGTCATTTATGATTAACATATTGCATTTTAGAAATTTTTCAGCAATATACAGTGCTTTTATTAATACTTTATTACATGATTTAAAGTCAACATGCATTACAACATAAATTATTTCTCTGTTACAATAATATGCTACTATTTGGAATGGGTTGCCACCGCAAAAGTATCTTTTCTGAATACAATGACAATACATCTAATGGCATCGTATCTTGCTGATGTAACAGTTTCTTCCATAACTCATATGTACTGTCTATTTCAGATGTGATCCAGGATTCTTCCAGCACAGTAAATCCATCACTGTTAGATCCAGAGAGGAGGTGGAACAGCTGGTCTCTCTCCTCCGTCTCCTTGATTATAACCTGACAGGAGAGTTAAGGAAAGACACCTGCGAGACTGTGGGGAAAGTTTCAAAAATCCAAAGGCTAACGTAGGCTATGATTATATTAACATCTTGGCTACTATTCCTAAAAGCAGCATATTGTCTTGGATCTCAGTCATTTGATATTTGTGTTGTTAATACCAGGAGTGTTCATATTAACTAAAAGCTTTTATTTTTCCTTAATTTTCAGATTGTCTGAAAGCATGGTATTGTGGCTGTTCCGATCAGTAAGAACAGAGCGCTTGCCCTGTCCAGTGGCTATTGAAGAGCTTTCCATTTTAGAGACGTCGACACCACAATCAGAGAGACTATTGTCCAGGGTTGTTAGTAATGTAGCATCCCTGCTGAGACACTGGTCAGTCAGATGTTTGGACATGACCAAGTCCAGCATCCAGTCATACCTCCTCCTTCCACTGTTGAGTCACCATGATCAACTGACAATCAAGTGAGTCTGTTTGGTTTGTTGAGTCATAAAAAGATGTAAGAAAATATAAAATAAAAACCTTCAGCAACCTTCATCCTAAACATGTTCAATAATTACATGTTATTACATACATTCTCTGATTAATACTTTCTTCAGACTGTGTCCAGAGGTTCTGCAGGAGCTAGCTGGTGTTGTGTATAGAGCTCAGGATGAGGACTTGACAAAGTCTTTCCTGGAGAAGGTTGGTGGGGATCTGAACCCCTGCTCTCTAGACTGGGAGTGGGAGGTTCTTCTCTATCTGCTACAGCAGTCATCAGCCCAGATGATCACTGTGGACTTGAGGAAGAAAAGGATCTGGGAGAGAAGCATCACAGGTCTTTTACCCTTTCTGGACAAAGTTTCATTTAAAAGGTGAGTTAAATTATTTTTTAATTGTGAAAAATAATGGCTCTATACATCTTCTACAGTTAGGACCCTATTTTCATCCATGCCTTACACCCCCCCCCCCTTTTTTTTGCTATTTTGAAAACCATTTTAAAATAAAGTAAAGCTCACAACCTGTCGATGTAGATCGTCTAGTTAAACTATTTTTATGTTAATCCATGTTCTCAGACCCAATCCCAGCTTTACATTGAGTGCCATCAGAGAGACATATCAGTGTCGTTCCAGTGACAGTGTGCCAAGTTTATTGAGGTTATTAGACCATGTAATCAACCTGAACAACACAGAGATGGACACAGAGGACTGTGATGCTCTGCTCTTCACCCTCAAACACTGTGACAAAGTGACAGAACTCAGCCTGTTGTGGACATTCATACCACCACAAGCTATTGAGAGCATCATGCTCTCTATGGATAAAGTCTCTCATCTCAGGTAAGTTGGATGTAGCCAATTGTCTTTGTTTTAATATGATTTTTAATACATTATGTATTTGCTTTGCATGGTTGTGTATTTGCATGTTATTAATAGTTGTTCAATGAAGTGATGATTAAATGTGTTGTGTTGTACATCCTCATACCAGTGTTGACAGGAGACTGCTGCTGAAGTTCCTCCACTGCTGCACTACCTGCCAGACACAGCAGGGGGCAGCAGAAGGTCTGCTCAGAGCTCTGCAGTACAAACTGGACCTGTCCTGCTCCTCCTCTGTGGACCTGTCAGAGCAGTCGGAGGCTCTGTCTCTGACTGTCACTCACTGCAGGGACATCTCTACTGTCCTGGGACACTGCAGGGACATCTCTACTGTCCTGGGACACAGCAGCAGTCAGGACACACAGCTCATCCTATCAGACTGTGAGGTAAAGGACAGTGGGCTGGACCTGTTGTTCCCTGTCCTCAACAGAGTCCATCTGAGGTGAGAAGGACAACACTATGCTACCTGATGTTGCTTTTTCATCATGTGTTGATTTGCCATAATGTTCACAAAATAGTTTTCATCTAAAGGCCATTCCACAACAATTCAACTCCTTGAAACATGGAACTACGTGTTGCAAGGAGTTACATTGGTGTGGACTATTAACTCATTTAGATGTTCTGTTGTAACCTATATGTTGTTATACATTTCAATCCGGGGGCCACCTCTGTGTCTCAGTAGTTGTTGCTATATAGCAACACAATTTATATACACAACTCCTTTTGGGTTCAATACAGGTATTATCTTATCTTAACCAATGCAGAAATGAAAGTGTCTTTGCCAGGAGAGAAGCCAAAGCTAAAGCAGTTGTTCTCAAATATTTTCACATGTATTTGGCTGAAGACCCCTGTCTTAAGATATTTTGTTCCAGGGACCCCCACATTGAAATGTATTTGGCTGCAGAGTGCAGACCCCTGTCTTAAAATATTTTGTTCCAGGGACCCCCCCCCCCCCCCCCCCAGGGCATATTTGTGGTGTTATCTCTCTTCAAGAAGTTTCAGATTTATTCCCGAAAATAGACAATCTACAAGCTCACAATGTGTCACAATACAGCACTTTGTGAGCTTGTAAATCAGCTATTTTTGAATATCCAAAGTATAATATAGGATAAAAGTGATTCAGCTGTTTATTTTTCTGGAGACCCCTGGAACCCCCTCAAGCACCACTGGTGGTCCACGGACCTTACTGTGAGAACCACTAAAGCATTCTCTCTCAGAGTTGTGACCTTCTAATTCTGTATTTCTTCTTCAGATGCAGCAAATCCCTCCTTCTCCAGCTGCTATCTCTGGTCTCTGTGGGCAGTGAAAGGGACATGGTGATGCGAGCAGGTTCCCTGGCTGGAGCCCTGGTTGGAGAGCTGGACCTCAGTGAGACCACACTATATCAGAAGACCTGCAGATGTTTGGCCCTGTTTCTGGAACACTCTGAGGGACTGACAGAACTTGACTTCAGTCACTGTCAACTCACTGACCAGCTGCTAGAGACTCTGATCCCCCACCTGCACAAAGCACAAGTCCTGGAGTGAGTAGTTTTATAGAATGGACGGTTTGCATGTGTATGTGTGTGACCATGATGTACTAATATGTTCCTTTGTCCTTTCTCTTCCTTGTGTTGTTGTAGTCTGAGTCACAATCAGCTCACTGATGCTCTAACTGAAAGATTACTCCAGCTGCTCTCCATCAATCCCTCCATCCAAACTATGCGGTGAGTAGAATGGAATGAATGCGTGCATTGTTAATAGAATAACTAGTGGTTGTCAGGTGTGTGTATAGGAACTCATTCATCAACATGGTTTACTACACCAGGGGTTCCTAAACTTTTTTGTCTCAGGGCACCCCATACATATTTTTTTAATCTGAGGCACCCCTATATTATAATTTTCACTCCCAGCACCATATATTTATAGCATATCGTCGTACCTTGTATGTCCAAAACTGTTCATTTTGTATTTATCATCTATAAAATGTACTAAACTAGTGAAAACTAATTTTGGGTGACAGAGGTTTCTGCCTGACAGTGACGATATTTTAGTGATTATGTTGCGAGGAAAACGTTGAGATAATAGCCATTTTGGTTAGAACTGACTGAAAATAACTTTGTACTTCAAGTTTAAAATACTAAGTATTGTTTCAAGTGTCCAAATAAATTCAAAATATTATCAAATGATCTCGCGGCACCCCTGGACTGCCGTCGCGGCACCCCAGGGTGCCCCGTCACCCACTTTGAAAACCCCTGTACTACACACATCATACTTGTTGAATAAAATGTGCCATCATTTGATGTCTTTCCAGACTCTTCAACAACTGCTTCGTGGACAGGACCCCCTTCCTGAATGAGAGACACTTGGTTGCAATTTTGTCAACCAATCAATCTGTAATTGAGATAGAATCATAATCCTCTGAATCTGAATAAACAGCAGGCTTTGAAACATTGTCTGAAGAGGGGCCGCTGTCTCACTTGCGGGCGTGAATTTGTAGGCGGGCGTGTGTCTCTAAGCCTACTGCATAAAAAAGAGGGTTATGCCTGAAATATATATGCAATGTGGTCCTCTGGAAACAAATACAAAAAAAATCTTGGCGAGTATGTTTTCCAGCGACTTTACCGGTTACCCTATGTAGAGCGGTCACCTCCCACATTCCCAAGATGCCCACGGACTTTCATGGGATATTGTGACTAAGTGGAGCTAGTAGGCCTGCAGTAAATAGTAAAAGAAATCGTCTGGATATGTACTGTATGTCAGTGTCCTTGTTTGTTTAAGCACGTTTCCCAATCAGGGACCAGCATTTCTGGCAACGTCATCATTCACAGCCAATGAGGGGCCAGCATTCCTGGTGATGCCAGTGTCTACTTGCATGGTTTCCTCTGCCATAGGTTTATGAATGTGTGTGTGCACCTCATTCGAAGTGTGACAATGGGTGAATGTAATGCTAATTCACATGCAAAACACGCTACATAAATGTACCTTTTACAATTTTGAAAACCTTTGAATAAAACTGAAATAATGATACAGACCTTAACACGTACCAAGAGTATTTTTATATTGTGTTTTTTTCTACTTTTATTCAAGTACAAAAAGAAAACCCGATGACTTGTTCCACCACAGTTGTTCATACAGTATGACAAGTCTGGCCTATGGTAAATGTCTCCTTTACAGATAAAACCTTTTGTTGACGATGTAGTGTGTGTTTCCTATCACATTCTCTCAGCTTTGTTCTCCCTCCTTCAATAGGTTCATTTAACTTCCAACAACATTGTAAAATGGGCCCAGGAGCGTTCAAGGCCTTGAAATGCAATAACACTGTTCAAACATACACAGTTCACTTTCATTTAGTGTAAATAGTTAGTTGATTAATCACAATATTATATAAAAAAAGGCCCATGGTGTAATACATTGTGTCTGATTTAAAGGCGCAGTAAGTGATTTTATTTTGTTAAATTAAGTGTCAAATAGCTCTATATCGTCGCTGTCCGGCAGAAACCTTGTATCTCCAAGTTTCAAATTTGTTTTCCGTCGTAAATTAAAGCCCTACATCATACAAAAGTGTCACACTAAAGTAGTGAAAATAGCAGATCTACAAGCACACAACGCCTCGCTATGTGAGGCGTTGTGTGCTTGTAGATTGGCTATTTTCACTATTTTAAATAGTTCTTTAAAATAAAAACGAAAGGAAGGTTTTGGACATACAAGGTTTCCACACGACAACGACGATATCGTGATAGTAATCATTAGACTAGAGTGTTTGTTCAGTAACATGGGTCTCCATGTCTCCACAGCTCTTTGTCAAACAGAAAACGCATTTCCTGGTCGGGATACCAATTTTATCCAGTCAGGAGAGAGAACAGGGTTGAGTTAAATTTTAAGTAATGAATCAAAGTACTGATCAGTCAACACTGGAACTGGAGCACTACACAATTGAAGCTGATAAGAGGACACTCACTCCTGATTGGATGCCATTAGCAACCCACCTGAAAGTGTATTTTCCATTTATAATAGTTTGACTGCCATAGTTTTGCCATAATGTACATTACTGCCAATAACTTTTTCCTATTGTTTTTACCACATTTTCAAGGGCTCTGTGTACACAGCATGTGTCCATTATGTACATGGGAGGTCCAGGTCATGGCCGAACGTCTTATCTTTCCCGCCGAGAAGAGAAAATACAACCGTGATGATCTGTGTGCCAGTTATAGTTCATCGAAAATAGGCCAAACGCGCAATATGTCCATTTTGCTGCAGTCGTGAGGAATACAAGTGAAAGGACGATAGAATATCCTGACTAGGCCTACATTATTTCACGAGGCATCATTGGAAACTGAGTCTTTCCCCTCAATCCCGCCCTCGATAGAGGCTATTGGTTACCATGGTAACCAGCTAACACCTTCCTGGACGTGTTAGCGGTCCCGCGGGGCACTCCCATGTGTTAAAAAGCTGACATGCAGGGAGACCCCCGTTACTGGACAAACACTCTATAGCTATGATTAGCCATGCTATCATAATATATTTTAACATTAAAAAAACAACAGAAAACTTTTGTTTTAACCAAAACATATCACTTACACTACCTTTAACAGTGAAGGAAAATTACCCACAAGTCTCCTGTTACACAATATGAACAAGATAAGGCATTAAAAAAATCCAGACATAAAAATATTCAGGTACACCCCAATATATAAAAAAAGAAAATCTTAAAAACACAGAAAGCAAACAAACAAACATGCAATATTGCTCAACCTAATCAATGTTTACAGAGTCTGAGTCCATGATTGGAATTTATACTATTTAATTCAGTGGTTCCCAAACCTTTTCCTTGGAGCCTTGGCTATTTTTCATAGTTTTTCCAGTTTTCTGAATAAAGAAGAAAAGACAAATACATTGAATATTTTGTGAATATGTAAGCTTGTAGATCGGTTCTTTTGTATGACAGTGTGGAAATACAGTGGCTCTCTCCATCATCACTGCTTTAGACAACAGTGTGAACAGTGGACAGTTACAGTTAAGAAAGCACACATCCTTGTTTGACACGCCCAAAATAAGGGTTGTCAGGTTCAAAGTGTCTCAAAGCAAGTTATGATTTTGTGCAAAAGTTTAAAGTTTTGGACTACCTTCAAACAGAAAAGGCCTCTGTGATCTTTAGCCGCCCTCCCCAAGGAGGCCCGGACGCCAGGTTGGGAAACACTGATTAATAGAAGTCTTAGCTACATTCTGGATATTAGAGCAGAGACGCTAGAACCTCAGACTTTTAGGATGAACACCGCTAGCGTTGAGTATAAAAAAACAAGTCTCCATGGGAGAGATGATGGCCGTGAGACAAGGAACGTCCACGAATCACGTTACCCATAATGCATCACGCTACCCATAATGCTTTGAGAGCCGTGAGAGGACATCTTATCTCTTGAAGAACGCAGTTTCCATGGTGACGACACTCCACAATTCAAACAAATGATGACGAACGACGACGACGAAAAAAGAAGAAAAAAAAAGGTACGCAGGGCTTTCGCCAACAATTCTGTCCCGATATAGTTTGTGAATGCAGTCCGTCCGCTGCAGGCCAGGGTGAAATGGTTAGGACTCCGCCTGAAGTTCCTTGGCCTTGGTTAAGATCGTGTGAACGTCTGAGATGGGGTAATCCTGGGGGAAAGAAATATAGTCATAATTAGTGTGGTTACCAAGCAGACTATGGTTCTTGTCCTGTTTATTATTTCATCTACAGCAGTGGTTCTCAAACTTTTACATTTGAGGGTCTCCACTTAACTTTGACAGTGTACAAATGGAACCAAATGGACCCGTTTGGGTCCATTTGGTTCCATTTGTACACTGTCAAAGTTACAGACTTGTAAGGGTCAATTTATCCCCCCATAAAGGAACCTAGAGAGTCCCTGAAATCCACTTTGAGAACCACTGATCTAGAGTAAACCTTAAGTCCCAAAGTTCCATTGAGTTCCAATGGAGGAGTGGTGCTCTCCATTGAAACCATGTCCCCTTTCTGATTGGATAATATGGATTTGAGGAGTGGTCAAGCTTCATGTGACATCACGTACAGTATAGCCTATAAATAGGCAACCACACTTGTAGGCCTGTTACAGTTTAGAGGGTTTAAATGGTACTGGATATGCAGCTCCGCAAATAAAAGGTGAATTGATCCCAGTGCATGACGGAGGACAATTTCATTATAAATTTAAATCTCCACGATTATTGAGAGTGTTTTATCGCGATAAACGATAATAACGATTATCGTCCCATCCCTAGTCACGACCAGTTGTCACATAAATAATTGTGTCAAATAATTTCATTGTGTTTTGGGGCATTGAACATTTATTTTGAAGTGCTCAGTTTGGCCAAACATGGCTCTCAGATGGGTCACATTGTCATTTCTCATAGGGTTTCATGTATAAAAGGTGGTGCCTACTTTAGACAATAGTGTGAACAGTGGACAGTTACAGATAAGAAAGCACACATCTTACCTGCAGTAATCTCATATTGACTGTGAAGTCACCCGCCAACAAAAGATCACGAATAAGTCTGCAGGAAAGGGGAGAAATCATTGTATTCATGTCAACACATTCATCCACCAGATACTGTAGATTTATTTACAATCTTTATAAAATATCTCTGAAAGGTCTTTTAATCATCTTGCTCCTTTAATATTTATAGACTCCACACACACACACACTTAACAAACCACTATGAAATCTGAAATAGCAAAAATAGCCGATCTACAACCAGAAATAGACAATCTACAAGCCCTTAATTGTGTAACTATGAGGTGGTTATGCTAAATCATACTTTAGAAAGATGGAAAATAACAGGTAAACAGCCTGTAGAGGGCAGCAGAGATATAAGTATATTGAATGTTTCTGTTTAGAGCAGGGGTAGGCAACTTTAGGCAAGGGTGCAAACATTGGCACCGGAGAGGGTGATCCCTGGCACACTGGCAGAAGTGTCAGAGAGAGGATATTTACTTTAAATTTTTCTTTTTTAATGGTCAATTAACTCAACCTCTGCCAAAAAAATACCCCTTTGTACCCCTTCCCTGCCATGCCCGAGGAACCCGAAGATTTAATAAGCTTTAATTAAAAAGAAATAATTTATCGAAGCGGAACCAAAATAGGCCGGAACTAATGCTCCGTGATCGGTTTCTACACGGACACATTATTGAGCGGACCAGTTAACATTGAGGCCGTGAACCGGAAGCGGATGGTCCGTCGTCTATTTTGGCCTGTTAGCTTTCTGTGTAAACTCCGCGGCTTACAGACGGAGAACTTATTGATCAATTGGAAAAATGTAAAAGGATTTGAGAAGCTGATGGAAATACGCGAACACGCGATGCATAGTAGTGTCCGATCACGCACGATGGGAACTGGATGAGTGCCCGCGTTAACAGGTAGGAGAAGCCAGCAGTGAAAGACATTGAAAAATCTTCGGGCTCCTCGGCCGTAAACTACAAATGAGTTAAATGAAGTCACCTAATTTACATCATATTTACATCCTGCACATGATTCTACAATTAAAACTCTGAACTCTGACTGGGGAGGGAGTCGAGGAGATAAGTGGATTATTGCGACCGAAGGTCGCAGCTTATTTATGTGAGACGGCACATTCCGACTCCGTCTGGACGTGTACACTTTTATACCGTCTATGGGTTTGCCGCTCTGACTTCACTGTGATGTTAGGGGAACCACACTAACGGAATCCCTTTTATGCCCATATATGGAGTTCCCTGAGGTCAACAATATTATGCCCATATCTAACAGGACTTCATATGGGAATGCCCATATATGGAGGCCACATCGGCCACATACCACACTAACAGAATCCATATATGGCCAAGACATCCCATATCTGTGTTGCTGGTTCTACAGACTGGGATCTCTATGTATGGGCATAAAAGGGATTGTATATGATGAAGTCAACAGATGTCATAGGACTTTCACAGAACAACAAATAACTGAGTAAGCATGTTTGGGGTCTAATGATCGTTATAACGTGTCCTGACAATCAAAATATGTCAGAATGTTTGAAGGCGTGTCATTAAAATCTATGTTGACATGGCACACTGATTATCTAGAAAATAAAAACAAGGCACTTCATTTCAAAAATGTTGCTGACCCCTGCTTTAGACTTAAAAGAAAACTCCACCAAACAATAATCAATTAAATCTTCATAATAAGTACAAATATGGAGATACAAGGCTTCTGTCTGACAGGAACGATATGAGAGCGGACATTAAATCCACGTCGGACTTTGGTAGAACCTTAAATGCCTTGTGTCACAGATATTGGTGAGCTATGCATTTTTGTTGAACCATGGTACTCACGGGGGCATGGTTACATAGTGTAGCTTTAACAATAAACTACTGCTCACATGCATGGTTACATAGAACACTGGTTCTTAAAGTGGGGTCAGGGGACCCCCTTGGGTCCTTGAGGGAGTTCCAGGGGGTCCCCGGCTAAATGATAGTTAAGAACCAAACTACCCTTACAGGTTTGTAACTCAAGCAAGTGTACAAATGAAACCAAATGGACCCTTAAAGCTATACTGTGTAAGTTGCTCAACTAGTGGTCAGTACAGCGGTACAGTATTTTCACAATAGAACCGTGTTACACAAAATGTAATGCCTCAACTCTTAGTGCATGTCAGGGTTGGGGGATCAAATATGATTATTGTGGGGGTCGCGGCCTGAAAGCCTACTCACATGAACATGGTTATATAGTAGAAGACCTCCTACTCACATGAGCATGGTTATATAGAAGACCTCCTACTCACATGAGCATGGTTAGATAGAAGACCCTCTACTCACATGAGCATGGTTAGATAGAAGACCTCCTACTCACATGAGCATGGCACAGCAGACCAGGATGAGGAAGTGGAAGCGGTCCTGGTCGCTGAACAGAGAGTCCCAGATACGGATGACCTCGGGCAGCAGGAACTCCTGGGACAGCAGCAGGGTCAGCCAGCGGAACGTGAAGTACTGAGGCTTGATGTTCTGCTCCTGCTGCGAGAAACACAACACACCACCAAGAGCTGTGAGCTGGAGGCCTTTACAAGCACTTTTACTGTGCTGTTTCTAACGGCTAATCAATCAACAGCCAGATGTTCCTTTAACCCTGCAAGGCCCACTGTCGCTTTTTGGACACGTTTTTATTTTATTAAAAAAAAAAAAAAAGTTTAAATAATTTGTTTTCCAGTTCTTTTTTCACATTAACACTTTGACTGCCAGACCCCCCCGGCCCCCCACCCTGACCAATGCCACCATTAGGTCCCATTCATTCTGCCCCGATTCCAGGGAATATATTGAAAATGATCCGATATTCACATCGGAACAAAAATGGGAGGTTTGGTAAAAGAGGATTTTTTTTTTTACCAAAAAAATTTTGGAGTGATTTCGGTGAGCGGTTTTGGAGATAGGTGCTCGAGAGTGCGCACTGCGCAAACCAGTCAATAACCTCAGAAATCTAGATTCTGAGATATTTGAGTTCAAAGAAAAAAAACTTTAGGAAGCCATAGCGACAAATTGGTAAATGGTAACGGAACACAAGTACCCTTGACAGAAACAATAGCATGCCTACTTTCATTTTCTGCAAAAAAAGTGAAAAAAATATTGTACCATCGTCTAGTTTCAAGGGGGCAAAGTGAAAAAGTATGAAATGACTCAGAAGGTGGAAATTGCCTTACATTTTGATAGAACTATGCACTGTGAATTCACTGTGTTTTTACCTGGTCTAGAAGGTCAGGAAGACAAAAAGTCAGAAAAGCGATGTCAACCTTTTATTTTATGGCAACATCGAACCCTAACCCTGGTGAGTACCTCACACATCCAGCATGAACATATTTATGTTCAACAATATTTACAAATATTTCCAAAAAAAAATCACAAATATGACTTCACAAAAATAAAATATAACTGGATAAAAGTAAAATAAAATAAATGTGCAGCAAGTAAAGAATAAATAAAATAATATAAAAGTCAAAAAAAGGCATTCAACAAGCCAACATTCAGGAGTCAAAGGCACCACAAATCAAGGTCAAAGATGGTACTGTTCACTGTGTGTGTGTGTGTGTGTGTGTGTGTGTGTGTGTGTGTGTGTGTGTGTGTGTGTGTGTACCTCAGGTGCCTCAAAATGGCCTGGTACCTGTTCCTTGCCATTGTTCTGGGAAAGTACGGCATGGCAATGTTTTTTTGACCACTGCATGGCAATCTCCGGCTTGTGAACGATAGCTGTGAGGAAGAGAAGTCCCAGAAAGTTCTTCAGCTCCCCTAGAGTGACATTGGTCCAGGCAGCGAACCTACAGTGTGTATGACCTATGCCTGACTCCTCCGCTCTCGCTATCTCCGCCATCATACTGTCCTCTGCGTTGTCATTGGTCTGGTTGCAGATCGGGCTCCCATCCTTCCTCCATCCAGTCAGACTCCACGGGCCCTGTATATGATAGAAATAAATACAAAATACTAAATGAACGTGCTTCTGTATAATTTGTATGTTCTTTAGCAAAGGCTGTCGCACAAAAGTAGTGAAAACAGCAGATCTACAAGCAAGGCGTTGTGTGCTTGTAGATCGGCTGTTTTCACTAGTCTAAATAATTTCAAATGTATATATGTATATATACGTGGCCACTGAATTCTATAGGCTCTGCTTTGATACAAATTTGATACAGATTTGAGATCGATTTGATAGATTATTATGTCACACACACACACACACACACACACACACACACACACACACACACACACACACACACACACACACACACACACACACACACACACACACACAGATTGTATTACTAAACTATCTATCTAGGTATACACACACAATAAAAAACTAAACTATAAAGAAATGTATTCTTACTGGAAGAAGTTGGAGGAACTTCATACACCTACTACAAACCATGGATTGACATCTAGACCTACTGCACATACAGTATGAAACAGAGCTGATACCTTTATGTACTATGAGGAAAATAATGCTGCTATTTGTACCCTGTATATATATAAAATGACAATGCGACATAGCTCTGTTTGAACAATGCTGTACCCCCTCCAACTGTATATTTTCAACTGTTTTTTTTATTGTATTTGCCAAAGCAATGTAAACATACGTTTACATTGCTTTGGCAATGTAAACGTATGTTTTCTCATGCCAATAACGCTCCTTTGAATTGAATTGTATATTACCAAATGCACCCTACGTGGAAAAAAAACAATAGCAGGTCAGGCTTATTGACATCGGTTATTGATTGATTGAAGAATGTATTACAAGCTTGCATTAGAGTAGACCTACAGATTCATGGCTCATTTCCACAGGAACACACTTTATGCATATCATACAGTGGTGTGTTCTAGACTTTTTTTGAGGGCATACGATCAGCTACTATTCGTTTGGCCAGGGCAGACGCTATAGTACATAATCCCTATCAAATACGCTACTTTGAAAGGTTCACGAGGGCAGACGCCGTTCATATTTTATTGTTCCTCCATCACGGAGGTATAGAGGCCGGCGCCTGGCGGCGCCGTGCCTGCGAGGGTGTCCCAAGTCGGGCGAGGTGTGGAGGGTAGTCCCCGGTGCGACCCCCTGGGCTAATCCTACCTGCCCCTGCCTTTTATTTTCCGACAGCAGACGCCGTATACGTGCGTTATAGGTAGAACACACCACTGATCTCATATAACATTGAAAGACAGACGTAAAGAACAAAGTGAACATAAACTTTGTAACGCTTACCGGGTTCGCTGATCACAGCTCAGCAGTGCTCCCTACAGGGCGCGGGGAGAGACCGCACCGATCGGTGGTCTGCCTCGGGCAGCATGCATGTCACCGCCGGAGACTGCGGGCTTGTTGTCCAGAGTTAGACTGTCCACGGGGCATGGCGCGGGGAGAAACCGCCGCGATCGGTGGTCTGCCACGGGCAGCATGCATGCCGCGCCATCGGCGGAGGCTGGGGGCTGAGTGTCCACGGCCACGGGGCATGGTTCGGCTGCCTGCTTGGTCTCCATGTGCGGCCATGACTTGCTCTCTGATCAGCGGAGCAACGGTCCGGTAACTTTTTTACAAAATGGACGCCCCCAACCTACAAAGAAACTAGCCCTTCCCTTCCCCCACTCCTCCTAGGTAAAACCTCTACCTTCCGATCTCTCTCTCTATCTCTATCTCTCTAAATAATACGACATCTAGTGATTTTATAACTAATTCTAGCTCATTCTCTCAATATATCTCTCTCTCCCTCTGATTGCTGTGTGTCCGGTTATGGTAAAAGTCACTGAACTCTTTGAGACCCTTGTTTCTGGGGGGAACCGGCCAACCAGCATGCTTGAATTTGGTCAAATGAGCGTGTGATGTCATGCAGGGGCGTCAATTAGGTATGGCAGGGGTATGCAGCTGCCATACCTTGACAGGGGGAAATAATAAAAATGTACTTTTCATCGTGCCTGTTGCTAAGGTATGGCAACATGACTGGTGTCTTCACCAGACACCAGTCATGTTGCCATACCTTAGCTTGTTCTGAACTGACGCCACTGAATTGTCATGCATGACGACCGTCCCATCGTCCAAAAGGGCTGTATCTTGGTTACCGCATAGATCCAACACTGTACTACTGTAATATGAAAAAAAAGGGTCGGGCGGTATATCCCTCCCTACTTTTTAATTGGCAAGATTGCGCAGGAAGTGGCGGGCGGTATATCCCTCCCGTGGCAGTCAAACTGTTAACATCACCATTGGATCCTATTGTTTTAGTATTACAATGCCATTGGCCACGATGTTTGCATACAAATACCCCCCACAGAGGCTGACATTCACACCACTTCAAGATCTCTGGAGTCCAGAGTCTGGATGAACAACATCTCACTTTTTCACTGAAGCTATTCCTCACAAAAACATAAGTAAAATGCCTGTAATAATCTTTTTGGTGATCAATAGAAAGTCTGGAACATGTACATATTTTATTATTGTGAAAAATATCCCCAAAATGTAAATTAGAGCATGATTTAAGGGGTTTCCACACTAGCCGCGGTCACCGCCTCCTAGCAATTCATTTTCAATGGGAGGCGGGCGGCTTTTTCAGCCCCGCAGCGAAGTTTTGGGGCGGCGAGGAGAGCGGGCGCGGTCCCGCGAAATCCCCGCGAGCCTGCTCGTTTGTGCATGCGTACGCGGGCGGTGAGAGATGGATTGTGTTCATCTTTGTGAAATACCACGTGGCGTTTACTCGCTGAGCGAGTGTGTTTGTGTCTCACCGCGGTGCGGCCACCGCTGATCCTAGCGGCAGCCCCGATGGAAACCGCCTGTAGTGTGGAGGGCACCTTATGATTTATGAATTATGGCTATAAAACCTTACTTTTTGTTTTTGGCCAGTAGAAATTAATTTGGGCCTTGCAGGATTAACCAAGGGTTTGGTAGCTCCTTGGGGTACCAAGATAACTTGTCGCAATGGGCCGGGTTGTGAGCTTGTATAACATATTTTCTATCACTTATCAGTAAAAGTGGTTAAACATTTTTGAAATATTTGTTAACAAGCGCTTGTGGCTAAATAATAACTAGAGTGGACCCATTGGAACACAGGTTCTTTTTTTATATTCCCTAAAAAAGTAACAGCTTTGGAAACACAAGGTTTGAGTGAAGCAGTGTGGTTGGTTACCAGTCTCAGATAGAGCTCCATGTCCTTGTCTTTGAGCATGGAGTAAACACTCTCCATCTTGTACGTGATGCCACACTGGGAGTCGTCCAGGCTCTTGATGAAGTTGTCCCGGTTCTCTGACATCAGGTTGGTGAAACAGAAGAACGTGTCCACTTCAGCGTGCTCTGAAAGTCACCACACACACACACACGATCACAGTCATATCCTCTTAGAGCTGTAGCTCTCATTTTCATGTCAAGGGCCCCCACATTAATGTATGCATGTATGTACTGTATGTATGTATGTTAGGGCTGAGACGCATTCATTTCAATTATTTCATTACAGAAAAAGAACGTGATTAAAAACCGATCATACCGGTGTACCAACCAAGAAGAGACAACAAACCCCAGTGCACGCAATGGGAGAAGAAGCCTATGAGAGCGCTTTGCTTGGCCCAGTGGATGGGGCATTTAGATTAAAAAAAAACTCACTCATTGATTCGCTCGTATAACAATTGGTTAAAAGCCAGTGACGTCGCAGGCCTGGGCATGGTCTGCGGCTGGAAATATTTGCCCCAATGGAAGCTGATTTGGGCTAAAAGAAATCAGACCATTTTGACATATTTAGTGATTTTCTTGTCACTTTTTGATAATGTTGCTGCTTTAGTTTCCACCAGCAGATAAAAGTATCTCTTCTAAAACATTTTAATAATAATTTTCCATTTTTCCTCCATAATATAAGGAGGGCTAAGCCCCACTAGCCCATTGATACCAGCCGGCCATGTTACATTATTCAAAATGTCACAAATCACCAAAGCTTTAGTCTTTAGTTTCCCCTGCAGAATTTCACAAGCATATGACAAGATGCTATATGAAGTAACTAACGCGCCATGATAACCAGTAAGACTCCCTAATCGGGAGATAAGCGACCGTAGGTCACTTATCTCCACAAATAGGGCAAAAAATTGTTTTTCCAAAAACTTCCTGATCCATGTTGATGACATGAGTGTAGACATACTGTGTAGTGATTTTCGTGATTTGAGGGCCAAAACTGTAGGAGCAGTGGCCATAAATGTGTTTTAAAAATCGGCCTGTAGGTGGCGCTAGAAGAGGGCCATGTGAGAAATGAGGGGTGGGGTGTTCGCGTTGCCTTGGCATACGAATAGGTACCGGCCCCGGCTCTCCCGGACGCTCCTAGCCCGAGTTACGGCATTTTATGTGAGCTGCAGTGGCAGGGGGTCCTCCACTGGGGGCGTCACCACTTTTGCATCCGTTCTGGAGCACCAGGAGTGGGTGGTCCCCAGGAATTCCCCGTGAGCAGCCCCGTTGGGGTGGTCATTTGGTAATTTTTGCACATGTGCTCATTTTTTACACTTGGGGGTCCCCCAGGGAGCTGGGGGTCCCTGGAGCTCCGGGGGTCCTTGGAGGTTGTAGTTTGGCAGGTAAGGAGTGTGTGTGCAAAATCTGGCATGGATCGGGGCAACGGTTGCGGAGATATGAGCAGGGCAAAAGTGTGACGTGTGACGTGTGTGACGGACGGACAGACGGACACCTGGTGGAGCTTTCTGTAGTAAGTGCGACCTACGGTCGCAATAAAAAAGGCTTATCAGGTCAAATATTTATATGCGATTAAATGTGATTAATTTCAATTAATTACAAAGCCTCTGATTAATTAGATTTTTATTTAATCGAGTCCCAGCCCTAATGTATGTATGTGGGTGCGGACACCAATCTGCCAGGGACCCCCATAAGAGAATATTTGTGTAGTTTGTGTAAAAAGATTATTCAAAGTTTTTCAAACATAGCTGATCGACAAGTTCGTAAAGTGTCACGACACACAAGTAGAATGTCGAATGGTGCATTTATATAGCAGGTCCTCTATCCAAGGGGCTTTACAATGTGCATTACATTCACACACGGACAGCAGAGGAAACCATGCAATACACTAATCTGTTCATGGGGAGCAATGCACTTCGGCATTAAATCCGGGATTGAACTGGGAACCTTCCGTTTCCCAAGCGGCCGCCCTACCCACTGAGCCACTGCCACCCCGGTGAACTTGTGGTGTATGTGAGATCGCATGTCAGTGGTTCTCAACTAAGAGTTGAGGCATTATATCTTGTATAACATGGTTCTATTGTGAAAATAACAGATCTACATGCTCACAACGCCTCGCGTTGTGAGCATGTGGTCGACATCTCATTGACCAACCCAACACATTTTTACCAATTCATTTCCAAAACTTTTCCAGAATATTTAACCCAATTTCCAGGACTATATAACAATAATTCAGCTCAATAATGAGTCGCTTACTCCTATGCGCAATGCCCAAATGACAGGGAGTGTATGGCAGTGGTTCTCAACCTTTTCAGGCTGTGACCCCCGAAATAATCATGTTTTAACTGGGGACCCCCCACCCTGACGAGCACTAAGAGTTGAGGAATTTTGTATAAAACGGTTCTATTGTGAAAATAGCAGATCTACATGCTCACAACGCCTCGCGTTGCGAGGCGTTGTGAGCATGTAGATCGGCTATTTTCACAATTATATTTTATTATTATTAATTATTTTCAGCTATTTTCCCTAATATTCTAATTTCAAAATATTTCCAGGAATTTCATGACCGTGGGAACCCTGCCAACCTTTCCACTGGTCGTTGGGGTCCGTGGCGAAGGTGTAGTAGATGGGCCCCACGATCTCGTTCATGCCCTGGACGTAGGCGATGCCCGGGTTGAGCTTGG
Organism: Nannobrachium achirus; assembly: GCF_963921795.1. Taxonomy (NCBI): domain Eukaryota; kingdom Metazoa; phylum Chordata; class Actinopteri; order Myctophiformes; family Myctophidae; genus Nannobrachium; species Nannobrachium achirus. The sequence continues at coordinate 52,232,843 of NC_137822.1, read as the reverse complement.
CGTAGATGAACAGGATGCGCTCCACCACCTCCCAGTGGGCCTCGAAGCCGTTGGGCAGGACCTCGTACTCATTGGACGGATACAAGTTCAGAGACTTACCGGGAGAACTGACCTGGGAGGCAAGATGGAAACAAGACTAGGTCAAAAAACGTAGTAAGAGTGTGTGTGTGTGGTCAGTTTGTCTCACACATAACCCGACTAGGGAGTCGTACGATTTGAAAATGTCAAGTCACGATTATTGTGACCAAAAAAATGGTGATATACGATATTATCGCAATAATCACAATATCCCCAATTATCCTGGGCAGAACATTTGCCAAAAAATAGCAGATCTACAAGCTCACAATGTGTCGCGTTGTGAGCTTGCTATTCTTGCTCGCTATTCTTTGGCAAAGATATTTGGTAGAATGTGAAAAGAAAAGACTATCAAGTACGTCATTTCCAGGTCCGTTTCACCCATTATGGAGGGTTTAAATGGTACCAGCTATGCACCTCGGCAAATAAAAGGTGAATTGATGCCAGTTTATGACGGAGGATAATTTCACGATACATTTTTATTTCCAAAATACGATTATTGAGTGTTTTTTATCACGATAAACGATTATTGTCCCATCCCTATTGACGACAATCACAATGAAGCACTACTTGAGAAAAAAACGTTGGATGATCTAAAGCAGTGGTCCAAGTGGGGTCCGGAAATCCTTGAAAATCCTTCCATTCCAGGTGGTCCCCAGCCAAATCTACACGCTCACAACAAAGTCGTGATGCAATGCATCGTGAGGTTGCAGAACTGATCTTGACCAATTATTATCTTTTTTATTTTTTACAAATAACAACACAATCAAATGTTCTCTTATGGGGGTCCCTGGCAGGGGCGTCAATTGGGTATGGCAGGGGTATGCAGCTGCCATACCCTGGGTCCAGGGGGGGAAATAAAAGTTACTTTTAAATATAAATCCATGAATGTCTCTTTGTCTATCTGTGCTGGTTATTATGTTGTTAAATTACAGTAAAATAACTACAAATGCTAAATGTAACAAAATGGTCACTTTAACAAGGTATTATATTCTACCATATATAACCATTCCAGGCTGCCATATCCAGCCCAAGAAACCGTAGAAAGGGGGGGAAAAAATAGAACGTACTTCTTAAAATAAATGTATCATGCCTGTTGCTAAGGTATGGCAACATGACTGGTGTCGCGCGCGTGCAAGACACCAGTCATGTTGCCATACCTTAGCTTTTTCTGAACTGACGCCACTGGTCCCTGGCACATATTCTTGTCAAATGTGGCTAAAACATGGCCAAATACACATCAAGAGCCACTGATTTAAATGTATAAAAAATGTATACAAACACCCATGCACTCACATTGGTGACTCCACTGCGGTTCTTATTTACAGTCTGTGCTTTGAGGGTGGTCTGTTCGACCCGTCGTCGTAACGTCTCATAGTCGTTCCCGGGGTCCAGGATGAGCTTACAGGGATACTCTGTAGGTCTCTGGAAGAAGTCCATGTCAGGGTACAACCTCCTGAAAACACACACACATGCACGTAGGGCTGTCACGATTATGACATTTTACATGACGATCACTCAAATAATTGCGATTAACGATTTAATTGTGTTTTTGTCGTTGACAATTACATTTCTGTTTGGCTTTTAGGCTTTGAGGCTGCACACCATGGCAGATATGACACACCTAAATATACAAAGAAATGACTGACACATCTGACAACTTTATACTTGAAAAAGAACATTGATAGTGGAAAAAGCCGATCTACAAGGTCACAACGCGTCGTACCACGACAAGTTGTGAGCTTGTAGAGATTTTTGAAAATATGTTAAGATTTTTCAACATGGAAACAATTACGATGACGATTATGTCAAATAATTAGGATTAGACGATTGTCTAATGTAATAATTGTGACAGGCACGGTACGCACGCACACCCTCACGTGTGTGTGTGCATCATTATCTTATAGTCACTGGATCCAATGTAGTTAATAATTTAGCCACGTTCTTGTTGATACTTTTCATTGTGTTCAATATTTGTAAAACCGAAACCTTCAGCTTGACTCAAATAAAGTGTAAAAATAGTGAAAGTAGCAGATCTACAAGCTCACAACGTGTTGTATTATTGTCACGAGCGAGTAGATCTGCCATTTTTGTTGCTTTTGTATGACACTGCTATAACGAAGTAAGGCATTAAATGACGAAAAAAAGAAAACAAAAAGTCGAAATATGGATGGCAACGATATCTATATTTATTTAAACAGAAACATAATGATGTATTTAATTGCTCTTGGCAGGGAAAAACCTTACCTGACGTCTTTGTCGATTTGAAGCAAAACTTCGTTATCTTTAAAGTAGTTATTCCACCGGCTATCTGGGTTGGGATTTAAAGGCTGAAACAGAAGAAAACCAGGTTGAATTACTGAGTTTGTGATCAAACAAGGTCAAACCCAGGTCACACGTGAGCAGCGATGGTTTCCGAGAAATACAAACACCAGAGCTCAAAGCTGCATGTCTGCTGTAGATATATTGCCACGTAAAAAAAACAGTGCATATTCGGCTTTGATGTAAAGTATTCGTGATTTGATATTCGAATATTCCGTGAATGCCCTACTGTATAGGCTTTCCAGCTCTAGGTGGGTTAAACTTTGACACTAAAGCCCCTATCATAGTAGGCACAGCGGTGATATGCTATCCACCGCGGCGTAGTCTTTTTAAGTCATAAAACTACAACATTGCATCATTACTCGCGGTGAAGAGCTATCCACCACGAACCCCGGCACATCTCTCTGTTTTTACTTTCAGAAAGATCGACCCATCACCCCGTTCACTGATTGGTCGATCTAGACCAGTCAGTCACAGTGATAGTACTTCACCGTGACTGACTATGATGGCCTCCACCTGTTTTCTCACTTTAGGTGGATAGCTTTACACCTAAAATTTGCAGTGATAGGCTCTTCACCGCAGACTCTGATAAGGGCTTTAGCCTCCACAACACCAACAATACATAACAATAAAGTAACAAGCTATTTAAATTGATTCAGTGGCAAAGCGTCTAGGTTCTCAAGTGTGTGACTTACATGGTCCTCCATGGTGACATCTTCTCTGGAAAGGCCCAGGTTGGCCTTAGCAATGCCAGGCTGAATGATCATCTCTTTGAGGAACTGGGAATACACCTCCCTGCAACACAGTGCCAGAGCAAAACACCAATAAATCAAAACAAGTGGTGAGATTCTTCTTATCCTTACAGAGTCCAAAATTTTCACTGATACTGTTACTCCTCCTCATTACCTCTGCTTCATGAGTGTGTATGTGTGTGTGTGTGTGTGTGTGTGTGTGTACCTCTGCTTTGTAAGGAAAGACTCCCAGGTCTTCTGATCAACAGGTAGATAATTAAGTAGAATCTGAAAGACAACAAATAAATCAGTTTAGGATCACGTGCACTATTCACAGCTCTGTCATTTCAACGTACATTTCAGCAAGGTTTATGACCAGCATTGACCACTATTACCTCTACCTCAACTCTATGCCTTCAGACATACAGGGTGCGTTTTTCAAGCCTTTTACATTGATTTGAATTTGTTGTTTTAACACTTAAAGGGGCACTCCACCACTTTTCAACCTATCTTCATATAATAGGTCCTCACTAATGTTCATGATAAAATATCACAATTTTTTTCTACTCAGTTTGGGTCGCCCAAACTCGGGAAACTCGGGTTGGCACAGGGGGGGGGTACCTATACAAACTCGGGAAACTCGGGGTTGGCACCATACAGTGTAGGGATGGGATGATACGCGATATTATCGTTTATCGTGATAAAAAAACACTCACGATAATCATATTGTGGAGATTTCATTTATCGTGATATCGTCCTCCGTCATGCAATGGGTTCACTTCAATTCACCTTTTATTTGCCGAGCTGAATATAATTGGTACTTACTTGATACAGCCTTTTTTTCACTCTCTATCAAATGTCAAATTGCCAAAAAAATAGCCGATCTACAAGCTCACATTAAGCTTGTAGATCTTGGCAAATGTTCCGCCCCAGGATAATGGATTTTGATTATCGCGATAATATCATAAATCGCGATTTCTTTTGTCACAATAATCATGATATGACATTTTCATATCGTCCCATCCCTAATACAGTGGTGCGGCTTCATGACAGCTTACTGCTCTTTTTACTCGAAATAGACTTGTTTGCCAAAACATGAAAACATCACGCCATCGGGGGCAAAGATACAGAACCTTGAAGTGGCACAAAGTTCAGTTTAGCAGGGGTTTTGTCCCCACTATTTCTGTGTATAGTGGGGACCTGATGTCATTGTGATATGTTTGTGTTGTGTTGTATGGCTATGTGTTGTTTTTTGTTTGAACAGACTTGTGAAGACAAATTTCCCGTCGTGGACAATCAAGATTATTATGTCATCTGCAGAACACCGTGAGGTTTCACTTACTTTCCAACAAAGTGCACGGATGCCTCCTTCAAATGGGATTCCTGAGAAGACGGATGGAAAGGACAATGCGGATTTAAAACTTGTTCAAGATTTGGTTAACCTGAGTTTCTCTGGTCACCAACGTAACCTTATGTCTCTCCTTGAGTAAACCCCGACCAGATGATCTAAGGGTACTCGTTGGCACATATAGGGTAAGGGTTCTTAAAAATCCATCCTAAAGGAGACTGGCAACCAGTGAAGTGCAGCTAACAAAGCTGTTAGTGTTATGTGCTCATATCTCCTGGTACCAGTGACGAGTCTAGCTGCCGCATTTTGTACCAATTGTAGTACAGGCGGTGTATTAGGCTTTGGTTGAGACCAGAGTACAGGGAATTACAATAGTCTAGATGAGAATACACCAGAGCATTCACAACCGTCTTAAGGTTCAATCAATCAATGATCTGATCCCATGATGTACAACACAGATCTGCTGCTGTGCTCATGCACTCGTCTTACATCAGGTACTACTGTATGTGTAATTAATGCGTTTGTTTCTAATTGATATGAGATTATTGCACAAAAACAAATCTCACACACTGTTTTTACACCTGCAAACCTGCGATGTGACAATAAAGATGATTCTGAAGTGATTTGATCCCATACTTTCTTAATGTCGCCTTTATATTCTTAACATATTACTAGTATGTCTTCAGCTCATTGTGATTATCATGCAATAATATAAATGTAAATTGTGATCGTTACCGCTGAAACACAGCTCACGGAGTGTCTCCAGGTTGATGTGTTCTTCACTCAAGGCTACTTTGAATTCTTGTATCCTGAAAAATAAATATCATGATTATTGTGACCAAATACAGTAAATTGCGGTGTTACATCCCCAACATCCATTATCCTGGGGCAGAACGTTTGCCAAAAAAATAGACGATCTACAAGCTCACAACGTGCCGCAATGGGACACGTTCTGAGCTTGTAGATCGGCTATTTCTTGGCAAAGAGATTTGGTAGAGAGTAAGAAAATACTGTATCAAGTACATTATTTACAGGTCCGTTTTAGCAATTATTGTGGTTTAAGTGGTACCAGATATAGCTTGGAAAATAAAAGGTGAATTGATCCCAGTGCATTAATGACTCAATTTCACAATAAATCAAATCTCCACGATACGATTGTTGTGTTTTTTATCACGATAAACTATTATCATCCCATCTCTACCTGTATGTTGTATGTTTGTTGCGCTAATTCACATTACTATCGTTTGTCAAAAGACAGGGAAAAAAAGTTGGAATGTGGAGATGCAAGGTTTCTACCCGACACAGACAATAAATTAGATCAGTTTTATTGGACAGGCTGTTTGTCACACAGCACACATGCTCTCTCACGATGTACAGTAAACAGCCACTGTCACTTGTTGTCACATGACAGTCAAGCCTGAGAGATGAGAGACACTCAAGACTCGTATATGACCCCATAGACAAACAACCACCGAACCAAGTGCTTCAAACCAATGTTGCCAGACTTGGCGAGCAATGCGCAAACCAGGTCTATGAAAACAAGCTCAAAATAAGCCACTAGGCCAGGGGTTTTCAAACTTTTTTTTTGGAGCGGTGAAATCGCTCCCAATAGACAGGTATGTCCGTGGCTGGCTATGTGGCTGGCTGGGTATGTCTGTAGCCTGGCAATACCTTGAGTGGCCACACAAGTTAAAGGAGGGGCGCTGTTGTGCAGGCAGGCACACACACACACACACACACACACACACACACACACACACACACACACACACACACACACACACACACACACACACACACACACACACACACACACACACACACACACACACACACACACACACACACACACACACACACACACACACACACACACACACACACACACACACACACACAGCTCCACTTCGAACCGAGGTTTGATTTTTTAACTCAGGGCACCCCTTGAAAATAACGTTTTCATCCATGGCACCCCAGAATTTATAGAATCTTACATCTTACTTGTCACGCGAAGTAAATATGCACATCTTTCCAGTGTGATACGGCAGGCTATGTCTCTGTGAACTATCAGTTTCCATCAGAACTGACTGAAAATAACTTTATATACTTGACGTTTTAACACTTGAACCCCAGCATCCCTATTCTGGGGGGGAAAAGTTAACCAAAAATGACGCGTTGTGAGCTTGTAGATCTGTTATTTATGGTGAAGAGAGTTGGTCATAGATGGAAAAAGAACTCATCAAGTACAGTTCAAATCTGGTCTGTTTTACTAAGCATAGTGAAGAGTTGTAGTGAGATGTAGTGAACTAGTGATATTGATGAATTCCAAATATTATCAGATTATTCTGCGGCATCACAGCACCCACCTTGGGAAACCCTGGACTAGGCCACTATTTTAAAATAGCCCTTAACTACCAATATTTAACAACAGGCAACAAACAAGCCCAAAGTCGCTTATAATAAGCAAACATGGCAACACTGCATCAAACTATCAGATATGTTGATGTGTATGAGCAGCAAACAAAACGTATAGGCTATCTGCTCATCATGACTTCCTAACTTCAGGAGTTGAACTCATGAAATGTCATTGTCACCTACTGTGCAATGACAACAGAATGCTCCCTAGAACGTAGGGACTTCAAATGACATCACCATATTTTTATCATGATTAAAAAGAGGAAGAAAAGAAAAGAAAAGGGAATTTATCTTTTTGGCGAGGCACTTTGCAGACCGGCGCAAAATAAGGAAATTATCTTTTTGGCAAGCCACTTTGCAGACCGGCACAACTGAGAGACATTCTTCATTGAACAGGTAATGCATTCATTTATTTCTATTGTGTTCTTCGGTAAATATTCTCATTCTCATTAATAATATTCATCCATCTGCTAGACGACAACGCAAAAGCATGTGTACACTGTACAGTAATAGTTATTTTCAACAACTAAACATTCCCATGTTGTTCCATTTTACTTTACAAAAAGGCAAGTGACCTAACTTTTATTTGGTAAAGTGTGCCAATTGTTGACTGGCCTGTTTAGTTTTCACACTGTAGTGTTTGTTAATGACACGTGTCACATAAAAAAGGTCACAGTATCAAGGCACTGCTATGCATCCATTGTAATGGATGCGTTAGCTTAGCATGGCGGTTAGCACGACATGGAATAAATTGATTAAAAAGGCTGGCTCAGTGATTGGCCTCCCTCAGGATACTTTGGATATCACTAATAGCCAAGCGAATGAGGACCAAATTGAACACTATTCTTTCCTTCGAAGGCCATCCTCTCTATTAGGTATTTAATGACCTGCGTAGCAAGTTTAGCAACAGGTTTTTGATGCCTACAATATCTACTGAGTGAATGAAGAAATCCTTTGTTCCTGCTGCTGTTAGATTCCTTAACGTTAACGTACATCGCTAGCTTGGTTTTGGGAGGGTGTCATGTAATTTGTAAAGTCTGTTATTGTTATTTGTTGTGTATTTGTATGTTTGTTATATGTTGTCTTTGATTTTGTGTATTTGTATTCGCTCTGGTGGCAAAACGTGTTTCCCTTTGGGGACTAAGCAATAAACACATACCATACCATACCATACCATGGAAACAGCACTATGCTGTATCCTAGCATCAGTCATTTAGAATGACAATGGGTCCATTTCAAATGTTGTCCGTCTGATCGATCGGAGCAGCTCCCCTTGGGCTGTCATGATCATAACATTTTATTTAAATGATTTAACGATTAATTGTTGTAAAAAATAATTGCAATAATTGCATACAAACGAGAGGGGTGAGGAAAAAGGCTTTGTAAAGCAAAATTGCACAGGGCAGATATGACAAATAACTGGCCATGCATTTCATAATTGCTAAAATAGCTGAATCTGCAAGCTCTCAAGTCTCAATGCATCACATTGAAAAACATTTTGAAGTCCATATTTTAAAAATAGATATTAGAATAGAATAGATCTATAGATATTTTTTTGATTTACCAGACTATAAACCACAAACTAGAAGTTTTTAATCTGTTCAATTCTTAATGCACTCCCCCCTCATTTTGTTGAATTAGATTTTTTTACTTAACTCATATATATATATTAGGAATTATAAGACATAATACTTGTGTAAAGTGGAAAACCAGTATATCTCCAACAGTTTGTGGAACAACAGTATCAGTCCGTACAAGCAATATTCAGCGGACAAAGGGAGCAGATAACATTAAAACAGACAATTGAACAAATTGAGGGGGGAGTGCATTAACAATTTAACAGATAAAAAAATTACTGGTTCATACAGTCTGGTAAATTCAAAAATATCTATATTAAAAAAAAAATCAAATATGGATTTAGACTGTTATTCGTCTCAGGTACTCAATTGTTCAACAGTTCAAATTCAACTTATACGGATGAATGGAGACGATACTGAAGATTATGCAGAATAACTGTGTAATAATCGTGACAGGCATGTGAGTGTGACATTGTTGCCTGAAGAGACCCTCCCCAGACAACAAACCAGCCAATTACAATACGGCTGCCCCTCCAGGTTATGGAAACAAAGTCACTTGTAAACATGCGACTGTCCCTTTGGGTTAGGGGGAATGATGTTGCTTGCAATTGCACAATCGCTGTCACCTGTCATTGTACAGGTGACACCTAGGCCTGTCACAATTATTACATAATCGTCTAATCGCAATTATTTGACATAATCACAATCATGTTGTTATTGATCGTTTCCATGTTGAAAAATGTTCAAATATTTTTTTAAATATTGTAAATAGCAAATCTACAAGCTCACAACGCACCACGATGCGACGTGTTGTGAGCTTGTAGATTAGCTATTTCCACTATCAATGTTCTTTTTAAAGTATAAAGTTGTCAAATATGTCAGTCATTTCTTTGTATATTTAGGTTATGTGCCATATCTGCCATGTGCAACTTCAAAGCCTAAAAGCCAAACAGAAATGTTATTAAAAAATACAATAAAATTAACAATTATATGAGTGACAATTAATCGTCATGTAAAATGTCGTAATTGTGACAGCCCTAGTGACAACCCCGTTTTGAAATAAGCCAATATGTTATGGATTTCTGTCTGTCAGCAAAGTTGTTGTTTTTGTATGTCGCCTCAAAAATAGATCAATCACAGTGTACCAATTAGAGGTTGCTAAGCAAGTTGACCCCAGAGGGACCTGTGAGTTGATTAGGGCACTTGGGACTCTGTATAGGCTACTATTTATAAGTGAGCACTTTTGTTGATGGCACTTGCAGTTAACTAGCCTGGCATGTCCAGACAAATATCACTGCTTGGATACTAGTCTGGAATCTCTGTGTGGAACCTGCATGGTCTGAATAATAAAATAAAATAAATGCCTCATAGTGATAAACCCACCCTATATTTGCATACTGGGCCCTGATTAGTCCCTTGATACTTTAGATTTTTGCAATGGCAGATTTGTCTGGTTTCCAGGCTAGCAGTTAAGGTTTAATTAAAACTTGTAGCGGATGTGACATTTGTGCTGCGTCTGCATTTACACGTATCAATCAGAGTTGCAAGGCTGCACACTTCAGAGAGAGATCCCATTTAGAATGGGTACACATTTTGTGAATCATTATTTTATGATTTAACTGTTGAAAAATAGTAGATATACAAGCTCACAGCGCGGCTGCTTGTAGAAAAGGTCCCTTTCTGCTTGTAGAAAAGGTCCTTTTCTGCTTGTAGAAAAGGTCCTTTTCTGCTTGTAGAAAAGGTCCTTTTCTTGTAGAAAAGGTCCTTTTCACTTAACTGGAGCTCAGTTAATCTGTTCTTGAGAGACTACTATGTCAGTGGTTCTCAAACGTTTTCATGTGAAGGACCCCCAAAATGATATTTATTTGGCCATGGACCCCATCTCAAAATACTTAGTTCCAGGGACCCCCCAGAAGCAAAATTTGAATTACAAACATTCGCTTTGAAAGTACATATATTCAAACTCAAAGATTTGCACACATTTTAACGACTTTTTTCAAAAAATAGCAGATCTACAAGCTCGCAGCGCGCGCTGTGAGTTTTTATATCTGCTATTTTTCACTGGTTAAAGCATTCAATAATTCTAGGCCTAAATGGGTTAAGACTCAGGAGTTATGGGCCTGTACAGGGGCTCAAAGTGTTGGTCAAATGAGTTACAGACTTTAGTTAAATGAGGGTAAATGAATTGTCATACAAATAATTATGATGAATGGTTGCATTTAAATCAAATTGGAACAAAATTATATTTCTGTTTGTCTTTTAGGCTTTTTGCAAACTAAACCCGAGCAAGGCAGATATGACAAACAACAGATAAATGATTGACAATGACCAGTAGCAATAATCAAAATGAATGAAGTACGATGGACAAAACAGGCCTTAATGCTATACTCTAAAAGCTGCAATATAGGCACTAATCTAGGCACTATTTTTTAAAGATTATGAAAAAAATGTAACAGATTAGTTTATGGGAATTTAGACGAGCAGATGTGCTCATCTAAAACTCAATGTGAACTGAAGATAGGTAAAGAGTTGCCAACCCATATTTCAGTGCAATATCCCCCCCAGTAAATTCTGTCCACTTATTTATTATACTATAATATACAGCATATATACACACATTCTATTTTGTTGCTTTAAATTATGTAAAAGGGCTGAACAATATAGAAAATGTCCTTACATATCGCAAAAGGCTGCTTGAACTGCAATATATGATAAGTTTGGCCTTCACACAGAGCCCTGACAGTTATTTAACTTGTTTTCAGGGTTATATTCATTTCAACTATCCAGTTATAAACTAAAGGGTGTTTTTGTTTGGATTGGAAGGAAATCTTTTGAAGGGGAGCGGTGAGAAACAGCATTGCTAAGTTGTTGACATTGTCAAAAGCAGCTGTAGCCAGGAGCTGTAGCCAGGAGCAACGTTTTCCCTAAAACCATGCTGTCAGAATGGAAATATAATGCATTTATTTTGTTATTCCCTCCCCCCAGTGTGTGTACACATACAGTAGGCCATTCACTGTCTGGGTTCTATAATAGCAGCAACCTAAGGCAGTGTTTCTCAAACTTTCAAATTTCAGCGTCTCCCCTTAACTCTGACAGTGTACAAATGGAACCAAATGAACCCGTTAGGGTTCATTTGGTTCCATTTGTACCCTGTCAGAGTTACAGACTTGTATGGGTCAATTTTAGACCCCTCTAAAAGGAACCACAGAGTCCCTGGAATCCACTTTGAGAACCACTGACCTAAGGCAGAAAAAAACATTAAAACTCTGTTGACTTATCACGAGTCGCGTCGTCATCTCGATATTCAACAATGTTATCACACATTGCATGTTTTCCTAGTATCGTGCAGCCCTAGTCTGCGTACAGCTGCAAATAACTAAAGTCACGCTGCACTTCTTGTGCAACAGTTAGTTACTCATCCTGGACTAACTTAATTTACACTGATTTGCCTGCCCTATTTGACAGTTTTCCGATGTTGAAGAAGACATAGGCCTACGGTGGTTCTCAAAGTTGGTTATGGGGAGTTGGGGACCCCCAGGGGTCCTCGAGAGGGTTCCAAATGGGTCCCCTGCTAAATGATTGATAGTTAATAGGAACCAAATGGACCCTTAACTCAGTGAATGCCACCCTTTATTCAAAATCTACAAAACTGGTGCCAGCCATTTTGCTTAATTTTGCCTTTTTATGGGGGCCAAAATCATATTTTGTACTTAAATTACATATATAAATCTATGCTTCTATCGAAAGCCACACTACCCCTCTTACAAAGGAAAACATGTATATTTATATATATATATCCTATCATTAGATTTGGGCTTCAATAGAACATGTGTAAGATGTCTTGATCATCATCATATGTGTGTGCTGTGATGGGCCCTGTGTGCAATCTGGAGTGCAATACCATTTGAAAACCACCAGAGGGTGGTCTCCTACTATCTGATCAACTAACAGAAGAAGGAAGAAGACGTCCATCTTTTTTTTGGTTTGGGCCTGTTGTTTACATTTTGGCCAGGCCTTTTAGCTAGCATGCTAACACACTTCGGAACCCTGGCGATCGCGATCAAGGATAGGTAGAGAAGAATGGATGGCACCGCTGGAATCCTGAGAATTTTCTGCGTTTTTTGAGTACTTATAGTTCGTCAGGGATGCACGGGAAAGTGTATAAACGAACGTTTTAGATAACATTTAAACGGCCGGAACCAATCTTCGGCTATACCGATTTTCCGCCGGACTGTGTTACACTGGTGCTACAGTCAAATCGGCCGTATCGCTCAGGTCACGGAGGCATATGGCCAACTTCTAGAGCGATTTTTTTGAAATTACAATTATGAAAAAATGATAAAACTTTTGATTAATTAAAAAGACGTAAAAGACGTTTATGGCACCGAGGTCCAAAGACGTATAAGACGTTTATGGCGTTCAGTGAGTTAACTCTGAGAGTGTACAAATGGAACCAAATGGACCCTACACTCTCAGAGGTAAATGAACACTTGAGAATTTTACAATGTAGGAAGTGTAGACTAGATAGTGGTCCCAGACCGGGGATTCAAAAAGAAAATGGGGGGTCCGTGGCCTAATGTATATCAAACTGGGGTACGTGAAATCTCTCTCTCTCTCTCACACACACACACACACACACACACACACACACAGATGTAATTGATTGATTGATTGAAGAATTTATTAGAAGTTTGCAATAGAAAAAAGTACAGTTTCATGACAGTACAAATCACTGGTACAAGGTCAACTAAAAGGAGATCCTAGAAAGACGAGGCTTATTTCCACAGGAACCACACTTTAAGTATCTCATATAACATTGAAAGACAGACGGATAGAACATAGTACTTTATCTAGGATAATATCAGTTTCAAAAGCATAACATCAAATACAAAAGGCAGAATACAAAGAAAAGGGGGGGGGGGAGCATGGGGGCTTAGTCTATTTACAAGTCACGGGTAGCTGCTGTCTGAAGGTGATTTTTCATACCAATTTTGAAGGAGGCTAGGGTTTTGCTCTCCTTTAGGGCTTGTGGAAGGGCGTTCCACATGTTGATGGTATAGCAGGAGAACGAGTTAGCGCCTTGTTTAGTGTTAAATCTACGCTGATGATGATTAGTGGAGCTGCCTCTGGTGTTATGATCGTGAACATCCTTGACCTTTAAGAAGTAGTTTGTCAGGTACATGGGAATCTTGGAGGTGTAGTGTATCTTGTACACCAGGCCCATTGCAAGATGCTGTACTCTGTCAGCTACTTTGACAGAGTAGCATAAAAGCCAGGTAGTCACATGGTTGAGAGACTTCCTATTCAAGTGAGCCTACAGTAACAAAGTGTCACGTGGTAACATCTTATCTTATACATAAAGCTGGTCTTCCTCTTTTTGTTTTGTGCTCATGCCTTTGTTTGCATCACTGCGTATTAATAAGATAAGATTTGACTGGCATTTCATTTCAGAATCCATCATGGACTGGGTGGGTGTGCAGGCTTTACGAGCTTTTAACCGGTTAATAGTTAACCACACAACTCGTGATTGCTAGATTTTCTATCACAAAGAACAGGTTATTGTCGTGCACGCAATGTTGCGTCTGTCGGAATATGCCCATAATCACCATCGGTTGCGTTCACGCGCACGATCCTGCAAACCATCGTTGTTTGTTTATTTATTTACACGCATCTCAACGGCTGCTGCTGCTGCTGCTAAATGCGAACCGCCTGCATCGATCATCGTGTACGATTCGATTAATCGATTTCCAATGCGAGCGGCCGATTGCGTTCGGGAACACCTTTATGCCTCACCTGTTTCTGTAGGACGTCGACATTGTTGCTCGTCTTCTTTTTAACGTTTATTGTGCGCACAATAATAATAATGTGGCTTCAGTTCTTCCGTCTTCACTGCGTGATTCCATTGGAGCCCCGCCAGCACCCGCCCACGCTCTGTTCGGAGACATCTGATTGGTCCAAGCGCTGGGATGACGTCATTTTAGTAGGCCGGTCCGGAAATCGCCTTGCTGTGTACATGGGGTTCTTGTTTTGCCTTTAGCTGGGAACGTGAGGGGACGTCAATTTGTCTGTCAAGGAAGCTAAGCATTTCGTATCGATGAAATAGAAATAAATATTGATTAAGGATTAAATTGTACCACAGTGTTTTGATTGGCTGAGCCCCAAATGCGGCTTTCCACCTGACCTGGAAATCTGATTCTATTCTAAAGGCAAAAATAACTACCCTATGTGCGTGGAAGTATTGCACGGTTGGGGAGTATTTTGTCCCCTACTGGTTTTGCCTCTGCACTCCAACAGAAAAAATACCATGAATACCAATGCATAGGCCCTACTAAAGTTTCTAATGAATTACTTCCTGACAAACAACATATTACCTGCATGGAATGTGGAATGGTTGCTAGGGACCCAAATTAAGGCACATCTTCAATAAGATACAGTTGAGGACAAATAAAATACCCTATGTGCCAATATGGTCCCACACAGAAAATGTCCAGAATTGTTTTCTTTTTGATAATTAACTTTTTAAAAAGATTTTTGAAATAATATGCAATACATTTAGACATGTGTTGATACTATGGGTGATAATAATGTGAAAGCTTGCTTCGATCCAGGAATAACTTCAATCAAAACATTTATAAAAATGTTATTTTAACCAATTTATATGATCCATCCATCCATCATCTTCATCCACTTATCTAGTCGGGTCACAGGCGGCAATGTAATGTTTCATTTACTACCCTTTCATATACAAGTAGGCCTACATTGTCAAAAAACTAAATGATTGAATGGTACAATGGTAAATGGTGCATTTATTAGCACCTTTATCCAAGATGCTTTACAATGATTGCACATTACATTCACCTATTCATACACCGATGGCAGAGGATGGTTCATCGGGAGGAATTAGGGGTTAAGGGGCTTGCACAAAGCTCTGGATCGAACATCCCAAGCCGCCACTCTACCTCCTGAGCCACTGCTGTGGCCTCCTGACTCATACCAATCCCCCCACCTGGTCCTCGGTCTGCCTTGTTGTGGCCTCCTCCCAGCTAGACGAGCAGTGGTGTCAGCTCAGAAAAAGCTAAGGTATGGCCGCAACGTGGCTGGTGTCTTGCACACGCGCCTTCGCGCGACAGGCATGATACATTTATTTTAAAAGTACATTTTATTTTTTCCTCCGTTTCTACGGTTTCTTGGGCTGGATATGGCAGCCTGGAACGGTTGTTCAAGTGCAGCTAAACTTGGCATGTTAGTAAACATGCCACAATTAACAATAATGCATTGCACCTGTGCAGCTGACCTGCGGAACCTGGGAATATACCATTCTGTCAAGATGGGGAGAATACAAGTGTGGAGAATCCAATTATAACACCGTGTTAAAGTGACCATTTTGTTACATTTGGCATTTGTAGTTATTTTACTGTAATTTAACAACATAATAACCAGCACAGATAGACATTCATGGATTTATATTTAAAAGTAACTTTTATGTTCCCCCCTGGACCCAGGGTATGGCAGCTGCATACCCCTGCCATACTAAAGGAGATGCTAGCCACCCGTCATCGTATACTTTCAGTCATGACCGTAGGTGAGACTAGGAAGGAATAGCATACATATTGACTGTTATGTTGAGAGCTTCGGCCAGTGTGGTACAGGGAATGTAGTACCACTCCTGCAGCTCTGATTCTTCTCTTAACCAGCTCCGTCCTAACATCGCGTCACCAGTGTTCGTTCACAAGAGTCACCAGTGTTCGTTCACAAGAGGCCGCTTGGTTTCCGCCCAGCGCGGAAACCACTAGAAGAAGCAGCGTTGCTTTGATTCGGTTCCCCCCCGTTTGTTTCCCCAATCCCTAGAAAGCAAAACTACTCCGCATCAAGGAGTTTATAGGCCCTAAAAGTATGTCCTTGAGCGCAGGGGAATTATTTTGGGTTAAAACTGTTTCCAGTTGGATAGTTCCGGCCAAATTGTAGTCTTTGAGTTCTACAACATGACATATTGTGATTTCCGCCCCCGACCGAATACAACCCCGACAAGTGAAGTGATCCCAGACTAGCTCCATCCTGCCCTACCTCGTGAACAAGACCCAGAGATCCTTCACTAAGGTCTGATTCCCTACCCGGAGTGGGCATTCCGCCAGTTTCCTGTTGAGAACCATGGCCTTAGATTCAAAGATACATATCCTCATCCCACCCGTTTCACTCAGCTGAGAACGGAGCCAGTGAGTGCTGGATTTCACAGACCAATGATTCCATCAGGACCACATTGTCTGCGATAAGCATTGATGCAATTCCTATAGCTCACCAAAGTGTGTACCCTCTCCTGACCCGAGACCCTATCCATGGTCATCACAAATGTCGATGTGCACTGTGTAGAGAGAGAACAAGTCTGATTTACACTACAGCAGAAGACCTGAGGAGAGATTGGATTTCCCTCAGTAGGGCTGCGTTCTAGTGCAGCTAGACAATCCACCCATGTTAAAACAAGGAGGCAATTAGTTAGCTGCATTAGTATATAGTCTGGCCAAGCCAGGTTAGCGTTCACCCCCATACTCCTGAAGCACCTGAACTGCCACAATATCTTAAGGTTAAGGATCTTTATTGTTACATCAGCTCATTGTGGTGCTAGACCATACATGGGCAACTGGCGGCCCGGGGGCCACATGCGGCCCTTACCTTCACTTAATGCGGCCCACTGGTTAATACCGGAATACTGAATATATTACTGATTTCAGCTGTTAGAATTCCAAACATGACCTGCTTTAATTCTGTCAGTCTATATTAGTAGCTTAATGACTAGTATAGTAGTATTAAACATTTAAGACTTATTTTTTTGAGTACTGTATATAACTAAATGCGTTTGAAATTAAATCAAAATGTTACATTTCAGGATTTCAATTAAGAAATAACAAAAAAATATTCAGGATTCCAATTCAAAAGAAGCAAAAATAGACGATCTACAAGCTCAAAACGCATCGCAGCACGATGCGTTTTGATCTGCTATTTTTGCTTCTTTTGAATGAGATACTAGAATGACAAAGTAGGACGTAGCAATATGTAATGTGGCCCTCTGGAGTGAAGGTGAAAATATAGTGGCCCCCACCATCATCAAAGTTGCCCACCCCTGTGCTAGAATCCCAAAGTCACTAGGGATCATCCTCCAGGGAGCAAGAAGGACCGCACAGCACAGTACAGCATTGCACAACAAATACAGTAGCAGGAACAGCATTAAATGAAACACAGGGTACCAGTGGCGGACAAAGTACGCCACCTTTTTCTTTACTTGGGTAAAAGTAGCAACACCACAATGTACTACTGTTACAAGTAAATGTAGGGCCATATTTAAAACTTTACTCGAGTATAGGTACAAAGGTATTGGCATTAACAGGTATGAAGTACCACAAGCAAAACTACACATTATGCAGAACATCAAAAGTTGTTAAAATAAAAAATAGCAGATCTACAAGCTCACAATGTGTGCAACTTTCCTCTTCTACCCCGGATTTGAACCTGCGCGAGTGAGGACATTTGAGCTAATAGAGCCTGCCTGCTTGTTCAGGGGATAAATATCTTGACCATCAGGTCAGGGGCGTCAATTGGGTATGGCAGGGGTATGTAGCTGTCATACCCCGGGTCCAGGAGGAGAATAAAAGTTACTTTTAAATATAAATCCATGAATGTCTCTTTGTCTATCTGTGCTGGTTATTATGTTGTTAAATTACAGTAAAATAACTACAAATGCAAAATGTAACAAAATGGTCACTTTAACAAGGAATTATAAATATATTCTCTACACTTTTATTCTCCCCATCTTGACACAATGGTATAATATTGCCAGGTTCCGCAAGTCAGCTGCACAGGTGCAATGCATTATTGTTAATTGTGACACAGTGACATGTTTACTAACATGCCAAGTTTAGCTGCACTTGAACAACTGTTCCAGGCTGCAATATCCAGCCCAAGAAACTGTAGAAATGGGGGAAAAAAATTAAATGTACTTCTTAAAATAAATGTATCATGCCTGTTGCTAAGGTATGGCAACATGACTGGTGTCTTGCACGCGCGCCTTCGCGCGTGTGCAAGACACCAGTCATGTTGCCATACCTTAGCTTTTTCTGAACTGACACCACTGCATCAGGTCAGAATTCATGTCAGATCATCTAGGTGAGACATGACCTTTGACACATAACCCCAATTTTGAAAACATGCTTGAGTAAATAATTTGTTACTTTCCACCACTGCAACCAGGAGAGGTATTTAATTGTAGGCCCTATTTAAAATGCAATGCTTGCACTAACTAACTTGTCCATGTCCTTATTTGTTTAGATTGAAATAAAAAGCTGACAGTCAGTGATTACAGTTGTTATGTGAGTATAACGTTTGGAACAGAAACCATTGGGCCTTTTTGCATTTAGAGCAGAATTAGCAACATGAAGGTACAGTATACAAAACGAACGTGCCACGGGGTCTCCTCCCAGTGGGACGCGCATCGAGGACCTTCCTAGGAAGGCGCTCCGTACTAGATGCCCGAACCACCTAAGCTGACTCCTTTCCAAGTGTAGGAGCAGCGGTTCTACTCCAAGTCTCTCTCGGGTGACTGAACTTCTCACCCTATCTCTAAGGGAGATACCAGCCACCTGTATGAGGAAACCCATTTCGGCCACTTGCACCCGCGACCTTATACTTACGGTCATGACCCACACTTCATGACCATAGGTGAGATAGGAACGAAGATTGCTCGGTAGACAGAGAGCTTTGCCTTCCAGCTCAACTCTTTTTTCTTCACCACAGTGCAATTTAGCGACTGCAGAACCGACACCCTTGCTAATTCACACACATTTTTGTTGAGAAAATTACAACATTGTTATTTCCTTGCTTTATATCTTGCTGAACTTGATTGAAGACTCCCATAATGCCACTTTTCACCTGAAGAAGATGCATTTTTTTTATTAACCAAATAAAAGGAATGAGCCACAGAAATTAAAGCAACAGTGACCCCTGCTGATCGAGACTGAACCGAAATGTGGATTAATGATTTACTTTAAATCTTTAAATTTGTCCCCTTGTGTTCACAGACTTGTGTCCACTCTTCAATGGAAACTGAACCCTGCACTCACAGAAATTGAATTTCAGGCAGGTAATAAGGGTTCAATTGGACCACAATGAAAACAAATAAAATCAATATGAATTAAAAATGTATCAAAACTCATGGACAGCAGAAAAAATGTTAATCGAAAATGTATGCAACTGGATGTCTTTAAATGAATAATGTGTAAATATAAAGTGCTTTGAGGACTAGCATAAAACTACACATCAGATCATATACATCCACTGTCCACACACACAGCCCCTTTTCGACTGCAGCTTTAGCACCACACCACACCACACTACACCACACCACACCACACCACATAAATCAGGGGTCTCAAACTCAATTTACCTTTGGGCCGCTGGAGGCAGAGTCTGGCTGAGGCTGGGCCGCAGCCTCAGCGCACATGCACTAATAAAACAAATTAGTGCATGTGCACTAATCTTTTTTATTATTATACTGTAGTTTCATACCAGTCAACTACTGTATATCTCCCCATCAAAGACATTTTAAAAAGTTCCAATCTTCTTAAATATCTTTTTTTATTTTTTAACACAAAATAAGATGAACAAGGACCCTGGTGTAAACAAGTTGTGTTTATGTACTGTACTGTTAACTGTATTGTATTATTAACTGTTTTGAGGTTCATATAAAACTTGTGGGCCGCACTAACATTAAACTTTCATATTAAGGTGAGGGCCACAAAATATCGTCTCGCGGGCCGCAAATGGCCCCCGGGCCGCCAGTTTGAGACTCCTGACATAAATATATCTACGTTCCATTGCACAAAAGTACCCCTATCGGTAAGAAACAAATTGACCGTTTTAACTGTGATTATAATACAATATAAATTTGTATTACAACTATCCTAAATTATATTACACTATAATGGATTATAACTGTGATTATAATATAAAGTATTAATGTATTACTATGATAATTATAATACACTATAATAGATTATAATAGTGGTTATAACACAATAGAATCTATTATCATGTATTACAACTATATCCTGGTGGTCTAAATGAAAAGTCAGATGATTAACTTAGTGTGCAACATTGTTTTCTCACTCAACAGTAAACAAACCAACATAAAGTTTAGTGTATCTGCAAATTTCTAAAGTGACAATTTAAGGATGTATTTTGGTGTCCTCTCTTATTTAAGGCCATGCACTCTTATTCTGGCAATGTCAACATTAACAGGCCTGTCAGGCAATGAGGGACCGGTATTCCTGGTGATGCCAGTGGTGATGTCATTGGCATCGCCAGTGGTGAGCACACCTCATGACGTCTCTTCAATCTATCTATCTATCTATCTATCTATCTATCTATCTATCTATCTATCTATCTATCTATCTATCTATCTATCTATCTATCTATCTATCTATCTATCTAATCCCAAAGAGGATTTTAGACTATGGCAGTTGCCAGTTGTACTAGACATTTAGTCATAATTTTGCCTTTTACTTTTTGGAAGCGGTGATGCCAGTGGCTTGTGCAGAAGAAGGCCATACATGGCCTACTTGTGCAAGCCACAAGTTAACAGAGTGCATTTCTAGTTAACAGGTTGTAGGCTATTCATATACTGTAGGCATGATATAGGGTGAAAAGTAGTCATAGTAATGCATTGGGGAGTCCAGGGGGTCCATATAGTGAAATTATAGGCCTGCCCTATGGCATCAAAATAAGTTTGATCTCTTTAACCCTAGACACCGGCTATTTGAAAATAACCAATTTACAAGCTCACAATGTCACCACGTGACAGCTTGTGTGCTTGTAGATTGAGTGATTGACTATTGAAAAAAGAAAAAAGGAAAACAAAATAAGTTTATATTTTAGAGATTTTAACAAAATAAATCTGGGGTGATTGGAGTCCCTGGCACAAAAAAGCTTGCCCGGGGCCCAAACTAGTGATCTACAAGCTCTTTTCACTACTTCTTAATTAGTTTTTACTTTTTTCAGGAATTTCTTAGGTGTGTTTGTTTGTTTTAAAATGTATTATTATTATTATCTTTTGAAATATACATATTTTTTTTTATAAATGGAAAATAAATAAATATATAGGAAAATAATTTAATTTTTACTCGAGTCGTGAGTGACCCATACAAATTGGCTCATGACCCTCAAATGGGTCTCGACCCACTGAACTTGTACTGTACTGTACTGTACTGTACTGTACTGTACTGTACTGTACTACCTAGGCTCATGTGGGACCCTTCGAAGCTTCCAGACCTGGCAACCCAGGAGAAGCAGCCAGAAGCAGGAGAGAGAAGGAGCAGAAGGAGTAGAAGAAGAAGAGGAGGAGGAGGAGCCTGTTGTTTGTTGACATCGGTGGAGGAAAAAAAAAGCAGCTCTCTGGATGAGTGAAGAACAAACACCGATCATGGAATAAAACACAAGAAAACAACAACAGCACACCATAACCAGAGACAGATCGCACAGACAGGTCTGATCGCACTGAACAGAGACGGACAGAGTGAGAGACACATACTCAGCACAGCAGGGTAAAGAGACCTTCACTTACGCTGGAGAGAGAGAGAGAGAGAGAGAGAGAGGGGGGGAGAGAGAGTGTGTACATGGCTACCGATGGCTACTAGCTAGCCTGTTGTAAAGGACACTGTTCTGATCCAAAGTCTATACCTTGATGGTTGATGGATCAAAGGTGCTGAACCAGTAGGTCTGATCACTGGAGTGTTCTGGAGCTGTTCTGAGCGCTGTTCACAAGCAACAGCACCGCTACCAGAGCTCTGTTGTGTTAGTGTTGTCATGTGAGTATCTATATGCTGCTCTGTAGCTAGTGGTGGTTGGGGAATGTCAAAGTATTATGTGTCTCTGTCTCTTGACCTCACGTTACATTAACATGGGGGATATTCTGCCCGGTGGCGCTGACAGTTCCAACGGTGAGTGTTGGAATATATCCGATACATTTAGTAGTGATGTCAAAGTAAATGGATGCGGACGATGCACGAATGTAAATTCTGATGATCATCTGAGTTTACAATTTTGGCAGCCAATGTCAAATTGTCTGCATCTATGTTCTGGCATTACATGTAAACTGTCACTGTTGTGGTGATGTTCATTGTCCAAGAATGTAATTTGATCTGAAGTTATTACACTGTAGTGGGCTCAAAGTAAATGGATATAGGCCTATAGAACTCACTCCAAATTCTGACCTGAGTTAACAATGTATGCCAGATGTCAAAGTGTTTGCATCCATTCTGACGTGTAACTGTAACTATAACTGCTGTGGTGATGTCAAAGTAAATGTAACCGGTCTGACTTGACATTACATGTAATTATAGCACTGTGTCAAAGTCTGACCTGAAGTTAAATCTGAAGCCAACTGTGTCAAAGTAAAAACAATATTGGATCTGAAGTGACATTACATGTAACTATAGCTTTTGTGCTGATGTCAGAGTAAATGTACATAGTAAGCTAACATTAATACTGATGACAATACTAATATATCCTTTATTACTAATGTTGATTGCCTTTTATGTCGATTTCCTAATGTCAAGTTTCTATTATAAGCGTCAGTCATTCAACTCTTGATTTCATTTATGTTAAGTAGCAATAATAGACTACAATGTGGAAACACTGTCAAAAGTAAATGTACAAAACAACATTGGCATACCTACAGTATCAAACTGTTCTAAAAGTAGGCTACTCATTATGTAGAATGGTCCATTTCACAATTATTATTATAGATTGCAATTACTAGTCAATTAAATGAGTAGTTCACCCCCAGAATGGCTTTTTTTCTATTGATTTCTCACGCCATGGAGACTTGAGTTCAATAATATTTTTTGGTATTTGTCACATTCATAAGAAAATAATTTGATAACAATAAATGTACCCCCATAGATTCCGGATGGGGACCCAAATGCATGTGGGTCCCCATCCGGAATCAATGAGGGTGAATTTACTAAAATAGACATTTTGTCTTAGGAATGCGACAAACACAAAAAAATATTATTGAACTCAAGTCTCCATGACGTGTGTAATTCAATAGAAAAAAAGTCATTTTGGCGTTGAACTACTCCTTTAATGTGTTCATCACACACGTGGGGCTGATTGTAATGTGTGGCTTACCCTATAATAATAATTTATCAGGTAATCTAAATATGCAAAGAAGTAACTAGTAACTTAAAGGACTACTTCAACACTTTTAAACCTATAATTGGTGAACTAATGTTCACAATAAAACAGCACAATTCTTGTCTTATTGGTCTGTGTCTCTGGGCTGTGGGCAGTTCAGAAACCGTCTACCAGTGACATCATCGTCTGGCACATCCAAACAACAGTAACACAAACAATCAAGTTCACAGATCATAACATCATCCTGATCACACCCATTGATTATGTTAATCAATGTTAGGAACCAGTTCAGTCTGGCTGTTTTATATCTACTATCATTTGAACAGTTTGAAGATACCGGCAGCCTATCAGCGAAATAGCAGAGCTGTGAGCTTTTAGATCTGCTATTTTAGACAGGATTTAATAGGACATACGTGGTATCATATATTTACTAGTTTTCTTGTTCATTGCATAATTAAATATTATATATATTGAGCTGTTATACTTAATTACATGTTTTCTTTAACTTTTTATCTATCAAAACGTTATTTGTGTTTGCATTTCTTTCTTGAGCTTATACATAAAATGATCTCAAATAGAAAATGTAATCAAATCTAAAGTTTTCCAAATTGATTCGAATTCTGCACTTTTTGTCAAAATATGAGTGACAACATTACAGGTGGTCTAAGACTCTCCACAATTGAGATCAGCATCAAACACAGAAATCTGGCATCGATCGGGCTAGGCCTGGGCGGTATGACTTCAAATCAATGTCACGATTATTTAAACATTTTGCCTCGAATATGATTAATGAACGATCATTGTGTGTGAAAAGATGTGCGAAAATAGCCCATCTAAAAGCTACACATCGCATAGTGGCATGTTGTGAGCTTGTAGATTGGCTATTTCTGTACACCAAGACTGTACAACAAAGTATAATACAGGATCACGTGGTTAATCTGACAAATCGATTTAGTCGATTATATAAAAAAGATAAGATAATAAAGGATTTGTATCGATTCGGTAAAATAAAAGAACAAAACAAAATATATCAAAACAACCTTCTTGATTATTGGATTAATCTACTGTACATGAGCAAGATTAAGCCGGTTATTGGTTCTATGAATAAATATACATTTTGATATATGTTTGTTTAAATAATAATTGCCCAGCCCTAGTCCCCAAACTATTTTGAGGGGGTCCCCAGATGATTAACTTAATGTAAAACATTGTTTTCTCACTCAACAGTAAACAAACCAACATACAGTTTAAGTGTATATAGGGCATCTGCACATTTCTAAAGTGACAATTTAAGGACTTTTTAATACCTCTAAAATGACAAATTAAACATTGGCCAAATTGTAAAAAAAAAGGCAGAAAATGTGAGAATAGTCGATCTACATGCTCACAATGCCTCGTGTTGCAAGGCGTTGTGAGCATGTAGATCAACTCCACTCTTCAACTCTTAGCGCTCGTGATGATGGCGGCCTTTCATTGCCCAACTTTAAATTTTATTATTGGGCCTTCACGCTCCGCCCCCTTTTAAATTGGTTTAACCCAGCAAATAAGGTTTCTTGGAGAGAGCTTGAGGAGAGTTTAGTGCAGCCTGTTGAATTGAGAGATCTTATCTATTCAAACATAACTACACATCAATGCAAAGTTCGCTTTGGACCTATCATTTCTCATTTAGTGGCAGTATGGAGGGCAGCTGAAAAGATGTGTAAGATTGATTGTAAATGGAACTTATTTTCCCCAGTGTTCAATAATCAAAGACTTTTAATCGAGGATCGCCCCATTCGCTTTCCAAGGTGGAGGGCTAAGGGGATTCGTACATTAGGGGACTTATTTGATAGAAATGGTTTACGACCTTTTCGAGATTTGTGTGACATCTTCAATCTGCCTGGAAATACCCTTTTTTTCTACTTCCAACTGAGAACGTCCATGAGGACCTACGGGGTCCCATGGCAAGCTCCCCTTAGACTGCACCCCTTCCATGAGTTTATCTGTGATGGTAACAGAACAAGAGGTTTGGTTTCCACCCTCTATGGTTTTTTATTAGACTGTAGTTATGGGCCCCTATCTGTTGATACTGTTTGGAGGAATGATGTACCAAATTTGGACCCTGACTTTTGTTGGGACACAGTATGGTCTAACATTAGGCTATCTTCTAGAAATCCAGACCATCAACAAATTCATTTAAATTTTGTTCATCGGACTTATTTAACTCCCCGCAGACTATGTGCTATGAGGATTTTGAATAATCCCAACTGCACTCTCTGCGCCTCAAATAGTATTGGTACCTTCCTTCACATGGTTTGGGAATGCCCAAATGTGTCGTCATTCTGGAATATGGTTGCCTCCAAACTTTCAACTATTTTTAGTATTAATATCATATCTTCTCCTTCTTTATTTTTATTAAATGACGTCTCACAGTTGCAACTAAACAATATACGCAAGCGCATCTTCTTTGCTGGATTAACGGCGGCGAAGAAGATGGTAGCTACGCGGTGGAAACCTCCTCATACGTTAACGTTTCGCCAGTGGGCCTTGACCTTTCTAGATATAGTATATTTAGAGCAGTCGATAGCAAGGTTACACGGAGCAAAAGAAGAAAACATTAATATGTGGTCGGACATTGCAGATAAGCTTAAGGCTATGATTCAAGAAATCACTATATAGTGGTAACAGCCTAGCACAGGCATGCACTATTGTACATTCCGTGTTGGTCCGGGGAAAGGGGGTGGGTGGGTTTTCTTTTCCTTTTCTTGTTTTGCTATTGTTTGTGTTGTTTGTCTGTTAATTGCATTTTTCTTTTGATTAATGTTTTACTTTTTCTTGTTCTATTCATATGTATGTCTCTAATTTCATGTTATGGAAAATAAAAACAATTGATAACAAAAAAAAAAAAACTCTTAGCGCTCGTCTCAACTCGCCTCAACTCTTAGTGCTCGCCAGGTTGGGGGAGTCCCCACTCCCAAGTTAAAATCAGGAGCGTCAATTGGGTATGGCAGGGGTATGCAGCTTTTAGAGAAAAAATAACGCACATCCTCCTGTCTTTGGTGCTGAGCTATAACTGACAGTGCAGTAATACTAAGTACAAACAAGGTAGCCCGCACTCACTTTTGGTTGCTCCAATTTTTATTTAGCAAGCAGCAAATAGACGTTTCGACCAGTGAGGTCTTCTTCAGTATAACAGGGTTATGCAGCTGCCATACCCTGGGTCCAGGGGAGAAAATAAAAGTTACTTTTAAATATAAATCCACGAATGTCTCTTTCTGTGCTGGTTATTATGTTGTTAAATTACAGTAAAATAACTACAAATGCAAAATTTAACAAAATGCTCACTTTAATAAGGTATTATAATTATATTCTCCACACTTGTATTCTCCCCATCTTGACAAAATGGTATATTCCCAGGTTCTGCAGGTCAGCTGCACAGGTGCAATGCATTAGCGTTAATTGTGGCACGTTTACTAACATGCTGCACTTGAACAACCGTTCCAGGCTGCCATATCCAGCCCAAGAAACCTTAGAAACGGGGGACAAAATAAAATAAATGTATCACGCCTGTTGCGCCTTCGCACGCGTGCAAGACACCAGTCATGTTGCCATACCTTAGCTTTTCCTGAACTGACGCCACTTGTGAACCACTGCTCTAATTAAGAACCTTTTTTATTAATGTTTTCTAGAATTGTCGTCGGTGACATCGTCGCCGCCGCCGTCGCACCCCCCACCCCCCCCCCACCCCTCTGGCGAGGCGAGGATCGATCCGCCGCTTGGGCGTGCGCGCGTGCACCCCTCCCCCCTCCCCTACCCTCCTCCCCTCCCCTCCCCTTCCCCGGAGCGGCCACCACCATGGCGTGCAAAGCGGAGGACAACCCGGACACGCTCATGACGCTGTGCACCGCCTACTGTCTGAGGAACCTCCGCAAGACCATGTGCTACCCGGGCAGCCGCGGCAAGCTGTGCCTGCGCTCCGACATCTTCCTGCCCAGCGAGATCTGCGACAGGCTCGTCAACACGTACGCAAGTCCCACGTCAACACGCCTAGCGTTGTTCCTCTTATCTGTGTTTCACAGCCCGCCGATGTGTCGTTTTATGGCGATGCCGCTGTATAATCGTCCGTTATTTGGTGTTTTTTGATGACATTGATACAAAACAATTGTATTTATGCATGATTTCCACTACTTTTGTGCGACACTTTTGTATGATGAAGTAGGGCTTTAATTTACGAAAAAAAAACATACACATTTGAAAGATAAAAAGGTTCCTGCCGGACAGTGACGAATATAGCAACATAATGTTTTTGTAATTCTTGAATAGATATTTGTCGTTTTTCAGAAGGCGTCGTTTAGGATTTAGAATGAGTTTTTTTTAGAATTGGCATCGGTCCTAAATGGCCTAAATTCCTAAATTCAAGGCGGCTTCATGAATGACAATAATCACATTGAAATCGATTTAAACACTCTTTTCGGTTTCTTGAAAAGAAACGATCCATTCTATTTGAGCGAAACATCCCGAATTACTGGTTTTGCGTAAAGTGAACTGGTGTCCTTTGTGCGTGCCTGTGTGTGTGTGTGGAACAGGTACACGGAGCTGGTGCACACGGACAGTACCTTTGAGCCCCAGGAGGGCTTCTTCCAGCTGTTCTCGGACCCCCGCAGCACCAGGCTCACCAGGGTGCGGCTGAGGGAGGACTTTGTGCGAGACAGAGACCTGGAAGCCATCCGGAAGCAGGTCAGTTACTGTCCTATAGGCACTTCAACTTCAACTTTATACCATTAACCCATTTAGAACGGGTACACATTATCGTGTATCATTATTTCATGCTTTAACTATTGAAAAATAGCAGATATACAAGCTCACAGCGCGGCACCGAGTGCCGCACTGCGAGCTTGTAAATCTGCTATTTTTTAAAAATCGTGAAAATTCGAATTTTGACCCGATTCTATAAGTGCCTTTTGAATCCTTCTAAGGTTTTTTGAAAAACCTATGTTTCTGTGTCATAGCCATCATCAAATCTGGCTAGCCATCATCAAAGAAAAGGTCCTTTTCGCTTAACTGGAGCTCAGTTTGTCCTTGAGAGACTACTATGTCAGTGGTTCTCAAACCTTTTCATGTGAAGCTCACAACGCGTCGCGACGCTCCAAGCGACAGCTTGGAGGTCTGCTATTTTCGATATTTCCACCAAAAGGCCCTTTTACAAATCTCAGCCCCTGCCTCTCTAACGTCGGCTATTTTCGGTGTGTGATACCACACTGAACTAAGCATAATAAACAGAGAGGACAATTCTTTCAACATGAGACGGCTGCATTCAAGTTCAGGAGAGTTTGGTCAAGGCAATTTCTCTTGAACGCTGCCTTCAAGTATGGCATGGAAAGAGGGCATTTGCATTTCTTTCACCATAGTAAAAAACTGCATTAATGGTCTGGAGAGGTCTACAGACGGATAAAAGGGCAGGGGCTCAAGCCCCCTTTGATGTCTATGTGTCTACGTGCCTGCCTATAGGCACTTCAACTTTATACCATTAAGACCCTGTGAAACAAATGTTAAACAAAAAACAACACATTAACATTTTGAGGCACTTGTCCTTTGGACAAGTACATTTCCCATTGCACTTGTCCGGGCACAAAAGTCACTTGTCCGGATAAAAATGAGACATTTCACAGTCATTTCTTTCTTAAATGCATGCATAGGAGTCAGACAATGAAATAAAATAAAAAAAACAAAAGGACTGCTAATGACCTCCCTTGCTCCCTCCACCCTCCACTCCATATTATCATCAGTCCATAGTCTGCATACAGCACAACGCTGCTAGGAGTGTCACAAAAAAGTGAAACCAAGAGCCACTTGTAAAATAAATAATAATAATAATATTTTTTTTGTTATTAGGACAAGCCTTAAAGGACAACTTTGTTTTTTACAACAAGGGTTCATGTTTTAGATTGTAATTAAAGAATATATAAAAGATGAGTGTTAAAATGTTTTTATTTACTTCTTTCTATCGTTTTAGAGATTTTAATTATTTGATTTCAGTGGCTGTGGGCATGCGTACAAGTGGTCTTTTTACACAGAATAAGCCCATTCCAAAGATACAACACAACCTTTTGTGGTTAGATGTGACTTATGGGGCCTAGTAGTGTTACTGTAAATAGCAATAAAGAAATTGCTGGCTTATTGTGTCTAAAAATACATATTTAGCCACTTGTACGCATGCCCCCATGCGTACGCATGCCCCACATTTTATCACGCTACACGTGATAAACTGATAGAAATAAGTAAATGAAAACATTTTAACACTCACCTTTTCTTTGCTCTAATTACAATCTAAAATATGAACCCTTGTTGTAAAAAACTGAAGTTGTCCTTTAACTCATTAACTGCCAAAAACGTGAATCCCTTAAAAATCCCGTTGTACCACCCTGCCACGCCCGTGAATCCCGTAAATAAAAAAAAAAAAAAAAAAAAAAATTTTTTTTTTTTTTTTTTTTTTTTTCAAAATTTTTTTTTTGGACCCCAAAAACGTTAGTAGGCATGATAGCGATCGCGAAATTGCTTGTTTAACCCCCATACAACCCCCATACAACTCAGGTAGCAGACCTCCAAGCTCACAACAGTGTAAAACATAATGGCTGCTATCTCATGAATGCCTGAACGGATTTCCATTCGGATTTTTTTGTTTGAAAGCTGT
The DNA here is from genome assembly GCF_963921795.1 of Nannobrachium achirus. Classification (NCBI taxonomy): domain Eukaryota; kingdom Metazoa; phylum Chordata; class Actinopteri; order Myctophiformes; family Myctophidae; genus Nannobrachium; species Nannobrachium achirus. Next base: position 52,202,525 of record NC_137822.1, on the reverse strand, counting down.
GAGCAATGTGGACACACGTGGTGCATTATCTAGGCATGGGTGTGCATGATCCGTGCACTATGAATTACATGGAAGTCTATGGAGACGAATGGCAGTTAAAGAGTACGAAGGTATTGTTAAATGGCAGCATATGAGTTAATGTCAAGACCTCTTCTAAATCCTTACAGTTTTCTGAAAAATGTGTGTTTCTATATCAGTGGTGCTCAAAACGTTTTCATGTCAAGGACCCCCAAAATTCCACACATTTGACATTTGACATTCAAAAGATTTTTGTCCACGATGTTTCAAAAATACATGTGAGTGCAATCAGTGCATGTATGTCCAAGTGCCTATTGGTGCAAGAAAGGGTCCTTGTAGCCAGGGCAAACACTTCCATGACCTTTTCTAGATTTCCAAGAGGGCCCTGGTCCAGAAAAGGATGGAACTTGGGAGCCATTGCGGTTGTTAACACTTTGTAAGCCACGGGGAGCCCCTTAATGTTAAAACCGTAGTATATCGCACATCCCAGCAAGGAGTCTCAGCCACGCCGTACTTTCCCGGACTTTGTCATTTGATCCGAAAATCGGCGATCGTCTAACCTTCCCTAGTCACCGCTCGTCCATCGGTGGCTCGTGGGTGCTCTGACATGAACAGAAGTGACTCTCATGGCCTCTCCTTCTTCAGCCTTCCTTCCTCCCACCCACTTCTTGTTTTTAGCACTAGCAGAGCTGGAGTGCTAGGTGCTAGGCTATCCAAAGTGGACACATCGACTGTTCAGTCACTCCTGGACTATATGCATGGATCGTTATGCGCGCGGATCGCGCACGCGAAACGCACAGGGAGATCGATGCTCGGCCAAAACCACCACTTTATCCCAACGGAGATCGAGAAAATCACGGTGAGCTAATGACCTGGGGGGGGGGGGAAAGAAAAAACAACGGCGCTGTCCAAGAAGGAGGGGCGGCGGGCTCATGTTTATAAACATAATATTATGTCTCAGATCACAATACAATAATAGAAATTTCACGGCTAATCTACCAACCACCATTCTATTTCGGACGGCAAAGGGTTAATAAAGAAAAGGATGAATCTAAATAACATTTCACAGCATGTGCGAACAAGTAACTCCTATACATTTGTATAGTATGCCTGGCAACTGTTAAAACAAGGAATGAGGAGTGCTAGGAGGGTTGAGGTGGAGTCACAAGAGGTGAGTTACAGGCTGCGGTAGAACATGGGGAGCCAGGAGGGAGAAAGCCTCTATCAGAGTCCAGGGTGAAGAGCTATTCAGCGAAAATTTTAGGTGTAAAGCTATCCACCTAAAGTGAGAAAATAAGTGGAGGCCATCATAGTCAGTCACGGTGAAGTCCTATTCACCGTGACTGACTGGGTCTAGATCGACCAATCAGTGAACGGGGTGAAGAGCCTATCTGTCTGAAAGTAAAAACAGAGAGATGTGTTGGGACTCGCGGTGGAAAGCTCTTCACCGCGAGTAATGGCGTAACGTTGTAGTTTTATGACTCAAAAAGACTACACCGCGGTGGATAGCTCTTCACCGCGGTACCGACTCTGATAGGGGCTGAAGAGTCTTCTAGGAGCATGTTTTCACTACAGTTCCGGAATTGTTCCTCCCCAGAGTTTTGTTTTTTTGGTGTTTTCACATGCCCTCATTGGCAGCAAAAATGCTGGTATAGCCGTAAAATACATCATTTTCACTAAACCATTGTGGCGGCATGAAAGACCAGTGTTGCCAGATTTTGTGAGAGGAATAAGCAACCAGGTGCACGAAAATAAGCCCCAAAAAGTGATATTATCTAGGCCACTATTAGCTACTTGAAAATTGCCGATCTACAAGCTCACAACAAATAAACCGCAACCAGCAACTATCGATATATACAAGCAACTTTATGGAAATCAAGCCCAGAGTCGCTTATAATTAGCAGACATGGCAACGGCACCACACTGGCCGCTTTCGTTGTCTGTCTCTCTTTCTGTCTCTCACCCTGAACCCTACAAAATGTATTTAACAAGGTACAAGACATATTCTTCATGCAACAACAAATAAGGTTCATAAAGGACCCCTGATGCAACGTAAACACTTTTAATCATCACACAACGACGAGAAACTTTCCAACTTTCATCACAGCATAATGAGCGTATGGCATCCCAGACTCTCGTTCTCCAGACCGGACGTATATCAAAACCACACAGCTTAATTAAAATTAGGCTAAAATAAGTATGAATCATGAATTGATCTAGCAATAGATTGCATTTTTCAGCACCCGCGGCCGTATAGGCTGGAGAATGCAATGGATTCTAGCCTAATAATTAATCTCCTTATGCAAGGTGAAGCTGTATTTTGTTTCTATCATATTCCTTTACATTCAGATTGTTTTTAATCCCAAATACAATGCTTTAACTGTTAATATTGGCTCCTTGCACGCACCTGCTTGTCAAAAAAAAGTCAAAAATCACGGTATGAGTTTTCACTGAAGGAAAATTTGTATTCTCCCGGTACTTTCAGCTAAAATTACTAGGTAGTTTGCCGTGACATCTCGGACGCCAAATCTTCCGGCACACAAAATAAGTGTCCGTTTTCACATGGCGTGAATTTCAAAATTGCCATAACTTTTGAAAAAAAATCCAGACGTTTGGCTCAGTGTAAACGGGCTTAGGTCTCGGACACTGGTTCCCAAAACACTGCGTCGCCACCCATTTGTTGGTCGAGGATCAATTTTTATGGGACACGACTTGAGTAAAAATCAGATTTTCCTTTCCTACAAAAGATTTAATATATATCTCAAAGGCTGGAAAACCATTTGAAATATATAATTTTATTTGTTGGAAAAGAAACAATTTAAGAATTCTATACATTTTTCAAACGAAAACGCAAACACATCTTATAATTCCGATCGAACTGGGAACCTTTGCGGTTCTCCATTCGGCCGCACTACCGGCCACTTTACCCCTGAGCCACTGCCCCCCTGCTGCTCTACAATAGTTATTCCCACTGTGTGTGCCAAACAAAACAACAACAACAATAGCCTATTCATTGCATAGTATGCATTGTATTAGAAATGGGACGATACACGATATTATCGTTTATCGTGATAAAAAACACGATAATCGTATCGTGGAGATTTAATTTATCATGATATCGTCCTCCGTCATGCACAGGGATCAATTCACCTTTTATTTGCAGTGCTGCATATCCGGTAACATTTAAACCTTCTATAATGGTAAAAGGTATTCATAATATACATACAATATTTGATACAGTCGTTTTTTCACTCTCTATCAAATGTCTTTGCCAAAAAATAGCCGATCTACAAGCTCACAACCGCAATGCGACGCGTTGTGAGCTTGTAGATCGGCTATTTTTTTGGCAAATGTTCCGCCCCAGGATAATGGATTTTGATTTTCGCGATAATATCATAAATAGCGATTTCTTTTGTCACAATAATCGTGATATGACATTTTCATATCGTCCCATCCCTACATCGTATTACTCGACGACTCCACAAATGAGTGTAACTACTCAGTATAATTTCGAGAACATACAAATCTTGTCCTGGAGGTAGGATTAGACATAATGACTTAATGTTCCACAATACAGGTTTTACAGTACAAGTTCGCACGAGGTAACAATGTCCTTAATTATTATAACGTTACTATGAAGGTGTGAGCGCAAGAGTATTAACTTATTTACTAGATGATACGCAGTTCAAAGATGTCAATAAACCTGAAACTACAATCTACCCTAGACATTTTACTGACTTGAAACCTAGCGCCCCTATTCTGGGACAAACAATTAACCGTTGCTACGCGACGTGAGCTTTTAGATCGTCTATTTATGGCATATAGATTTGGTCTGGAGGGGAAAAAGCAGCTGCCATGGTATAGAGAGTAGAGGTCCCCTGTGGGACCCCTGTAAACGGAATATATAGGGGTTTAAGTGGATCAGTACGAATAACCTTGCTAAGGGCTTGACCGTGATCACCCCAAACACCTCAATTATAAACATTCCCGTCGGCCCATTTCCTAAGAGAACGCAAAGAAAACTACAGCACGGATGAAGAAAGTCGGTCTAGGTTTGATGAATGAATCGACCGTTTTAGAATGAGACTGAATGTATTAAACCCATTTAGGCCTAGAATTATTGAATGCTTTAACCAGTGGAAAAATAGCAGATATACAAGCTCACACGCAAGTTTGTAGATCTGCTATTTTTGAAAAAGTCATGAAAATTTTAGCAAATCTTTGAATATTTGTCTTTTTAAAGCGAATGTTTGTAACTAAAAGTTTGCTTCTGGGTGGTCCCTGGAACTAAATATTTTGAGATGGGGGTCCGTGGTCAAATACATATCATTTTGAGCACCACTGACATAGTAGTCTCTCAAGAACAGACTAACTGAGCGCCATTTAAGTGAAAAGGACCTTTTCTTTGACGATGGCCAGATTGCTGACATAGAAACATAGGGTTTTTCCAAAAACCTTAGAAGGATTCAAAAAACACTTATAGAATCGGGTCAAAATTCAAATTTTCACGATTTTTCAAAAATAGCAGCTGCTGTGAGCTTGTATATCTGCTATTTTTCAATAGTTAAAGCATAAAATAATGATCATCATGTCCCGTCAGGACAAGAAATTAAAACTAAAAACCAACATACAAATCCTTGCTATCTGGCGTCTGCCCGACAGCACAGATTTGTGATATGATACGGATACACTGTGCAGTATCGGTTTGAGCAGGAATAATTAGAGTTTCAGGTGCAATCAAGGACGTGTCCCCCCCCTGTGGCTCCAGGACAGGAGAAACTGCAGACTCACTCCTCAGTCCTCACCACAGTCTGATGAGAAGCACCTCCTCACACTCTACCTCACCCCTAATAGCACTCCTCATTCCTCCTATCACTACTTGTAATCTCACCCTCTAGCACTCACCCACCTTTTTGATAGATGCTAGTTATACTCACGTTTTGTCATTTAGAGATACGGAATGTTGTTTAGAGATGCTATAGCTTCATTGTTTACCTGGTAGTATCCCATTGTTTCAAAATGTACAGACTGTTATTTATATAGCATGTTGTTTAGACTGAAGCTAGGTTCATTGTTTAACCCATTCAAAACGGGTACACTATATTGCGTATTATTATTTTATGCTTTAACTATTGAAAAATAGCAGATATACAAGCTCACAGCGCGGCACCGAGTGCCGCGCTGCGAGCTTGTAGATCTGCTATTTTTGAAAAATCGTGAAAATTAGAATTTTGACCCGATTCTATAAGTGTCTTTTGAATCCTTCTAAGATCTTTTTGAAAAACCTATGTTTCTATGTCAGCAATCTGGCCAGCCATCGTCAAAGAAAAGGTCCTTTTCACTTAACTGGAGCTCAGTTAGTCCGTTCTTGAGAGACTACTATGTCAGTGGTTCTCAAACCTTTTCATGTGAAGGACCCCCAAAATGATATGTATTTGGCCAAGGACCCCCATCTCAAAATATTTAGTTCCGGGTACCCCCCAGAAGCAAAATTTGAGTTACAAACGCTCGCTTTGAAAATACATATATTCAAAGATTTGCACACATTTTCACGACTTTTTCAAAAATAGCGGCACAGAGTGCCGCGCTGTGCCGCGCTGTGAGCTTGTATATCTGCTATTTTTCACTGGTTAAAGCATTCAATAATTCTAGGCCCTAAATGGGTTAAGAGCGTCTGCCAAATGCCTAAAATTGTAAATTGTGGTGGCAGGACCTGATCGAGCTGAACCTGACCAACTGCAGCAGCCTGTCGGCGCGCAGCCTGAAGACCCTCACCTGCTTCCGGGACACCCTGGTGTCCCTCAGCCTGTTCGGCTGCACGCAGATCTTCTTCCGGAAGGGCGGAGCCCCGCTGGCGTGCGGCGAGGACGTGGGCGAGGGCGAGGAGGACGTCGACGTGAGCCCCGTGTCGCGGCAGGCGCTCGAGACCGACTTCCACTTCGAGGTAGGGTCGGGACGGAAATATCGTCTCTGTCGGGTGAAAACCCTTTATGTCCAAAACCGTTCGTTTTGCATTTATCATTTTAAAAATGATTTAAACTTTTGAAAACAGCAGATCTACAAGCACACAACGCCTCGCGTTGCGAGGCGTTGTGTGCTTGTAGATCTGCTGTTTTCACTACTTTTGTGCGACGGCCTAGTATGATGAAGCAGGGCTGTACTTCACGAAAGAACGTACAAATTTGAAACTTGGAGATGATGTTACAATAAAGTTATTTACACTGTAAACTATTCTATTACTAATGGTTATTATTAAACATTTTGGTACCAGAGCCCTGTTAGTCAGCTTCACCTTCAACAGGAACGTAGGGTTGAGTTGAGAGGCGGGATATAGGGCTGTCCTGATTTACAGTACAAGACGAGGAATTGTCACTTAGATGATTGCGATTAACGATTTAATCGTTTTTGTCATTGACAATTACATTTCTGTCTTGGCTTGTAGGCTTTGAAGTTGCACATGGCAGATATGACATATGTCCTAAATATACAAAGAAATGGCTGACATATTTGACAACTTTATACTAGTCATGGTGGTTCTTGAAATTAAAACATTTGAGAACCACCGGTATTGCAATTGTATAGCAGGTGCTCTGAAAATAGCAGATCTACAAGCTCATATACTATTTTCAAAAGATTTTTATACTTTTGAAATGGGACATTCAGCATAATGAGTACTTTCTACTTTAAGTACATTTTGATGCCAATACCTGTGTCCTTTCACTCAAGTACATATAGAATGGACTTGCTGCTTGTAACCAGAGTATTTCCACATTGCAGTGTTGATACTTTTACTACTTTTCCTAGAGTTCTCAACGGGCCTGAAAATTAAGGCCCGGCCCTAACTGGGTCGGCCCGAGGCCCTACCCGGCCCGACTAATTATCAAACATTTTAGGCCCTACCCTACCCTAAATGTTGGGTCGGGTTCGGGTATGGTCGGGGCAGAATTTGAGAACTCTTAACTTTTCCCACCACTGACTGTGACGACGGTTGCGTTCGGCAGGGCTTCGAGCGCCTGCGTCTGCTCAACCTGGGCGGCCTGTCGGACGAGGTGGACGCGGAGGCCCTGCTGCGGCCGCTGCGCGCGCTCACCTCGCTGGACCTGTCGCGCGTCACGCTGCCGCGCGCCGCCTTCCTCAGCCAGTGGAAGGAGCGGCTGGTGTCGCTGGTCCTCTACAACATGGACCTGTCCGAGGAGCTGGTGGCCACGCTGGTGGAGCTCTCCAACCTCAGGTCAGTGGGTTTTTACTTAACTTGAAGCTGTTATGACACGTAAAAAAAAGGTAAATCTGTTTGGCTAATAATATTGTTGATGTTGTCACGCCGCTCACCTACTGTACTCTACTGTCTGTAAAAATGGTGTGTTTGTGTTAGGGGTGGTCGATATGGTGATAATTATCGTGGAGACGATACAATGTCTCCACGATATTGCTTTTCAGAGATATCGTATATATTGTGATACAATGAGGGAGCCTTGTAAAAAATCCTGTTGAATTAATACAGAGATTCATTGCAGAATTCAATTTAAACCTGCATTTTGGTCTAAATCAGTAGTTCTCAAACTTTAAAATGTCAAGGTCTCCACTTAACTCTGACAGCATACAAATGAAACCAAATAGACCCGTGAGGGTCCATTTGGTTTCATTTGTATACTGTCAGAGTTACATACTTGTAAAGTTCAATTTAGACCTCCCAAAAGGAACCCAGAGAGTCTAGTTTTTGTCAAGTAACTTGAAAAATAACCATCAAAACCAACGTGAAAAAGAATCGTGATAAAATCGTGTATCGTGATACAGCTTGGGAAAATATTGTGATATTGTATTTTTCCATATCGCCCACCCCTAGTTTGTGTGCGCACGGGCACGTGTGTGTGTCGTGTGTGTGTGTGGTCGTGACAAAAAACAAGCGATCTACAGGCTCACAACGCGTCGCGGGTGTGACGCGTTGTGAGCTTGTAGATCGTCTATTTTGTGCGTGGTCACGGACAAACTATACTGCGCAGCCACTCCCTCTCGCGTGCGTGTGTGCGTGCGTGTGTGCGTGCGTGCGTGTGTTTCTTGCTCAGCTTGTTTGTAACATTAACGGGAATAAAAAGCATTCTGGAACGTCCGTCTCAAGTAGAAATACTGTTACTTGACTTAAATATTACTCAAGTAGGAGTGAGATTACTTAGTTGCAGTGAGTTAATGTATTAAAATACTTAATACAGAAAACTCCTTCAGTGAAAGTGCAATTGCTGATTCTAGAACACACTCCAACGAGTATAAGTACATACAAATACAAATAATAATCATTACACCAACACAAGTACTGGCAATTAGTTATTTTCCTCTTTTGAACATTGGCTGACATTGTCTAACATTAAAGTATGCGTTATGAGAAGCAAGGTGAATACAGTGTTTCTTTCACTGCTAATTGAATTGCTATTCTCAATTTGGCCATAAGGTGGCATACTGTGACAGTGACCTACAATGATTTGCACACTGATATCATTGAGCATGAGGTGGAGATTCCAAAATATCATTTTTAAGTGTTTGTCAAACACACTAATGTGCATTGGGTGCCTTTAAAAAGTTGTTTGAATTGAAGTTATTTCCATGAAAACTTGACTGAAATTTTATGACCACGGTGTCGAAAATATATCTGCTCAGGAGGCACCGTTTGAAACTCTTTCACTCCATTTCTTATTTGTGATTTGAAATGGGGGGGTTATCATAGCATCATACACCACCATTTATTTATATTTCAATTGCAGTTTTATAAGCAAAATGTTGTCGTCGGGTACAGGGGGTACTTGGATGCAGAAATCAGGGAAAAGGGGTACTCAAGCCAAAAAAGATTGAGAAACACTGCGATAAACGATAATATGGTCCCATTCCCTATGGTCCGCACAGGCATCTGGACATCTCCAGAGAGAGCAGACGGAACTCCAAGTTCAAGATGACCAGGAAGTTCCTGACGGTCATCGTCCACAGGCTGCGCCACCTGCTGTCCCTGGACATCTCGGGCCACGTCATGCAGGACAACTGCACTGTCCCTCGCTTCGAAGACGCCATGGGAAACCCTAGGTCAGTGGTCCTCAACCTTATCAGGACGCATATTTCAACTGGGGACCCCCCACCCTGACGAGCACTAAAGCTGCTTCCAAACCTGAAGCTATTTCCTCTATTCTAGTTGCTTCTATCGCTTCACTTTGGTCGTGCAGGTCTGAGTTGGTAAAAATCATGTCCCGTTGGAATCAAGGCGAAACAGTCCCAAATCCAAACACCAAAAACATGTCTGTGTCTCCGGACAACATCAAAGCTGATTGGCTGTCAGGACGCGATGGGTGGAGTGGGGGTGACGTGAAGGCTGCTTCAGTTGGATTTCTCCAAGTGGGGGGGCGAAGATACGAGGCGACCGTTCGCGCCGTTCGTGCCGCCCCTTTCGGATCGTTCGCGGCGCACCCGTTCCCGCCGTGCTCGGCCGCGCGCCGTCTCGTCTTTGCATTCACTTTTTATGTAATCGCGCCGCTCGAACCATCCAGGTTTCGACGCAGCTTAAGAGTTGAGGCATTACATTTTGTATGACACGGTTCTATTGTGAAAATAGCAGATCTACATGCTCACAACGCCTCGCGTTGCGAGGCGTTGTGAGCATGTAGATCTGCTACTTTTTTGCCTCTTTTGCAATTTCTGCCAATATTTGTCAATTTGGCCAATGTTTAATTTGTCATTTTAGAGGTATTAAAAAGTCCTTAAATTGTCACGTTAGAAACGGGCAGATAACCTCTATATACACTTAAACCTTATGTTGGTTTGTTTACTGTTGAGTGGGAAAACAATGTTGCACATTAAGTAAATCAATAATCAAATGTAACTGTATGAGGGTCCATTTGGAGTCCCCATTCTGAGACGCACATTTGCAGAAAATAGCAGATCAACAAGCTCACAACGTGCAACACAATGAGCTTGTAGATCGGCTGTTTTCGGCAAAGAGATTTTTTGTAGACCGTAGAAAAGGTGCAGATCTAGTATAGACTCCTGGGGGACCCCGGGAAGCTAAGATGTAGTTGAGAAGTAGGGCTGTCACGATTATGACATTTTACGTGAAGATTAATTGTCAGTCAAATAACGATTTCATTGTGTTTTGTCGTTGACTATTACATTTCTGTTTGGCTTTTAGGCTTTGAAGTTGCACATGGCAGATATGACAAATAACCTAAATATACAAAAAAGAAATACTGACATATTTTACAACTCTATAATTGAAAAGAACATTGATAGCTGATCTATCAATGTTGATAGCTGATCTACAAGCTCACACCGCGTCACATTGCGACACGTAGTGAGCTTGCAGATCTGCTAATGCCACTATTTTTGAAAATGTTTGAAAATATATGAACATTTTTCAACATGGAAACGATTATGACAATTATGGCAAAATAGTTGTGATTATGTCAAATAATTGCGATTAGACGATTATGTAATAATTGTGCCTAATTGAGAGGACATAAATGTATTACCATTTCCATCTTCCTTTTTTCTTGTTTCCTCATCTAGCATTGAACCATGCAAGAGCAGCATCTATCCCTTCCAGGAGCTGGCCAGACCGCTCCAGTTCCTGGGTTTATATGACACCACTCTGTGTAACGTCACACACATCCCTGCATATAAGGTACACTCCAGTTCCTGGGTTTACATGACACCTCTCTGTGTAACGCAACACACTTCCACTTTATTTATAGGTCCACTTTATTGATGTCTAAGCACAACTGTGTATATCGTACATAATTAACACGATTATTAACGCAATTATGCAGCTGTTTTTGGACATGACATAATAGTCAAAATGTTGTGAAAGTTACATCATATATATATAAATTGTGTGTGTGTGTGCGTGCGTCAGTTTCAGTTTATCTTTATTTATATTGCAACATTTCCCCAAGGGGTCTCTGTGCACTTCACAACAAGGCAACGTGGTGCGGGGTGCTGTGTGCTTGTATATCAGCTATTTTCACTAGTTTTGTGCCACATTCTGGTATGATGAAGCAAATATGAAACTTGAACATAGGAGGTTTCTGCCTGGCAGTGATGATATGTTGCTTTATACTGTACATAGCAACAAGAACCCCAAACGGGTTCCCGTCTTGAAAGGTATTGTTACAAATAGAGGTTCCTGAACTAAATGGGTCAAACAAACCTCGGACAGTCGTTCTCCAACTGGGGTCCAGACTCAAGGCAATGACTGTCCACTAAGGTGTATGTGGTACTCTGGTGTTTCCTCAGTAATATGCGTGTGTTTGTGTGTGTCATTGTGTGTTTGTCAGGTGACTGGCTCCAAGAATGAGGAACAGGTCCTGAATGCCATCGAGGCGTACACAGAGCACCGTCCTGAGCTGGCACACAGAGCCATCAACCAGCTGTTTGACATCGCCAGGATACAGCACTGTAGCCAGCTGCTGAGAGCACTGCAGGTCGGACACTCACACCTTAAACCCATTTAGGCCTAGAATTATTTCATGCTTTACCCTAACTATTGAAAAGTAGCAGATATACAAGCTCACAGCACGGCACCGAGTACCGCGCTGCGAGCTTGAAGATCTGCTATTTTTCGAAAATATATTTTTAAAAGTGAACATTTGTAACTCGAGTATTTGCTTCTGTGGGGGGGGTCTACACATTTCTAACGTGACATTTTAAGGACTTTTTTAATACCTCTAAAATGACAAATTAAACATTGGACAAATTGTCAAATATTAGAGGCAGAAATTGTGAAAATAGTCGATCTACATGCTCAATGCGAGGCGTCGTAAGCATGTAGATCTGCTATTTTCACAATAGAACCGTGTTATACACAACGTAATGCCTCAACTCTTAGTGCTCGTCAGGGTGGGGGCTCCCCAGTTAAAATATGATTATTTTGGGGGTCGCGGCCTGAAAAGGTTGAGAACCACTACACTAAAGCCCATTTTCGACTGCAGCCTTAGCTCCACACCACACCACACTACACCACACCACACCGCACCACATAAAAATATCTACATTTTCCATTATACAAAAGTACCCCTATCGGTAAGAAACAAATTGACCATTTTAAAGGGATATTACACTTTCAAACAAACTTTTAGGTCTAATCAGGCTTGTATGAACACCCTGAACAGTTTTTAATTTGCTTCATTCAGTATTTAGATATTTGATGTAAATGTTACCAGCTCCAACACGCCCAGGCCCTCTCCACATACACACCCATTGTAACTTCAAACTCCATTTTAACCATGATAGATTCATTAAAAACACACATTATTTTTTCTGGTGACTCATAATACCCTCCTAATACGTGAGCAGACCGTGTTTTTTCAATAACTTTTTTCATTTATTTTCAATAAAATGTTGTATTTAATGTTTTCCATTTTCCCAAAGAATTATTAAAAATAAATGAAAAAAGTTATTGAAAAAACACGGTCTGCTCACGTATTAGGAGGGTATTATGAGTCACCAGAAAAAATAATGTGTGTTTTTAATGAATCTATCATGGTTAAAATGGAGTTTGAAGTTACAATGGGTGTGTATGTGGAGAGGGCCTGGGCGTGTTGGAGCTGGTAACATTTACATCAAATATCTAAATACTGAATGAAGCAAATTAAAAACTGTTCAGGGTGTTCATACAAGCCTGATTAGACCTAAAAGTTTGTTTGAAAGTGTAATATCCCTTTAACTGTGATTATAATACAATATATCCTTTATATACAACTATCCTAAATTATAATACACTATAATGGATTATAACTGTGATTATAATACACAATAAAGTATTAATGTATTACTATGATAATTATAATACACTGTAATAGATTATAATAGTGGTCATAACACAATAGAATCTATTATCATGTATTACAACTATATCCTGGTGGTCTAAATGAAAAGTCAGTGAGTGATCAGTCATTATGAAGTGTTTGGCCCTGTTTGGCCTAGCTCAGACCTACTCTAGACTGGATACTTTTTTAGTACCATGTTTAGTACCACTTTCACACCACTCTACCCAGGTCCTTGTAGTGGAAAACCTGGCACAAGTGGGCGGTGTGGTGTGGAGTGGTGTGGAGCAAGGTTATAATAGTTTTGGATTTTTCCATTCGTTTTTATTTTTATTAGTTTTGAGGTTTTGTTTTCAATTAAAGTTTATTTTTAATTTGTTTTTAAGGTGAGGTTGCTAGTTTTGTTTCGTTTTTATTTTTTGAAAATGCTTAGTTTTAGTTTAGTTTTTATTAGTTTTAGTGTTAGTTTTAGTCTTTTACGTAATATGGGGTATTTGTCAGGGGTGAGATAAAAAAAAGCTCCGGAAAAAGTATTGTCTAATAAAGAAAATCAACAAAACATCATATTGTTGAGAGTGGCAGGAATGTTGAGACATACAACTTCTCTCTTTGACCTCACCAACTGGTGTTTTTTATTTTTTACTTCCACAAAAGACAAAAGACGAAAACTAAGGAGATTTTCTCTATCATTTTAGTTTATTTTAGTTAGTTTTGTAAACATACAATACCGTTTCAGTTAGTTTTCGTTTTTTTAAAAAGCTTAGTTTTTATTTTTATTTCAGTTAACTAAAATGTTTTTCCATTCTAGTTTTCGTTTTTTAGTTTTTTTCGTTTACTATAATAACCTTGGTGTGGAGTGGGGTCTGTGGAAAAGGGGCTTATCACACTCTCTCCCGTCCCAACAGTTGGTGATCGCGGCGCTAAAATGCCACAAGTACGACAAGACCATCCAGGTGACGGGCAGCGCGGCTCTGTTCTACCTGACCAACACGGAGTACCGAGGAGACCAGAGCGTCAGGCTCCGCCGCGAGGTCATCGAGGTCGTTCTGAACGGAATGGAACACTATCAGGAGGTCACCGTAAGTCTGACACAACTGTCATACAGGGTTCCCACGGTCATGAAATTCCTGGAAATATTTTGAAATTAGAAAAAATATTTTTCCAGTACTGGAAAAGTTTTGGAATTGATCAAGGGTCCTGGAAGGTCCTGGAAAAAAATAGCTACGCGTTGTCTTTGGTTATTGATTTTGTTAAAGCTATAATGTGTAAGTTGCTAAACTAGGGGTCAGTCGCGGTATTGCTTTTTACGGCCGTTTTTCGCCCGGAGTCGCCGCGGACCACCGGAGTGGCACCGCAAAGTCGCAAACCATTCGATACCATTCCCTAGAGTGGTAGAACGTAATTTTTCTGAGCAGGATTTGGGGATTAAGAGGTTAAGAATCCTTAGCTGAGGGAAGCTATTTCCTGAACAGACGCAGCACACGCTGTGGATTGGCCGGTAGTGTATCATGTGTGTATGAACTGCGATGTGATTGGCCAACGTATACACAACGTATACAGATGATGCAGATGACGTCATTTTGCCGGGAAATCCCGCCCCTGTCACGGCTAAGTAGAAAACATATAAAGAGAAGGCTTCAGAAGCTGAAAATAACGGAGTGGGGGTTCTAAAACTTTAGTGATTTAACAGTTAGGACAATTTTAAGATTTGTTTTATAAAAAATGTTACATGGTATAACTTTAATACCTCTGAAATGACAAATTAAACATTGACCAAATTGTCAAATATTAGAGGCAGAAATTGTGAAAATAGCTGATCTACATGCTCTTGTGAGCATGTAGATCGGCTATTTTCACAATAGAACCCGTGTTATACAAAATTCCTCATCTCTTAGTGCTCGTCAGGGTGGGGGGTCCCCAGTTAAAATATGATTATTTCGGGGGCCACGGCCTGAAAAGGTTGAGAACCACTGGCATACACTACCTGTCTTTGGGCATTGCGCATAGGAGTAAGCGACCTGTTATTGAGCTGAATTATTGTTATATAGTCCTGGGTTAAATATTCTGGAAAAGTTTTGGAAAAGTTTTGGAAATTAATTGGTAAAAATGTGTGGGAACCCTGGACATAGAGCCACCTCTAGGGCTGTACCCATCATTACATTTTACTTGGTGATTAATTGTCTGTCAAATAATTGAGTTTGATGGTGTTGTTGCGTTTCTGTCGTTGATCATTATTGGAACGGAATTAAAAATACATTTCTGTTTGGCTTCTAGACTTTGCAAACAAAAAGTGCTCAGGGCAGATATGACAAATGAGTTGTACTGTATATTTAATAACTTTATCATTAAAAGAATTGTGGAAATAGCAGATCTATGAGCTCAAAACCTCACATTGCAAAGCGTTTTGAGCTTGTAGATTAAGGGCACCCATAAAAATGTGTTTTGGGAACCACTGGTCTAAAGTAGACCCCAGGGGGGTCCCCAAATTATTTTGGGGGTCCCCAGATGATTAACCTAATGTGCAGCATTGTTTTCTCACTCAACAAAACAAACCAATATAAAGTTTAAGTGTACAGAGGGTATCTGCATGTTTCTAAAGTGACATATTAACTCATTCGCTGCCTTTTCAAAATGGCTGCCAAGTACCAGGATGCCACGTTCCTAAATTTCTAGTGCACGGATCAATTTTTAGTGCACGGATCGTGCACGCTAGGGATGCGAAGATATACCGGTACGGATCGCAATCGCGATACAAACGTCCGCGATACGAGTGAGTCGGTTCATTCAGTGTGTACCGGTACAATAGACGGCCGAAATCGTGATGGATCGTACCGTGAGTGTCTGGATCGGTAAATATCGCGGTTGTATCGGTTCTTCCATATAGTATTTCATTCTATCCTGTGTTTCCGAGGCGCCATGAATGCACCATCATCAGCCGAGCCGTTCAGCCCCCTCCCCAAAAGCCAGTCTTTAACGCGAGCTGCGACTCGGACAGACGGACAACTTCTGCACTCTGCATGCAGGCAACCAGGGAGACAGACAGTGCAGCGAAATGCGAGTGAATCAACACAGACGAACTAGCAGCCCCACGGGTTAAAAATATGCAAGATTAGTAGTACAGTACTTAGCTTTATAACCAATATATAATATAATCCAAGTCAGCTGCGCTGATTGTTGTCACAGAGTAGCACAGGCTGATCGAGTGATACTGTATGTAATCAACAGCCGTTTCTTAGCGAATCTCCGACGGACAATTGATTGAGATCATCTTCTGCGCTATATTAACTGCACACACACAACAACAATGTTGCTGGGTGTTGTAGGACTACTGCTTGCGTTTAAAACAAAGTATTTGTCACTGTTCTACAACTTTCCTGTTGATGCAAGCAACTCTCTCACTTTCTCTGCTGCTAGTTCTGCTCTGGGAAAGAAGCCTAATTTATACATCGCAGTACAAGGGTGTCGCACCTAAAATAGCAGACCTACAAGCTCACAATGCGTCGTGGATGCGACGCGCTGTGAGCTTGTAGGTCTGTTTTAAAACATTTTGGCTATAAAAATGGCATAATCCTGGATTAAATATAATATAATATAATATAATATAATAATACAAACCAGGGAGGGACTTTATTGTTTTTCAGGTCAAGGACCCCTTATCTCAGACAGAGATCAAGCAGGGACCCTCGCTGTAGGCTAGGCATTATAGCCTACTGTATCACACAAATATTTGGCAGGCCCCCTGTAATAACCCTGGATTGGGGTCCCTGACCCCCAGTTGAAGAGATACAGGCCTACTAATAATGACATAGGCCTTCTATATGATTAGTTATCAAACAATTCTACAATAGCCAGCAGCTTTGTGTTCTCCCAAAATACTATATGTTGGGTTGTTAGACAGAGCCTAGTACTACAGTGAAACAATAAATTGCCTTGAATTTAAATTTCATAAATTTTTAGTCGCTATGTTTTGTAAATTTTGGGATTTGGGCTTGAATCGTGGTGAATCGCATCGCATCGTATCGGGAACAGGGGTGGATCGTGATGTATCGTATCGGCAGGATTTCAATGTATCGCAATTATATCGTATCGCTGGCAGTGTATCGAGGTGCGTATCGTATCGCCTCAGTGGTCGAGATTCGCATCCCTAGTGCACGCCCATGCCTAGATCATAGCTTTCAAACAAAAAAATCCGCTTGGAAATCCGTTCAGGCATTCATGAGATAGAAGCCTTCAAAGTCTTCAAATGTAACAAAGATGGCTGCCATTTTGAAAGATGTGTTTGTTATGGGGCTAAACATGCAATTTCGCGATTGCAATCATGCCAAATACATTTTAGGCATTTTTTAAACAGGAAAACTCGGGAAACTCGGGCCGTGGCATCCTGGGGGTACTGAAATAACACGGGAAACTTGTGCCTTGGCTATGAATGAAGAAGTTAATACCCCTAAAATTACAAATTAAACATTGGCCAAATTGTTAGATATTAGAGGCAGAAATTGTGAAAATAGCCGATCTACATGCTCACAACGCCTCGCAGGCGTTGCGAGGCGATAAAAGAAAAAGGTTGAGAACCGCTGAGTTACTGTGTGTGTGTGTTTACCGTTGTTCAGGTCCAGAGGAACTGCTGCTTGACGCTGTGTAACTTCAGCATCCCGGAGGAGCTGGAGTTCCAGTACGGCAGGGTGAACCAGCTGCTGCTCAACATCCTGGAGCCCGCCCGGCAGGACGAGTCCATCCAGCGCATCGCCGTGCACCTCTGCAACGCCCTGGTCTGCCAGGTGGACAACCAGCACAAGGAGGCCGTGGGCAAGATGGGCTTCGTCAGGGTGAGAGCAGGGCCTGTCGCCAACAGGACATTTTACATTTTTGATTGATAGGGCTGTCACAATTATTACATAATCGTCTAATCGTGATTATTTTACATTATCGCAATTATTTTGTCATAATCGTTATAATCGTGAATGTTGAAAAATGTCAGAAATAGTGGAAATAGCCGATCTACAAGCTCACAACGCGTCGCGATGCGACGCGTTGTGAGCTTGTAGATCGGCTATTTCCACTATCAATGTTATTTTTTAAGTGGTAAGTTGTCAAATATGTCAGTAATTTCTTCGTGTATTTAGGTTTTGTGTCATATCTGCCATGTGCAACTTCAAAGCCTGAAAGCCAAACAGAAATGTAATTGTCAATGACAAAAACACAATTAAATCGTTAATCGCCAATTATTTGAGTGACAATTAATCGTCATGTAAAATGTCATATCGTGACAGCCCTAGCGATTGATTGTTTGATTATTTTATTAGACAAAAATGGAGAACAGTAAAAGTATAGTCAATACAATTGAAATGTAGTACAGTACAGTTAAACACCCTGCCTAAAAGGAACAACCAAAATAAGACCTTTTTATGGCCCTTTTTACGTTGATAGCCCTCTGTATTTAATTCATGGACATAATAAATATCAATAAAAGAAAACATTCAATAATATCACAGTTATAAAAACACGGGGAAACAATGGGGTGGGGCTGAGGTAAGGGAGGGGGGGTGCTCACTTCTCGCCTGTCTATGGGAGAAGTGATAACTACCTCCTTCTCTGGTTTTCAGGGCAGTTTTGAAGGATGCCAGCGAGCTACATGTTTTAAGGGAGGTAGATGTAGTCAAGGAATTCCACACCTGGGTGGCAGTGTTGTAGAAGGAGAATTTACCCATATTTGTCTTATGGGTTTGTGTTACCAGATCGTTGTGTGCGCTCCGCTCCCTCTGGTGTTGTGGCTGTGGGTGTCGCTAACTTTTCGGAGATGTTTGCTCAGATATGCGGGTACTGAGGGGACGGAGGGCAGATTTGCGTTGACTATTGTCACTCCAATAATTGCGATTAACGATTTAATTGTGTTTTTGTTGCTGACAATTACATGTCTGTTTGGCCTGTAGGCTTTGAAGTTGCACATGGCAGATATGACACATTATATTTAAAGGACAACTTTAGTTTTTTACAACAAGGGTTCATATTTTAGATTGTAATTAAAGAATATAAAAGATGAGTGTTAAAAGTATTTCATTTACTTCTTTGTATTGTGTTAGAGATTCTTATTTCAGTGGTTGGGGGCATGTGTACAAGTGGCTAAATATGTAATTTTACACAGAATAAGCCCATTCCCAAGATACAACGCAACCTTTCATGGTTGGATGTGACTTATGGGGGCTAGAAGTGTTACTGTAAATAGCAATAAAGAAACTGCTGGCTTATTGGGTCTAAAAAGACATATTTAGTCAATTGTACGCATGCCCCCATGCGTACGCATGCCCCACATTTTAGCATGGTAAACGTGATAAAACAATAGAACGAAGCAAATGAAAACATTTGAACACTCACTTTTTCTTTTCTCTAATTACAATCTAAAATATGAACCCTTGTTGTAAAAAAACAAAGTTGTCCTTTAACAACTTCATGTGAAATGATTGCGATTAGACGAGTATGTACTGTAATAATTGTGACAGGCCTTGGTTTGAGTGTAGCGCGCTACACTTCCGGACCCATTTGTGGGTCAGCAAGGCACCGAGTGTGGCCCGCCGAAAAGTTTGGGATATAGCGTTTTTGATTGGTTTTGTTGGTGGAAATGTTGTTGAACCGGCCCGAAAATACATCCGTAAAACATTTCTTTCTCTCCTCAGACGATGTTAAATCTGATACAGAAAAAGCTACAGGACGGAATGGTGAGTCTCTTACTTCTTACACAGGATTTGACCAGATCCTGACCGATAGATAGAACACTTTGATAGAACACTTTGGCCAACATATTGGTCATTATTCAACTTTTTGGATCTTTCAAATTACATCTTAAAAAAAAGAAAAAAGAAACACTACAGTATCAAAAAGTTATTTATTTGTGTTTATTTGTATTTATTTGAACCCTTCATCAAATCCAAGTTTTTACAATAAAGTTAGAGATTTTGCCCTTTTTATATGGGTTGAAAACATTAATCCAGTGATCAAGGACTCTCTGAAATGGGGATTGACATCGGAGCAGAAAATCTGGTATCAGACGGCATACTGATCAAAACACAACAATTCAGTTTCCCCTTGTCGTTGTTATTTCATCACAGTATCCGTTATAGTAGAATCTTGTTGATTTAGGATGTCGGTAACGTCCTGTGTGTCTGTATGCGTGTGCGCGTGTGTGTGTGTGTGTGTGTGTGTGTGTGCGTGCGTGCGTGCGTGCGTGTTGATGTCCTCAGTGTGATCAGGTGATGGAGTTCTCGTGGAGCGCTCTGTGGAACATCACAGACGAGACGCCAGACAACTGCCAGATGTTCCTCAACTGTCGAGGAATGAACCTGTTCCTGGAGTGTCTCAACGTTAGTGCTGTCTGCTCACTTGTGTTTAACTGCATAGGGCAGGGGTCTTCAACAGGGTGTCCGGGACCCCTAGGGAGGGGGTCCTCAGAGTTACTACGGGGGGTCCTCCAAATCTTTGAGTGATAGAAAGTGTTTTCCTCTTTTTTATATTTTATAATATATCCATATTCCGTGAACTTAGGCCAACAATAGCTGATCTACAAGCTCACAACGCCTCGCACTGCGAGGCGTTGTGAGCTTGTAGATCGGCTATTTTCGGCAAAGAGCTTTGGTGTAGAGGAGAAAAAGAGCGGACTAAGTACAGAGTGAAAGGTCAAGTGTATTAAGTGACGTTCAAGTGGTTAAATATCTGAATACACAAATTGACATGGATCCAAAATACACTGATGATTGTGCTTTCAAACGATGAAACTATATGGAATCTATGAAGAGGTTGTGGGGGTCCCTGCTTCATCTCTCTCTCTCTCTCAACTAAGGGGTCCTTGGCCTGAAAAGACCCCTGGCATAGGGATACCAACCGTATCCAGGATTAATTTGTCCCTTAGTCGAGAAACTAAAAGACTTGATATAGGGACACTTTCTTTTTTTGCAAATCAATCAACGACACACATCTTACAAGTTTAAACAGCTCATATATTACCAGGTTGCTAATATATTGCAAAAAAAAAAAAAAAAAGACACATATATATATATATATATATATATATATATATATATATATAATATATATATTTTATCTTTTTTCCGGGCGTCCCTTATTTTTCTCACTGAGGATGGGACATTATGAGCATTTCATGTCACGATTATTGTGACCAAAAACATTGCGATTTACGATGTTATCGCGATAATCAAAATATCCCCAACATCCATTATCCTGGGGTGTAACATTTGCTAAAAATAGCTGATCTACAAGCTCGCGTTGCGACGCAGTGTGAGCTTGTAGATCGTCTACTGTGCAAAGCTACGCAACATACCTGCTGATGACATCATCTGTGGAGATTTCAAACCGTGGCTACTGTTTTAGCATGTTAACATTCACAGTTTACAGTTTAGGCATTTAGCAGACGCTTTTAATCCAAAGCGACTTACAATAAGCAGAAATACATTACTATAATACAAGATAACATGTCAGAACATCAACAACAATATAACAAAAGCATTTGAATATCAATCTAAAACAATAAAATAAATGTTGACTAGCTTCATGTATGGTCACCAGCCTACCCACCATGTTCATGTGTTTCCCTCCATGCTTTGGTTGCAGGAGTTCCCTGACAAACAGGAGCTGCATCGTAACATGTTGGGACTGTTGGGGAACGTAGCGGAGGTCCGAGCTCTCAGACCACAACTCCTCACCCGACAATTCATCTCTGTTTTTAGGTAAGAGCAGCTATATTCTACAATCTAAGCTTCATGCTCTACTTTCCCCAAGTGTTTGATTGATTGAAGACTTTATTAAGTTTGCATAGGAAAAGGTACAGTTTCATGACAGTACAGTTCGTTGGTACAAGGTCAACTAAAAGGATCGATCGTTTTTGGGGCGACCTTTCCGGTTACCCCCAGCACTAGGGGTGGGCTATATAATCGATATGGTAATACATCGCGATAGTTTATTTGCCAATACTGTATCGATACTTCAGGCCGTAGTATCGCGATACTTTGAGGAAAGGAACCAATGGTAGAAGTCCGTTCCTGACAATCCGCTGCCTCTAGATGTCGCTTTACTATAGTAGCTACTTCCCCTTCCCACGGTTCAGTGAGGGAGGTCTATCGAGAAAATGGCTTAGAACGACGAAAACAACAACATTAGAGCAGCGTCTTCAGCTTTTAAAGCTGATATATCGCAATCGTATCGCAGAGATTCACAATATATCGTGATACTACTGCATTGTGACCCAAGTATCGTGATACGTATTGCATCGTGATATTCTTACCCCTACCTAGCACCTGTACAGTCTTGTCGTCATCGTCAAAGAAAAGGTCCTTTTCACTCAACTGGAGCTCAGTTAGCCTGTTCTTGAGAGACTACTATGTCAGTGGTTCTCAAACCTTTTCATGTGAAGGACCCCCAAAATGATATGTATTTGTCCACGGACCCCATCTCAAAATATTTAGTTCCAGGGACCCCCCAGAAGCAAAATTTGAGTTACAAACATTCGCTTTGAAAATACATACATAAGTCAAAGCTTTGCACACATTTTCACGACTTTTTCAAAAATAGCAGATCTACAAGCTCGCAGCGCGGCACTCGGTGCCGCGCTGTGAGCTTGTATATCTGCTATTTTTCACTGGTTAAAGCATTTAATAATTCTAGGCCTAAATGGGATAATGTCTCTCGTCTCCGGCAGTGATCTGCTGGAGAGCAAGGCGGACGGCATCGAGGTGTCGTACAACGCGTGCGGCGTGCTGTCGCACATCATGTTCGACGGGCCCGAGTCCTGGAGCATGGAGGAGCCCACCAGGGACTCTGTCATGGACAAGATGTGGGAGGCCATCCAGAGCTGGGACGTCACCTCCAGGCGCAACATAAACTACAGGTGGAATGACCCCCCCCCCCCACGCCCTCCCCACCCAAATGTTTACCTTTTAAAACAGGGGTCTTCAGCGTTTTCAGGCCAAGGACCCCTTAGCTGAGAGGGAGATAAAGCAGGGACCCCCACTACATAGCGTTAAAAAAAATATTTTGCAGATTTTCATTGACTTGTTTTGACAGCACTGTCATCAGTTGGATTTGTGTTAATGTTTTTTTTACAGACATTTAAATCGTCGATACTTACTGACCTGCTCTGACCTGTACTTGGTCTGATCTTTTTTTTTTTTTTTTTTTTAACACCAAACCTATTTGCCAAAAATAGCCGATCTACAAGCTCTCATTCTTGGCTAAAGTTATCCTCAGTTCAAGTTGTGCAAGTTGTTGTTAATTATCCTATCACACAAAGATTTGGCGGCCCCCCTGTAGTAACTCTGAGGACCCCCTGTTGAAGACCTCTGTTTTAAAACATTAAGACCTGTTTTTTTGTTTTATCAAATAAGCAGTATAGATTTTGTATGCATCCTTGGAAGTGTTCATTCAAAATATTAGGGCGACACCATGTGGTGACTTGTGGTCACATCAACTGTGTTTTTAACAAACAATAATAATAATAATCATTCCATTATGACCACAGATATGCAAAGAAAGCGTGAAAAGCATATTCTTCATTTCAGTGGGCCTTTAAATGACGTGTGTCTCTCCCCAGGTCGTTTGAACCAATCCTAAGGCTCCTACCACAGAGCATCGCTCCAGTCAGCCAGCACTGGGCCACATGGGCACTGTTCAACCTAGTCACCGTATACCGTGAGTATGAGCAACCACTTGCACCGTTAGGCGTTAACCACAACCTAGTCACTGTATACCGTGAGTATGAGCCATCTAGTCACCACATACCATTGTACTAAGTCAGTGGTTCTCAACCTGTGGGTCGGGACCCCCAGATGATTAACTTGATGTGCAACAATGTTTTCTCTCTCAACAGTAAACAAACCAATACAAAGTTTAAGTGTATAGACTATAGAGGGTATCTGCACACACTAAAGGGACAATTTAAGGACTTAGGATTTAATACTTCTAAAATGGCAAATTAAACATTTTCCAAATTGTCAAATATTAGAGGCAGAAATTGTGAAAATAGCAGATCGGCTATTTTCACAATAGAACCGTGTTATACAAAATGTAATGCCTCAACTCTTAGTGCTCGTCAGGGTGGGAGGTCCCAAGTTAAAATATGATTATTTTGGGGGTAAAGGTTGAGAACCACTGTACTAATTGACTGATTTATTGATTGAATATTTTATGAAGAACGGTACAAGTACACTCAAAACAAAAACATGTAGTACAGCACAAGTACAGTCAAACACCCTGCCTAAAAGGAACACCCCAAAAAAGTCTTTGTGGTCTTGTTTCCGTTGGAGGTCCTTGGTATTCAATTCATCGACATATAGCAAAAAAAAAAAAAAAAAAGAATCTATTCATTCAATATCATTGCAAGTACAAAAACACTATTTGAACAGAGTAGGGGAAAAAGGGTGGGGGTAAGCTAGGGGGTGATCACTGGCCTCCTGAAAGGTGAATTTTCAGGCCAGTTTTGAAGGAGGCCAGTAATAGTAATAATTAGTGTTAGGGCACACACACACACACACACACACACACACACACACACACACACACACACACACACACACACACACACACACACACAGGGTTGTCTGGTCATCGCTGTGACATTTAACTTATTGTGTGTCTTCTCTTTTGGGGTCCAGCCACCAAGTATTGTCCTCTGCTGATAAAGGAAGGTGGTATAGTACTGCTGGAGAAAGCTCTGGAACTGGACAGCTCACACCAAGAGACCAAGAGCATGGCAAGGTACTGTATGAGGACCACAAAATAGATATTGTTGTGGGCTCGCCGAAGAGAGAGTTCCGCCGCATATTTCCGCCGCAGACAGTTGGCATTTTCCGCCGCAGACAGTAGAAAGGCAGAGCCACTAGCCAATGAGGTGGCATGATTGTATTTGAGTTCCGTCGCAGACAGTATAAAGGCAGGGCCCATAGCCAATGAGGTGTAATTGATGTGTGGAAAATCTGGGAGTGGTGTTAGCTGGGGTATTGGTTGAGCTTCACATGATAATTAAACACGTCACCTTTGGGGGGAAATATATAATGAGTTCTGCCGTATTTTTTTGCCACATATTCCTACTATGTCGATGGGACAATTGGAGGGACAATTGTTTTTAAAACATTTTTTTTTACAAGCGAGCCCACACTGTTTCGTAGGAACAGTATCTCCAGTTTACATTTGTTATGCCGACGTACGGCAATGTAGAAATACTCCGTTACAAGTAGCAGTCCAGAATTCAAAGAATTGACTTGAGTAAAAGTTCAAAAGTATTTGTATGAAAATGTACTTAAAATGGATTACACCATGACTTTTAATTTGTCCTATTTTGATGTGTTTTTGGGTGTCCCACCAGCACCTTCTATCCTCACTAAGTCCTATTTCTGACCATTGTGTCTTGTCTGAATGGTGAGCGTGTACCCTCAGAATGGCCTGTCAGTACTGACCTACTGCTACTGCTGTGTGCTGTTCTGAGTGGGGGTTGGGGAGGGGTGGGCACATAGACATAGAAAGGTAGACGCCTCCTTCGGCTAGGGGGCGTATGCATTGAGCAACTAAGGGAATCTTCATCGCTTCCGTGTTCATTGCTTCCGCGTGCGTCACACATAGTCGCTAAGCCAATCATAGGCAGGTGGGGGCGGGTCTTTATGTACGCAGCCTGTAAGAACGGCTGAGCAGCGCAACATCGGAACTGGCTATGTTGAATTGAATTGTAGTCCTTGGATAAGTCCCGGAAAAGACACGCTGTGATTGGCCAGTAGAGTAGTCACTTTGACTGACAGCGTTCCCTTAGTTTTTCCAGGAAGTCCGGACTAGAACTTTTGCACATCGCTCCAATTAACTGCAGAGGCGAACAAGGCATCTAGCTCTTTATATCTGTGGGTGGGCAGGCCTGAGCAGGAGGTGGGAAGGAGCCGTGATGAGGGTGGGGCTCAATAGCGCTGTCAAAACATTTTGAAAACCCCCTTGGTCTGTTGGTTCTGTCCTCTACAGGAAGGTCATGGAGCAGTGCGAGAACTTCAAGGACGACCCCATGGAGACCAACCCGGGGCAGGAGCTCAACGCTGGGCGGGGCTAGCGCTCCCCCTCGCCACACACACACACACACACACACACACACACACACACACACACACACACACACACACACACACACACACACACACACACACGCACACACACACAACTCAACGAGAGTCCCTTCAGCCCCGGCGGCGCTCCACCCATCCCCCAGGTGGCGCTGTGTGTGTAAGAGCAGAAAGCTGCTGGCTGTTAGTTTTTTCTTTTTCTTGTTTTCTTTTGGACAGAACAAAAAGAATCGCTTCGTTAACACTTTAGGACATAATTACTGTATGTGGTGCATGGTGTTCACTTTCTGAGGTGTGTGCTTTGTTTTTTTGGGGGAGGGTGTGTGTGTGCGTGTGTGTGTGCGCGTCAGAGAGAGAGAGAGATCATGTCGAAAGACTTCATAAATCGCGGGGGGGTTTCGAACCCAGCGCCTAAAACGGTAGCCACGGCCGCTTAAAACGATCCCCTCCGCCCCCGAACTGCAGCTGTTTGTGCAACACATCGTGGGCAATTTGTCCTGCAAATTACCCTTCCACCCCACGCCCCCCACTCGCCCGCGGTTGGTCATATCGTTCACACGGCAGCCATTTTGCTCCGATGTCGTGCTCGGAGGATGAGCCCGGTTAGAGCAGTGGTTCTCAACGTAGACATAGAAAGGTAGATGCCTCCTTCGGCTCTGGTGCATAAGCATTGGAGGACCAAGGGAATCTGTGTGCATTAGGGCATTCACCAAATATTCGATATCAAAGTCACTATTCGACGTTGTTCACTGAAGTCGAATATTTGCTTATTTTTATTTTTGTATTGTTTTCTCTTTAAAAAATATATAGTTTATGAAGCTTGACTAGATAGGAAGTCATAAAAATTTGTTGTCAATGCCCCTGGTGGATGAATTTGTTAATGCTCTATACCAGGGCTTCTCAAACCTTTTTAGGCTGTGACCCCCAAAATAAACATATTTGAACTGGGGACCCCCGCTCTGACAAGCACTTGGAATTGTAGGTATTAATGTGACTTGGCTCCACAGATAAATATTGTGAAAATAGTAGATCTACATGCTCAAATTGTGTTGTGAGCATGTAGATGGATTGAATGGATTGAATGGATGAAAAGATGGATTGTGCGATGCGAACACTTTTGAAGTGAAGTGTGGGGGCGGGGGGGGGGACCTGATTCAGAATAAGGTTGAGAACCAACTGTCCTCCTAGAACTCATCTCAAAACCCGGGGTCCTTCTAATTAAAAAAAAAAGGGTCGGAAAGCAAAATGGAAGTCGTGTGAACGGGTTTTTAGTCGACGGAAACAGTGTAACGCGCAACGTTCACACAGCGACAGAAACATTGTGGAACGTTCAAACAGCGGGCGCAAAAAAAGAAAGAAAAAAAAAGTCTTCCCGGATCTCGTGACTCAGTGAACTTTGCCGCTACATAGCCGATCTATAAGCGACGCGTGCTCGTGGGTCGGCCACGTATCGGCAAGACGAATGACTCAATGAACATTGTTGTTACATAATGTAAATACATAATGTCTCGTCTCATTCTTTGTCCTGTGTGTCCTTTTGTGTGTGTTTTTTTCTTCGGTTTCTTTTTTTGTGTGGAAAAGCTATAAACTCGGGTGATTTACTGATTGTCTTTGTATTTAAATTAGTAACTAATTGTGGCCGCACCTACCTTTTTTGCGTGGATCTTTAAAAAAAAGCATTGATCTTCAAACTGCGGGGCCAGGCCCGTGGACAGACACCTTGCTGGGGGTCTGACAGTAAGTTCTTGGCTAATTGTGTTGTTTTGTTTTGTTTTGAAAAGGCCCTGAAACATCATTAAACCTTTCTTTTTTCATATTTATTTATGGTGGCACTGCTTTACTAACTGTATTACTGCACCTGATAAACACTGAAGCTCACAGATGCACACACACACACACACACACACACACACACACACACACACGGCACTTTCCTCTTTACTTTCACTCCAGGGGTCATCACCATGCCAATCTGGCTCACCATTGTCAAATAAAAGGGGAAAACAGCGCCCTCTCTGTTTTGTTCCTTTTGCATTAGATAGTCCATCTTTTTTTTTCTTTCTTTCTTTTTTTTGATTTGTTTTTGGGCTTTTATGCCTTTATTTGATAGACAGTATTTGATAGAGAGATGGAGAGTGACATGTGTGGCGGAGAGAGTCACAGCCCCAGCCTGAAGCCTCAAAAGTCTAGCATCTGCATTCCATAGGAATATCCCTTTGGAGTGATGGTTAAGATATTGGACTTTCACGCGGGAGACCCAGGTTCACCTCCGTTACACATGCGGCAAAGGTCCTCCGGATCGGGAATCGAACCGGCGACGCCGTCAGGCATCAATAGCGACATTAAGCAGACCGTTTCTGCTACCGCAACGTGAGGCGGGACTACGGCTGCTATGACGTAATCGCCGTAGCGATCAAAATGGTTAAGCAAAGCCTCGGCGGCGACGGGTTCCCACCCCTTTCATTGAATGCTTTGGTTCCCATGGCGACGCGCACATGCAGCAGACGGAGTAGGTGCTACGTGGGAAGGGACCTTCTGCCGTAGTAGAGACGGCCGCGGCGACGGCAGGTTGATCTATCGAGCGCGGATCATTTCCGATTACCGTTGTCATCTGCCGTTGCCCTTAGCGTTGCTTAAACTGGCTAATGCCTATGTGGTCTAGGCCTGGACCAGTAGGCCAACCCTAGATAGTCTGTTCTTGAGAGACTCTCGCCAAGCTGGCTTGTGGTGGACATTTTTGTCAAAATTATTGACAAAGTGAGAAGACAATAACAAAAACCAGAAACACATAAAGAGCTATCCCTGAATGACCATAACAGGTCTGTAACTCTGAGAGTGTGCAAATGGAACCTTAGCCTTGCATTAGCCAGACTGATATTGTGGATTCACTCACACGTACCTCCGCCTGTGAAGGAGCGTGTGAGTGAATCAATGTTTATCAGTCTGCCTAATGCTAGGCTACCATTTGGTTCCATTTGTTGTACACTCTCAGAGTTATATAAAACATTTGAGAACCACTAGTACTAGCATGGACTCATAGTGTCGTAGTACATGTCATATTTATTCTGAAGAAAACCTGGAGACTTGACATCTAGTGATATCTAGTTCTTTTGATGAAAATAAAGACATAATGGTGTGTAAACAAAACAAAAAGCCTAGCCACGGACACATTTGTCTGTGTATGGTTGATGACCCCTGTTTCACACACACACCGGGCGTGTGCACGCGCGCGCGCACACACACACACACACACACACACACACACACACACATAGGGCTGTCACAATTATTACATAATCGTCTAATCGCAATTATTTTACATAATCGCGATTATTTTTCATAGTCGTCATAATCGTGAATGTTGAAAATGTTTCATATATACTGTATATATTTTTTAAAGTAAAAAATAGTGGAAATAGCAGATCTACAAGCTCACAACGCGACGCGTTGTGAGCTTGTAGATCGGCTCTTTCCACTATCAATGTTCTTTTTTAAGTAGAACGTTGTCAAATGAGTCCATAATTTCTTTGTATATATAGGTTATGTGTCATATCTGCCATGTGCAACTTCAAAGCCTAAAAGCCAAACAGAAATGTAATTGTCAACGACAAATACACAATTAAATCGTTAATCGCAATTACTTGAGTGACAATTAATTGTCATGTAAAATGTCATATCGTGACAGCCCTACACACACACACACACACACACACACACACACACACACACACACACACACACACACACACACACACACACACATTCACGGTGGTGGAAACCATACAGGGTACCAACCTGCTCTTCAGGGGTTTAGTGTCTTGCTCAAGGACACTTCCACACTAAAGCCTCTATCATAGTCCCAGGTGAAGAGGTATCACCTCACCGCGGTGTCGTTTTCTAGCTATCACCTAAAAATGTCATGCATGGGCAACTGGCGGCCCGGGGGCCACATGCGGCCCCCACCTTTCACTTAATGCGGCCCGCAGGTTAATATCAGAACACTGATATATTATTGATTTCAGCTGTTACAATTCCAAACATGACCTGCTTTAATTCCATCAGTCTATCTTAGTAGCTTAATGACTAGTATAGTAGTATTCATTTATTTTATTTTATTTAGATTGTATTTAGATTCATAAAGTTAACATGAGTATATAACTAAATGCGTTTGAAATTAAATCAAAAATGTTACATTTCGGGATTCCAATTAAGAAATAAAAAAAAAGAATTCAGGATTCCAATTCAAAAGAAGCAAAAATAGCCGATCTACAAGCTCAAAACTTGTAGATCTGCTATTCTTTGCTTCTTTTGTATGAGATACTAGAAAGTGACAAAGTAGGACGTGAGCAATATGCAATGTGGCCCTCTGGAGTGAAGGTGGACATACACTGTATAGTGGCCCTCGCCATCATCAAAGTTGCCCACCACTGGCCTAGGTGATAGCTAGAAAACTACACTGCGGTGAGGTTAACCCAGAGGGCGCTGGGAACCTTTCCGTTTCCCAAGCAGACGCTCTACCTCCTGAGTCCTGAGCCATGAGTCGGACGTAAGGATTAAGTTGAAAGCAGTCTGTTGACTCAGAGATGAACCTAGGGGCTTGGTTTGTTTGCAGGCAAATAAAACAGAGACTCCTCCAGTGTTTAGCTTAACTCGGGTAGTACAAATGTAACCAAATGAACCTGTTAGGCTTCATTTGGTTCCATGTGTACACTGTCTGAGTTACAGACGTGTATGGGTCAGTTTAGGCCCCCATAAAAGAAACCACAGTCCCTGGATTCCACTTTGGGAAGGACTAGGGTTAGGGTATCAGTTGCTCGGGGACACTGGAATCGACGCATCGCTGGGGCCTGGAATCAAACCTTGGAACTTCAGCCTACCAGGCGGGCTCTTTTAACCATTCAAACTAATCTATTCACACTTCTCTTGTGGGTAAATACAGGGGCTTATTCTTTTCACCGTCAACCATGCTGTCAGATAACAGCACCATCGCTGTGTTGCACCTGTAGTGGAAGTCCCAGACTCGCACCAAAGCCAAACTGGTTTGGTGAGCTGTCGGCTGCCTAATAGCTGTTGGTCATTTGGTATATTTAGTTCTGAAGTCAATATTAGACTAACTTCTTAAGTACAAAGTTGCTGTGAATAATTCTTAGCCTTGTGCTGGAGAAGAGAAGCAGGCAGGTAGTCAGGGTTCTTCTCCTGCACAAGGCTACAAATTATTCAGAGAAACTTAAGAATTCAGTCTAATATTTACTTCAGAACTCTTTAAAATATACTACAGCCATGAGGCAGCTAGGCTACTGTTGGTGACAGGAAAGCTCAGTTTTGACACAAACTACAGGTGCTCCTTCTCAGCTGTGGAAGCTGTCTCTGGTGAGTTACAATAATTGTCAGTTGCATTTTTTCAGTGGTTGACAACGAGTGGTACTCAACCCCATTACTTGAGTCAAAGTAGCCTATAGAAAACTCCTGGTCAAATATTACTCCACTACAAGTGTAAGTTGCTAAAGTACACATTTGTATACTTAAATATTCAAATGTACAAGCTTTTAAAAATTACCTCTGGCATGAACTGCACTGCCACATGATGATTATTATTATTATAATATTTATTTTCCTTTCCTCGTAGTTTGTGTTTGTGCAAGAAAATCCCACAAGATCAGACATTCTGCATAATGACTACTCTACTTTTGGTACTTTGAGTACATTTTGGACGTTAACTTACATAACAGAGTACTTCTAAATTGCATTATTGATACTTTTACTTTGGTAAAACATGCAAGTACTTTTCCCACCACTGCCCCTGAGCAGGCCAACCAGGTGTGTGTATGTACCATGTCACTCTGTCCACCAGAGGGTGCAGTTTGTCAAAGGTGACATTTCTTTCTGCTGGTGAATTAAAAGGAAACGGTACTGAGGATAGCAGAAGCATCGTGAGTGCACCTCTACCTGAAATGATGGGAACTGCACCACCGTGGACAACAAAGCTCTACAGTGGTTTGTGGGGACGGCTCGGCGCATGGACGCAGGTGAGCTTCAAGTCGGTCGGTCTTACAATGATGTGTGGCACGACATTCTTTCAATATTTTTGAGATTTTTCAATGTATTCCCTTCAAAAATAGCAGATGTACAAGCTTGTATATCTGCAATTTTTGAGTGGTGCTCCTGGAAGGAGCTAAGCTCCAACATCTGGCTTTGTCCGGGCCTCCCAAAAAATCTGAAGCGTGGCGTGGCCTATGCATTTACAGTATGTTTGTTGTAAGTTTGTTGTACATTGTCCAAGTTTGTGTGATGCTTAATGAAATTAACTCATAAATAGCACCCCTCAATTCACTTTTTTCTAAATAGCCAATGTATAAAAGATGGATAAGTGGTTCAAATGATTTCTATGCTGTTTTAACACATTTTGCTGTTGACCCCACTTTGAGAACCACTGATCTGTGAGAAAGTCAAAAAGTGATTGTGCCTTAAAACCAGCACAGTGACAGATATATGTCCTCACTGTTTAGAGACATTATTGCAGTTACAGTGTGGATGAACATGGGTTCAAATGGACAGATAATGTGTAAACATATTGATTTATAGAATATATCTGTAGGGCAAAGATTCTCTGGGTAGAGACCAACATTTTTAATGATGATTGCATCTGGCTACATTGTTGCTAAATTACATGTTCCCATTCAAGTCCCGAGTGGGACTAACTTCATCAATAATATTGATGAATTTGGAGATATTATCTCCAAATGTACAATAGATATTAACTGAACTACTCCTTTAAAGTGGCAGTGCCATAGTTTTGTTCTTTTTTCTGGTTTTCATGTGTCTATGAGGTTGACAGTATTTCGTTAGACCCCCTGGTGTGGTTGTTATGAGCAGTTATGTATTCCCTTTGTTTTTGGGGTTTCTTCCTGGAGGCTGACACCTTGTGGGTCAAAAGTGCCGGTCCAAAAACACAGATAAAATGACATTATGTATTACCATTCAGCCAACACTGTGGGTGTGGCTAACTTCAGCTGGGTCAGCACCCAGCACGACAACCAGGCATACTTATTGAACTGGTGGGTGTGGCCACATAAAAACCAAATTTTAACACTTTGGGGTAAAGTAACATAGTACATTCAATTTCTTTTTAATTTTTTGGTACTTTAGTGGAGTATTTCCTTACTCTACTTCTACTCCACTACATCTCTGAGGTAAATCACTCAGGCCATTTCGTCATGGCAGCCTTTCGTACATCGAAGCTACTGTATAGTGTGTATACTGTAGCTTCGATAGACAGATTATTGTTTGTCTTGATTGTTTTTTAATTTCATAGATTTTATTGAATAGGTTATCAATGTTGATGTATTCATGTATTACCACACTGTCCTTATTGTAAATCGCTCTGGATTAAATTGTACATTGCAGTATTGATACTTTTACTTATTAAAGCAAAACATGTGAGTACTTCTTCCATCACTGGAAAGGTCAAGGAACGAGGATATTTTTTTTATAGCAGTGCAGTGGAGGACTTTATTACCATGATGACTTTCACCACAGTCACATCAGCCATTAGAAACATATAGTACGTTTTTTCTTTTCTTGAGTACTTGAGTACAGATCCCACCTTCGGGCAGGTGCTGAGTGACGAACAGTACAGTATATAGAAGAATAAATAAATATACTAGGGATGCACGATCAAGAAATGATGAACGATATCCGATAACCGATATTTGCAGGGTCATCCAGGGACGTGCTGGGCTCCTAATTCAGCCTGGGAAGTGTAGGTGGAGAGGCCTTCAAGGCACTGTTGCACGTCGGCGACCACATTTTA
This sequence comes from Nannobrachium achirus, assembly GCF_963921795.1. Classification (NCBI taxonomy): domain Eukaryota; kingdom Metazoa; phylum Chordata; class Actinopteri; order Myctophiformes; family Myctophidae; genus Nannobrachium; species Nannobrachium achirus. The sequence continues at coordinate 52,168,806 of NC_137822.1, read as the reverse complement.
GGTCACTTTGACTTTAGGTCCTAAAGTTTTAATGTCATATTGCTTCAGGTTAAGTTTAGCAAACTTACTTACTTACTTAGGCCTTTAAATTCCCTTGGGAACATAGGCCATCGATGAGGCTCCTCCATTAAGTTTTAAGGGCTAAACTTAAGTTTTAAGGGCTAAACTTTGCTAAACTTAAGGTTAAGTTTAGCAAACCAAAGACATATTGATTCAAGAAATTAGATCTAGCCTTACAAAAGGTTGTATTAATGCAGATACTAAGTATAGCCTTAATGCAATAATAATATTAGCCATTCATTCATGGTGGAAATTAAATTGTCCTTTTGGTTTGTGGGAGAAGTAGTTTCATGAGGGACTAATGGGAACAGAATACTTTCAGTTGGACACACACATGCACATATGTCTCTCACACACACACACACACACACGCACACACACACACACACACACACACACACGATTCCAGAGACAGAAATGTTTACAGCTGCAGTTAATGACAACCCACATGGATTGTATTTTGGTCAAGTGGTGATTACAACAGCAAGGTATAGTAAACACAAAGGTTAGTATATTTGAGATTTAGTATTTATGAGCATTCCAGGCTATCCAAACAAGACAAGAGATTATGTGTCTGCGTGACGCAAGCATAGACTTAAGGCTACCTACTGTAACATTTGCACATTTGGGTTGAAAACATCCACTGAGACATCGCTACCCTAATCTATTGGAACTCACATGGATTGTATTTTGGTCAATTGGCGATTACAACAGCAAGGTACACAGTACACACAAAGGTTATTTGAGATTTAGTATTGATGAGCATCATAGGCGATTCTAGCCTCTTCCAGCAGGGGGTGCACGACCTCTATTACCTCATGCACGTGCGCGCGCGCGTGCACGATGCTCGCGCGCACGCGAAAAAAATTGCGGATATTAGCGGTTTTGTAATGTTGTTTTAGCGGATTTCTGCAGTTAATTTTGTACCCAAATGTAACACAATATAAACAAAAAAAAGTGTAAAACAGGTGCTTCTTTTTCTAGACACCATATGTCTATCTATAGGATTTATTTACTTATTTTGCAGACAGAGGCAGCACAGCCAGGACATATAAAGCCAAACATCAAGTTAATCATCATTCATCAAGCAATCAAGCAGTCATTTACAGTGTCAAATAAGCATTTCACAAAAACAAATAGTAGACACATCCTTATTACACAATGAACTGCAGCCTCCGGGTTTTGGCACTTGCAAACCTTTCAATTATTTTCTGCACTTTAATTTCGTGTATTTTCTCAATCTGTAAAATGCCTATATCTGACACTCTTTTATCAGTCATGGTTGTCCGTAAATACGTTTTTAGTTGTCTCAAAGTAGAGAAACTGCGCTCATAACATAATAGACTATGCACTTGGAGGGAGTACAACAGCATTGTGTAAACAGAGATGTGTCTTTATGTACCTGTCCTCCTGAAAGCTTGCTCGGCGTTCTCAGAACCAAAGGCCCGACATGGAAAGCAGAACGCCCGGTCATGGCGCACGCTATACTCCAGCCAGGCAAAATCTTTAAACCACTCCTTTCTGAATTTGCGTTGTTTTTCGCCAGCGGCCTTTAATGGACATTCTACATCTTCTGGCTGATATGGACCCAAAGCCAAAAACTGCTTGGCTTTATCCGGGCCATGGCAAGGGTCTCTTTCATGAACAAAGTTGGCTTCATTTGGCTCCTCTGGGTCTGGGCCTGGGGTAACAACAGTTGAGTCTGGAGTGGGGCTTGCTTGCTGTGGAGGAACCGGGGCCTCGGTCTCCGGCAACGGCGAGCCTTCCACAGTGATGTCGGTGGCTGGATCACTGCTGCTGCAAGCTCCGTCCACCTCCTCTGGTTCACGTTCATTAGCATTACTGTCAGTGTCGAGTGAACCCGTGTTCACATTTCCTGATGATGAATTATCGGTTGTGGCACTGGGTTTGCTCTTTTTTATAAAGAATTGGTCAATTGTCTTTGTATTTATAGTTCGTTTCGCCATTATTGCTGCTCTGCTGCTGTATCCATATTGTTTTAGGCGGGCGGAAACAGATAAGGAAATCACGGAATTGTGGGTCATCATATCAGAGAGTCACACAGCCGGCCAGCACAGGTGTCAATCTCACAGCCCACCCACAGTGCCTGCCAAGTCTGCCAACAGCGCCGTCGCCAAGCAAGCTGATAGGTCTTACATTGCAAGCAAGCAAGCTGAAATACTTGCCCCTCCACCTCTCTTTTTGCGCACATTTTACAAATCACGATCACTGTTTTATTTAATAATTACAAAAAAAAATAAAAAATCAAAATGGCCGCCTGGCGGCCAGGGGGTGCACGTGCACCCTAGGACACCCCTTAAAATCGCCTATGATGAGCATTATTCCAGGCTATCCAAGCAAGTTAGAGATTGTGTGTCGGTGTGACGCAAGCATACAGTAGACTGTAGAGTAAAGGACGCAAGGCTATTGTGTGTAAGCGGCAGCGACGAGCAGCTGTGCTCAACTTGGCCAGCCTGTCACAGTCACGCACGCGCACACGCACACGCACACGCACGTGCGCACACGCACACGCACTTTTTTATACTGTTGTAGTGCAGTGGTCAGTGGAGGACTTTATTACCATGATGACTTTCACCAAATAGTCACATCAGCCATTAGAAACAGTTTTCTTTTCTTTTCTTTTCTTTTCTTTTCTTTTCTTTCTCAACCATCCCCAGGGTTTACAGAGAATGATGAGGAACAGAACCAAAGGAAAGATAAATCCTGCGAGTGGCGGTTCCGTGGAGGAAAATACCTTGTTGATGTCAGAGGTACCTTACATTATGAAACAGGGGGTCCCTGCTCCATCTCCCCATCAGTTTGGGGGTCCTTGGCCTGAAAATGTTGAAGACCCCTAGCTGACATGGTCTGCACTACTGCTGGGGTTAGCGAGCAGCAGTCCCAATGGTTTCTTTAAGTACCGGTATGTCAAAAAACTGGATTTATTTTACTCCTACTCATTGTCCACATTTTTTTTTACTCAAAGTAAAAGTAGAGTATTTACTATTTAAATTACTCAAAGTAAGAGTAAAAGTAGAGCATTTAAAATGTACTTTAAAAGTACAGATCATCAAAAAAACTAATCTTGAGTACTTGAGTACAGATTTTCCACCTCTACCAACCCATACATTCGGGCAGGTGCTGAGCGACGAATTGATTGATTGATTGAAGACTTTATTAGAAGTTTGCATAGGAAAAGGTACAGTTTCATGACGGTATACAGTTCACTGGTACAAGGTCTACTAAAAGGAGATCCTAGAAAAGACTAAGCTTATTTCCATAGGAAACCATTGAAGTATCTCATATAACATAGAAAGACAGACGGATAGAACACAGTACTATGCAGTAGATATAGTCAGGAAAAAAAAGGGAAAACATAAAAAAAAACAATTAAAGAAAAAGTAAAATAAAAACATACAGTAGGTAAATACAAAGAAGGGTCAGGGGGAGGGTAGGGCTGGGCTATGTTTGTTTTTACCAGTTGCGAACGGCTGCTGCGAACAGCTGCTGCGAACAGCTGCTGCGAACGGCTGTGAACGGCTGCTACGAACAGTACAGTATATAGAAGAATAAACAAATAAACTAGGGATGCACGGTCATGAAATTATGACCTATATCCGATAACCGATATTTGCAGGGTCATATTATCTGTCGAAACTGATATATTTTTTAAAACAGTGCCTTGACATTATCATTTTTAAGGCTGAACAGAACACTATACACAGGACCACAATGGAAAGCCCCTAGGCCCTAAGACCTTGACCCAAAGCCTGTTAATAAAGTATTCAATCAGAATCAATCAATCAATAATAAGTGTCTGCTTTCAGCTTCTCCAGAAAACACTGATTGATTCATCATCACAAAGGAAAACACTGATTGATTCATCATCACAAAGGAAAACACTGATTGATTCATCATCACAAAGGAAAACACTGATTGATTCATCATCACAAAGGAAAACACTGATTGAATCTTCAGCCTTCACATTCAAAGATGCATATTAAAAAATAAAATATCGGCTAAAACGATCAATTATTTTGATATTGGTTTGATACCGATATTGCATTTTTATGGCCGATATTGCTGGTACCGATATGATGACCGATTATTCGTCCATCCCTGACATTTGCACACTGAGGGCTCCAATGCAACAGACGCTTTATTACACCACAAAATCGGTGACGTTTCGAGCACAAAGCTCTTCCTCAGACTGAGGTCTGATCTAATTAGTGTATGGCCAGGCATTGCATGGGCAGGCAGCAGTCGCCACATGCCATGTTATGTCAGCGCACTTGGATATGGTCGCTGTCGGACCGGGAGGAAAACTTGATTTCAATAAATATATTTATTTAATGTATTTTTTCGTAAATTAGTGCTCTGCCTCGTCATACTACAGTGTCCCACTAAAGTAGCTAAAATTGCCGATCTACAATCTCACAACAAGTCGCATAGCTTCTTTTTTGTCTCCACCAGCCGAAGGCTGAGGGAGAGTATGTTTTCCCCTCCGTCCGTCCGTCCGTCCGTCCGTGCGTCCGTGCATCCGTGCGTGCGTCCTCGCAGTTTGTGAACAGCTAATCTCAGTCACCGTTGGCCCGATCGCTGCCAAACTGAGCACACACACTCCCTGGATGCCAATCTAGAACCTCTGCCCCACATTTTTCAAATCAGCCTCATGGTGGCGCTATAACAGGCCGATTTGTGTGGCCTGGTTGTTACCAGCTAATCTCCGGCGCCGTTGGCCCGATCGCTGCCAAACTGAGCACACACACTCCCTGGATGCTAATTCAGAACCTCTGCCCCACATTTTTTAAATCAGCCTCATGGTGGCGCTATAACAGGCCGATTTGTGTGGCCTGGTGGAGACCTGTGCTCGGAAGAGCACTGCTTCTAGTTTGTATGTATATTTGTTTATTTCGTTTTTGGTGTTATTATATCCCCCTTTGGTCCCAGGGAAACAAATAAATCTTAATGACCAGTAGGACTCCCTAATCCGAGAGATAAGCGACCGTCAGGTCGCATACACAAACTTTAGAAGGCAGTCGTAGACAATCAGGAGGGAATATGGGAAATGGGACAGATCCATGTTGATGACATGACTTTAGAGATACTGTGTACCGTTTTGCGTGATTCTAGGGCAAAATGTGTCCAAAAATGTGTTTTGCAAGAATAGGCCTCATGGTGGCGCTAGAAGAGGGCCATGTGAGAAATGAGGGGTGGAAGTTGTGGTTTGGCAGCCAAGGAGTGTGTGTGCAAAGTTTGGCATGATAAGAAAGAACTGTTCAGAATGTACAGCCTGGTAGGCTGCAGATAACCAACACACCAACACAGCCAGCGCAATATGTATGCTTTTCAACAACAAATAAATATTGTTTACTGCCACTGGTTAATGTCAGCTTTATTTGCCGATATCGACATTGACCGATAATGGCAAATATCGTCCGATACTGATACGTGGCCGATATATATCGGTGCATCCTTACTTTTTAGTTTATCAATGTATTTATTGAAAGTGGAAGTGTTCACAATTAAACCTCACTATGTGACTTATTTTCATGAATACATTTTAATGTTGTCCTCATATGAAATATCTGGGTTCTCGAAGCTTATCATTAATTAAGTTATGTAGAAATTGGGATTGGTACCAAAACTCGGGGTAGGTGTAAAAATGCTGAGGCCACGAGGTTGAGCATTCCTCTTGTGCTAGTTTGGCTGCTGTCAGAGAGAGATAGTTTGGCTGCTGTCAGAGAGAGAGAGAGAGAGAGAGAGAGAGAGAGAGAGAGGGTGATAAAGAGAAGGAGAGACAGACAGCAGACAGAAACAGAGAGAAAGAGTGGGAGAGAGACACAGACAGAGAGAAACAGAGTGAGAGAAACGCACACACACACACGCACGCACGCACGCACACACGCACACACCGACACACGCGCACACACACACACACACTGCTGCAGAGAGGCCATACAGTGTAGTGCAGCAGAGTGGTGTGTTGCTGCTGCATCACTGCATCGGGGGCCGAGCACGGAGCAACACAGAGGACAGAGCCGGGTGCGTGGCTGGCTGCATGGAATGGATGGACACAATGCACTGACTGGCACCACCACACCACTGACACCCAACCCGACTGAGGCAAGTCCCACCAGCCATGCTGCCAAAACAGCCCGTCCACAAGCCCACCAAGCTTGTAGATTGACTATTTTTGCCAGACATTTTTTTGTCAAGAGGGGGGGAAAAGGAGTGGACCTAGTATAGAGCCTTGGAGGACTCCGTTTGACTTAGCATATCGTCGTTGTCGGGTGGAAACCTTGTATGTCCAATACCGTTTGTTTTGTATTTATAATTTTAAAAATGATTTAAACTAGTTAAAACAGCCGATCGACAAGCACACAACGCCGCGAGGCGTTGTGTGCTTGTAGATCCGCTGTTTTCACTAGTTTTGTGAGACAGCCTTGTATGATGAAGCAGTGCTTTACTTTGTCAAAATAATTAACACATTTGAAACTTGGAGATACAAGGTTTCTGCCAGACAAGTGACGACATATGGGTTTATAGGGGGGTTTAAACTCACAGCATACTAATGGTTATTATTTGCAATGTGATGGTTTCTTTCTTTGTCCAGAATCTGAGTTGTGATAGTTTTGCTTTCCGAGCTGTCAATTTATTGCTAAAAACCTACAGAGTTGGCAAAAGTGTGACTCGTAGCTCTTGTGATGTTTTAGCTTAAAGGGGTAGTTCAACTGTAAAATGACTATTTTCTTCCCCTCTATTACTCATCCCATGAAGCCTTCAATTCACGGAGATTGTGTTGTTTTTTTATTTGTTGCATTCCTGATGCGATATTTATAAGTAAATATGAGGCCATGGTAGAACTAAATTAAAAACATCACTACTGTTATAAGCGAATGTTTTAAATAGGCCTATAGTTTTGCTCTTAAGCCTGGCCTCCTATATTAGTTCAGACATTTTTGGAATATTGGATCAAAAACACAAACATATCCATAAATATAAGGCTTCATGGGGAGAATAGGCCTAATCGATGTATTTATTTTATTTTGGGAGTGAACTCCCCCTTTAATGACTGCAACATGACCAGTAACAATCTGCTTGCTCACCCTCACTTAGTTGATCACATCACGGACGGACGCGTTTCACTTTAAGATTGATCCTCCATTGAATTGTCATCAAGGGAGACGACCTTTATCTAAGAAGCCTTTTGTGACGGCTTGTATTTCTGTTTCAAGATCTGGTAGCATGAAGTAGTAGTGAAGATGTGTATTGTTATTTTTTTGGCTAACAGCAGGCCGCTACATGAATCTCTAATGGAATTGTCTGCTTGTGGGAGAAAGGCTACTCGACTGCATAGAGATGCATTGCATTTATTGATTAAATATCAGCTTACAGCAGGCCTATACATATGCTGTGTGTGTGTGTGTGTGTGTGTGTGTGTGTGTGTGTGTGTGTGTGTGTGTGTGCGTGTGCGTGTGCGTGTGTGTGTGTGTGTGTGTGCCCGTGTTCGCGTGTGTGCGTGCGTGCACATAATCGTCACTGCCGGGTAGAAAAATGTGTATGTTTTTTTTTCCGTAAAGTAAAAGCCCTGCTTCATCATACAAAACTCTCGCACAAAACTAGTGAAGCACACTATGCCTTGCATTGTGTGCTTGTAGATCTGCTATATTCACTAGTTTAAATCATTTTGAAATGATAAACACAAAACGAAGGATTTTGGACATACAAGGTTTCCACCCGACGCGCATGAGTGTGTCTCAAGCATGTCTCAAGCACCGTCTGACCAGTGGTCTTTGAACTTGACATGTGTGTCACAGAGGACCCGCCTCCATGTGTTGTGCCAATTGGGCCATTTGCGGCCTGCGGGGGGCTACTGTCTGGCACCCACCAACCCCAGTAATAATGGTGGCATAAGAGCAGCAACAATACAAGTATATCATCATATTGTCGGGTGGAAACCTTGTATCTCCAAATTTGTACATTCTTTCGCAAAGTAAAGCCCTGCTTCTTCATACAAGGCCGTCGCACAAAAGTAGTGAAAACAGCAGATCTACAAGCACACAACGCCTCGCGGTGCGAGGCGTTGTGTGCTTGTAGATCGGCTGTTTTCACTAGTTTGAATCATTTTTAAAATGATACCGTAAATGCAGAACGGTTTTGGACATAGATTTTCACCCGACAACAACGATATCTGAACTGTCGCTGGAGTAGCGGGAACGCCACCGTCGCCCCCTGCAATGTTGTGGCCCTCGGCTTGGTACCCTAGACATAATTCGGCCCTTGGGGAAAACTAATTGGGGAACCCTGCTGTATGCGGTTGTCCAGAAGCAAAGATGAAACCAAATCTCTGCATAATCTGTCTAGTATTCTGACAACGGGTATAGCATGACCAGAGTGGCATGCATTTCCAACAGCATCGCTCCCAACGGGCACTGCCACCCTAGGACATATCGGGGGAAAAATCTAGTTAATTTCTACTAGGGATGGGACAATATGAAAACGTCATGTCACGATTATTGTGACCAAAGAAATTGCGATTATCGAAATATCCCCACCATCCATTATCTTGGGGCAGAACATTTGCCCCCCAAAGAATTGCAGATCTACAAGCTCACAACGTGTCGCAACACGTCGCGTTGTGAGCATGTAGATCGGCTATCTTTTGGCAAAGAGATTTGGTAGAGAGTGAAAAAAGAGCATGTATACGTTATTTAAAGATCCGTTATACCAATTATAGAATGGTTTAATAGGGTCCAACTCCCATCCCTAATTTCTACATGTGGCGGAGAGAGTCGCAGCCCTAGCCTTGAAACCTAAAAAGTCTAGTATCTCCCTTGTTCCATAGGGATATCCCTTTGGAGCGATGGTTAAGATATTGGAAGCCCGGGTGGGGAGGTCCGATTCACCTCTGTTACACACATACGCTGACAATGATGTTATGTGTGTGTGTGTGTGTGTGTGTGTGTGTGTGTGTGTGTGTGTGTGTGTGTGTGTGTGTGTGTGTGTGTGTGTATGTGTGTGTGTGTGTGTGTGTGTGTGTGTGTGTGTGTGTGTGTGTGTGTGTGTTAGGGCATTCACAAATAGTGATTTTTAGTATTTGAATTATTCTACCTCAAAGTATTCGAATAGTCGAATATTCGACAGGACTGGCCCAATTGTCAAATATTAAGTAAGCAAGAGGCGACCATTGTGAAAATAGCCGATCTACATGCTCACAACGCCTCGCGTTGTGAGCATGTAGATCTGCTATTTTCACAATATTTATCTGCGGAACCGAGTCACATTAAATGTAATACCTACAATTCCAAGTGCTTGTCAGGGTGGGGGTCCCCAGTTCAAATATGTTTATTTTGAGAACCCCTGGTATTAACAAATTCATCCACCAGGGGCAGTGACAACTCATTCTTATGACTTCCTATCTAGCCAAGATTTAGAAACTATATATTTTTTTAAAGAGAAAACAATAAAAAATAAAATAATCGAATATTCGACTTCGGTGAACAACGTCAAATAGTGACTTTGATATTAGAATATTCGAATACGCTGACAATGATGTTATGTGTGTGTGTGTGTGTGCAGATGGAAATAGCGGGGTCTCCGGGCGGGGACGCCCCCGGGCGTCAGCGTCAGCGCAGCGCGGGGAAGCCCAGGCGGAGGTGGGGCGGCCTGCGGCAGCGCTGGAAGATGCTGGGCGTGTTCGAGATCGACCAGCGCCACGCCTTCCACGGCCTCACCTGCATGATGAAGGAGGGGCTGTCCGCGGCCGTCCAGAACACCATCGACAACCCGCCCACGGTGAGTGTCTGAAGCACAGGTTTTCTATAGTCTGGGATCACTTCACTTTTAGAGGTTTGATCCAGTCGGGAGAGGAAACCACTTTACGTCATGTTGTAGTACTCAAAGGACTACAATTTGCCTGAACTATCAAACCAGATTCAGTTTTAACCCAAAATAATTCCCCTGCGCTCAAGGACATACTTTTAGGGCCTACCTAATAAACTCCTTGATGCGGAGTAGTTTTGCTTTTGAAAAATGTGTTTGGCATATGCATCTTTTAGTCCAACTCGTAGCGACTGGAAAGACAACACTAGGCTACTCAAGCATTTTAATATGGATTGGGGAAACAAACGGAGGGAACCAAATCAAAGCGACGCCGCTTCTTCTAGTGGTTTCCGCGTTGGGCGGAAACCAAACAGCCTGTCGTGAACGAACACCAGGCTTTCCCCCAGAAAGCCTGGTAGGCGAGGTTAGGTTTTCTAAGTGGGTGATCATCATTTGATAATATTTGTAATTCATTCGGACAAAAAAATATTTAGTATCATTTTAAACTTGAAGTATAAAGTTATTTTCAGTCAGTTCTAACCAAAATGTCTTTCTCAACGTTTTCCTCGCAACATAATCACTAAAATATCGTCACTGTCGGGCAGAAATCTTGTATCTCCAAGTTTCTCCAAGTTTCAAATGTGTAAAGCAAAGCCCTGCTTCATCATACAAAACTGTCGCACAAAACTAGTGAAAACTGCGTGTAGATCTGCTGTTTTCACCCCCAGGTTGGGTCTGGATTTGGACTGCCAGGGCCTTAGATGTCACGTTAACGCAAAAACCTGACAAACATTGAGCTTGTTGAGTGTCGTGTTGCTAACTGCTCATCACAGAAGTCAGGGACATGCTGGGCCCCTGATTCAGCCCGGGAAAAAGAGTTGGAGAGGCCCTCATTGCGCGCTATAGAGAGAGATCTCTCTATCTAGCGCTGCTGCTACTCAAAGATTTACCATTTCAGATCATGGCAAGTGACAAGCCAGTGGGCCAGTTACATGAGTTATATTTCGTCGTTGTCGGGTGGAAACCTTGTATGTCCAAAACCGCTTGTTTTGTATTTATAATTTTAAAAATGATTTAAAGTGAAAACAGACAATCTACAAGCACACAACACCTCGCTCCGCGAGGCGTTGTGTGCTTGTAGATCTGCTGTTTTCACTACTTTTGTGCGACGGCCTTGTATGATGAAGCAGGGCTTTGCGAAAAAATTTAGATACAAGGTTTCTGCCCGACAGTGACGATTTACTTTGTTGGCCACCCAGCCCCCAAAATGGAACGAAGGCCGACATTTTATTTTTAATTTTTCCCTAATGGCCGGCCTGGACCGGCCGGGAATGAACCGGCCGTTCGGAAGTTGTCCCACTTTTCCCAATGGCCAGCACGTCCCTGACAGAAGTCCAAATATTGTCCATCATCTATTCCCTTTTCTGCTGCAATTCCATCAAGATTAATATAATGTGAATACGGTGAATATAGGCCTACAGCCATTTCACTTGCAAAACTTTCAGATCTGTTTGCAAATGGGACGACCGATGTTTCTGGTCCCTCCATCATAGAGCACAGATTAGGGATGGGACGATATGAACATTTCATGTCACAGATTATTGTGACCAACAATCGTGACATGATTATTGTGCAGATCGGCCATCGACCAGTTTAAGAAACACGTGGTAGAGAGTGAAAAGAAAAGACTTGATCCATGTTATTTCCAGGTCCGTTTGACATTTATATTTTTCTCTGCAAATAAAAGGTTTGATCCCAGCTTGCATGAGGGAGGATAATTTCACGATGAATTCAGTGATTATCATCCCATCCCTAGATGATGGACAGTGTTTGGACTTGTACCATGACCCCGTGCACCTACACAGAGGCCATGTGTTCTAGTCATTGTCACTGGGCAGTGACACAGAATCATGTGCTACTGGGCAGCCCTAATCCACTGCCCGATGACTCAGCACTTTGACAGTCAAAACAAACACACACACACACACACACACACACACACACACACACACACACACACACTCATGCGCGTGTACACACACACACTATATATTTACCCTAACCCTCACTTGTGGGGACATTCATTTTATGCAAGTCCTGTGGCCTTACCCTAACCTCTATCCCTAAACTTAACCCCTAACCCTAACCCTAAACCTAACCGTTGTGGGGACCTACTATTTTGTCCCCACACTGTCAGAGGTCCCCTGCAGGTGACTGTGTGAACATGCGTTTAGTCCCCATAAGTATAGCTAGACAAACTCACGCACGCACGCACGCACGCACGCACGCACGCACGCACGCACGCACGCACGCACGCACGCACGCACGCACGCACACACACACACACACACACACACACACACACACACACACACACACACACACACACACACACACGTGCGCAGGAGCATGCATTCCTCAACTGGTGAAACGCATGCTTCCCCTAATTCGTGGTTGTTTCCAATGACACATTCACAATGGACAATGTTGTGTTATTTTTGCATTCCGTTTTAACACTCCCTCGATTCAGTCTTTTCTTTTGACGTCAGGATGGGAAGCTGCGGGCCACACAGTTCTACTCCTTCCTTGTTGTTCTAATGCAGTGACTGTGGGTCAGGACCCCCAAGGGACCCCCCAAATTATTTTGGGGGGTCCCCAGATGATTAACTTAATGTGCAACATTGTTTTCTCACTCAACAGTAAACAAACCAACATACAGTATAAGTGTATTAGAGGGTATCTGCACATTTCTAAAGTGACAATTTAAGGACTTTTAAGACCCTTTTAATTCCTCTAAAATAAAAATAAAATCAAACCTCGGTTCGAAGTGGAGCGGTGAGTGTGTGTGTGTGTGTGTGTGTGTGTGTGTGTGTGTGTGTGTGTGTGTGTGTGTGTGCGTGCCTGCCTGCCTGCCTGCCTGCACAACAGCGCCCCTCCTTTAACTTGTGTGGCCACTGGCCACACAAGGTATTGCCAGGCTACAGACATACCCAGCCAGCCACATAGCCAGCCAGCCAGCCAGCCAGCCACAGACATACCTGTCTATTGGGAGCGCTTTCACCGCTCCAAAAACGTTAGCCATATTGTCAAATATTATAAGCTGAAATTGTGAAAATAGCCGATCTACGGTCCCCAGTTAAAATATGATTATTTTGGGGCCTGAAAAGGTTTAGAACCACTGTTCTAATGCAGTCGTTAGATTTTCCCCTGTCAAAGACCCCCGCATGTATATGTATTTTAACCCCCATCTGAAATGATTTTGTGGCAGGGACCCTCATACATGATTTGTGTTGTTAAGATGTTTCAAACACATTCTCAATTTTCCCAAAATGTTCTCTTTTAAAAAAGCTCACAACGTGTCACATTGCAAAAGGCTGTGAGCTTGTAAATGTGCTATTTTTGATTAGCCAGATTACTGTATATAGGGTTATAGTAATTAAACTGATTCTGATGCTATGTCAACACATTTAGCTGAGGACCCCTGGGGGTCCCCCGGAGGCCAGACTTCACTTTCAGAACCGCTGTTGTAATGGACGATGAAAAGAAAACCCCCTTTTGGAATTCGAATTTTGTCTAGGTGCAGAGCAGTTGCACTTCCCAGGGACGTGCTGGCCATTGTGAAAAGCGGGACAACTCCCGAACGGCTGGTTTCCGAATTGGCCGGTCCAGGCCGGCCATTAGGAAAAAATAAAACATAAAATGTCGGCCTTTGTTCCATTTTGGGGGCTGGGCGGCCAACAAAGTAAATCGTCACTGTCGGGCAGAAACCTTGTATCTCCAAGTTTCAAATTTATACATTTTTTCGCAAGGCAAAGCCCTGCTTCATCATACAAGGCCGTTGCACAAAAGTAGTGAAAACAGCAGATCTACAAGCACAACGCCTCGCACCGTTTTCACTAGTTTAAATCATTTTTTAAATGATAAATACAAAACAAACGGTTTTGGACAAGGTTTCCACCCGACAACGACGAAATATAACTTATGTAATTGGCCCACTGGCTTGTCACTTTGTCACAAATCTTTGAGTAGCAGCAGCGTTATAGAGGGAGATCTCTCTCTATAGCGCGCAATGAGGGCCTCTCCAACTCTTTTTCCCGGGCTGAATCAGGGGCCCAGCACGTCCCTGGCACTTCCTCTGAAGTTTGTGAGAAACCAAACAGGCAGCTAGTGATGATAGTTGCTCTCCTCTGCCTCCTTTGTTGGGAACTGATCGACAACCCAGGACGAGTGCCATCATGAATGGCTTAACAACTATTATGAAAAATATGAATATTCCACTCAGGGTGAAGTGTATAGATAATGTATTGAAGAATATTCTAGCATAAACACATCATTACAGCAACACCCACACCGCCTCGAGCCTAAGTGTTCATTCATTATGTCATGTTTTTATCAGTCATTCAAAGGCTACAATCTGAAATGTGTTTTGCTTTTTGCTACCTACACCTGACATACAGAAAGAGAGGGGGAGAGAGAAATGATGTATCAATACTGTCTGTGTTATTAAAAAACACCCTAGCTACTGTATCTTAGAACAGTAATTCATCAAGCTTTAAAAGTTGGATTATGTCCAAGATTGCTCCTGTTTGCTGGTTGATAATAAGTGGATGCATGCTAGGTAGGGATTTTACCCCATCTAGGGGCAGTAACGTGTTACTACACCAACAAAAGGAAGGATGGATTGGGAAGATAAAGTTTTGTCATGTATTGTACGCATTGTAGTTTTGTGTTCCGAGATCCACAGCTTTAGACATCTTTTTGCTTATACAACACAGGCTTTCTTTCTTTCTTTCTTTCTTTCTTTCTTTCTTTCTTTCTTTCTTTCTTCTTCAAAGCCGATTTTAACGTGTTAACAGTATTCTTTTCCTCTTCTTTTTTTACCCCAGAATGAACTTTCAGATGATGATTTCCGATCCGAAATCACTCAAATCCACCAGGTATGCCTAAACCTCTACAGCGCTCTGGGGCTTCTAATGAGTGAAATTATTAAGTAGGCCACAGATAGGCTACATTTACATTTACTTTGTGTAATTTTCTCGCGCGCGCGTGTGTACATGTAGGAGTTTAGGATGAAGACGTTTGCAGGCAAGGTGTTCGCCAACCTGCGCAGCTCCTTGGGGATCTCGGAGAGCGCCTACCAGGAGTCTCTGTGCTCAGAACAATGCTACCTCCAGTTCATCAGCAACTCCAAGAGCAAGGCCGACTTCTTCCTGACGTGAGTTCACCTGAAATCAGCCCTGAATACAGGACGGTCATATACATGACCGTCCTGGTGCCGCCTCAATCTGAGGAGCAGTGGGGAATCTAGGATCTAGGGGAGCTAGGAACGTCAGATTTCAAAAAATAAAGTGCTTACCCAAGCCAACTTTGACAACGATTTGACGCCGTGCAACGTTCATTACACGCCACTCCCGGATTTTTGAATAAAAAGCATTTTTATCCGAAATTATTTTTGCTTAACATTGTATTTCCGGCTCAGATCATCATTTGGGGTAAGCGAGGAAATGAGCCGGAAATACAATGTTAAGCAAAAATAATTTAGGATAAAAATGCGTTTTATTCAACAATCCGGGAGCGGCAAAGTTGGCTTGGGTAAGCACTTTATTTTTGAAATCTGACGTTCCTAGCTCAAACCGTTGAGTGTCGGATTCCCCACTGCTCCTCAGGTTGAGGCGGCACCAGGACGGTATGACCGTCCTGTATTCAGGGCTAACCTGAAATGTGCAACCATTCAAGAAAGTTGTAATGCAGCCGCCATGACTGATTTTTTTATATGTTTTGTGTGGACTATGCATGGCAAAAAAACTCCACCTTTTCCACACCCCCTTCCCTCCTGGGTATTGAGTAGGGATGGGACGATATGAACATTTCATGTCACGATTATTGTGAGCAAATACATTGCGATTCACGATATTATCGTGATAATCAAAATATCCCCAACATTCATTATCATGGGGTGGGACATTTGCCAAAAAATTGCAGATATAGAAGCTCACTTGTAATGCGTTGTGAGCTTGCAATTTTTTGGCAAAGAGATTTAGTAGAGAGTGAAAAAAGAATGTATCAAGTACGTTATTTCCAGGTCCGTTTTACCAATTCTAGAGGGTTCAAATGGTACCGGATATGCAGCTCGGCAAATAAAAGGTGAATTGGTCCCAGTGCATGACAGAGGATAATTTCACGCTAAATTTAAATCTCCACTCTACGATACGATTATTGAGCGTGTTTTACCACGATAAACGATAATAACAATCATACCATCCCTATAGTCTTGAGTCTCTGCAGTGTTGCTAGCTCTACTGTTGCGCCACACTGCTTTTAGGTGGCGTGCCTTTCCCTACCTAGCATGTTTCCTTGGCCCAGTGTTGCTTGCCATCAGTTCCCGGATGTCTGACACAGTGTCCAGTCAGCCCATGGGTAACTGGCGGCCCGGGGGCCACATGCGCCCCCCACCTCACTTAATGCTGCCCGCAGGTTAATACCGGAATACTGATATATTATTGATTTCAGCTATTAGAATTCCAAACATGACCTGCTTTAATTCCGTCAATTATGTGCAATGTAGGTATTTGTATTTAGGTTCATAGAGTTAACATGAATATATAACGTGGTTTCACTGTATTTGCGTTTCTGACCAGAGAGAAGGCTTTTTTAGAGCAGGGGCCCCGGCTCTCCCGGTCGCTCCTAGCCCAAGTTACAGCATTGTATGTGTGCTGCAACCTCTTTTGCATCCGTTCTGGAGCACCAGGAGTTGGTGATCCCCGGGAATTCCCCATGAGCAGCCCCGTTGGGGTGGTCATTTGGTCATTTTTGCACTTTATGGCGGCGGCGCCAAGGGGTCCCTGGGGGTCCCTGGAGCTCCGGGGGTAGTGGTTTGGCATGCAAGGAGTGTGTGTGCAAATTTTGGCATGGATCGGGGCAACGGTGGCAAAGATATGAGAAAAGTGTGACGTGTGACGTGTGACGTGTGATGTGTGAGTGTGACTGACTGACAGACAGACAGACTGACAGCCGGTGGAGGTTTTGATAGTAACTGCGACCTGACGGTCGCAATAATACCAATATAAGACAAACAAGATTCTCTCGCTTAGGGTATAGTTAACTGAACAGACCAGATCATTGGCAGATGCCAGGTCCAAATCTGTGGACAGTAGGTGATCGGATAGGGTTTTTGTGAGGCTGAAGATGCTTTCCAACATTAAAAATATGATTTCATAGTATGGTTTTACATAGAAGTCAGTCAATTGTCCTTTACATATTCAAATATATTTTATGTATTTATTCCTTAAATATTTTTCATCAAAATTGGGTTTGTGGGGAGGGGGGACTAAGCCTTCACCAGGGGGGGCTAAAGCCCCCTCTAGCCCACCCCCTAGAGCCGCCCTTGGGCCCCATAGAGGTCTTTGTTTCTGATGTGGTCCACCTGTGTGTGTGTGTGTGTGTGTGTGTGTGTGTGTGTGTGTGTGTGTGTGTGTGTGTGTGTGTGTGTGTGTGTGTCCTCTAGGAATGACAAGCGCTTCTTCCTGAAGACCCAGAACAAGAGAGAGATCCACTTCCTGCTGTCTAATCTGCACATCTACGTGGAACACCTGAGGAACTACCCTCACTCACTGCTGGTCAAGTTCCTGGGTACGCACGCACACACGCACATGTCTTTTGTATATATAAAGACAGTTGGAAAAGGACTCTGTTCTTAACAAATCACCATTATGAGAAAAAGGCTGCTGCAATAATTAAGCTTGTTTATAATGTCGGGCTGCGGGCTGTGTCGGTCTCCAATTGTGAATCATGTATCGGGCTTTGGGTCGGTCCCGGGCTGAAGTTCTGTCGGGCTGGGTTGGGCTGGGCTCACTTTTTTAGGCCCGATCCAAGCTCTAGTTGGAATAACGTGTTGCTTCCACGCGCTATGTCCTACAGGGAAAAAGTCCCACTGTCAGGTGATAAGAAGAAACCTGATCACTTCTAATGCACTGCTGGAAGCATGAGTTCCGTTCGGCGCTCTCCGCAGGTTGGCAGAGGGAGTGCTGCACCCAGGATTACATCTTAGGGCTTTGGCAATTCGCACTGGGTGAAAATGAGTTACAAAATCGTCAAAAAAACAAAAACAAAAACAAAAACGTATCATCCAGTATCATCCATTTATCAAAACAGATATTATGGCAGCATCGCATGCTACATAACAGCACAGCAAGCCAGCGAAAGTGCATTCTATTGGGGCTTAGAGTTCGGTTTTTGACATAAATGCAGGCTTCCACTCGACAGAGACAGTTATGTGAGTTACTTAAAACAAAGTGTTGTTTTTACTCCAGGTCTGGGTCTTACTGCATTTGGGTCCATATGACCACATGGCTGCCAGTTCCCACCTGATGTTGTGTGGGAGTCCCGACAGCTCCATACCGCACTGCATAACGGCTAGCTTACATAGCGTCTTCAGACTGGTGGGTTCTAAGATGTGCAGGTGTGAGCAATGATCTTCTGAACTGAACAGGATGATGCGATCTCTCACCGCACAGCACCTCACCTCTGAGGTGAGGTGCTCATAGGTGTTCTTTGAACCCGCCGGGCCTTTCCCCTTGAGCTGAAGCTTCTTCCAGCACAGGCTGTCTGGATCGAACCTCCACACGTTGGTGCTTGAGTTGTCCCCACCAGATGTGTAAATGTACAGCTGCTCTCCATTGCAGGCAAAGGCTGAACGAACGTAGTGTCTTTCTGGAAGGAGCGGTGCAGAAGGTGCCAGCCAGCGGTCGGTCTCTGTGTCAAACACTCTGATGAGGTCGTGGTAACCCCCGTTCCTCCAGCCCCCAAATACAAACATCTTTGTCCCGATGATGGTGGCAGAGTGACGTGATGAATAAGGAATAGGTCCTCCGGTGTTAATTAAAGACCAGACCATAGTGGTGGTGTCCAACTTGTAGATATCAGTAGTGAGATATATATGGATCCATCCTCCATAAATATACATGACCTTCCCCAAGGCACAGGCTGAGTGGTCGTACCTCCTCGATACTGGAACCGTTCCTGAAACCTGGGGTTTGAACCATCGGTGGGCGTCCACGTCAAACGCGTGAAGGTCTTTGCAGTAACGGGAATAATCACCACCCCAGAGGTAGACGACGCCCTCGATCAGCACGGCTGTGAGTCCCCGGCGTGGGCAGGGAACGTAGACTCCAGTCGTTGCTAGTGGCGACGCCGTCCAGCGCAGAGACACTGTGTTGAAGACATGCACTGCCAAGCGTTTACCGGCTTTATTACACATATTTATATACTTGCTTCCAAACGTGTACACCTGGTGCCCTACTGCGACGGCGGCCTGGCATGGCCTTCCTTCCAGGCGGGCCGACCAGTGAAACATTTCACACGCTCTGCCGTGTGATCAGAACCTCAGGATGTGGCCTCAGAACCGCTACGTGACACTCCAGGTAGTTGAGTGTGTGAAACAGAGGAGTTCAAGATACTCACTATAGAACTCTGTTTATCAATCGCAGCAGTGTCCAGGGTTTCACTTTACAGTCTGGACTTTGAATGAATGACCGTGTAGGAATTAGCTTTCAGCACGCGCGTGTTCGCTTTAACGACTACTCGTACCTCAGCTTCCATTTATACAATTCTTGCCGTGATGTATATGTCCATATTTAGATCATGTACAGTAGATGTATATGTCCATATTTAGATCATGTACAGTAGATGTATGTCCATATTTAGATCAGGTACAGCAGATGTCCATACTTGGAATAGAGGATATCATGACATCCGTTTTTGTTTTTACACAGACTAGTGACAATTTATGGAATTTGTAATACATCTAAAATGACAAATTAAACATTGGCCAAATTGTAAAAATAGCCGATCTACATGCGCCTTGCAACGCGAGGCGTTGTGAGAATGTTATACAAAATGTAATGCCTCAACTCTTAGTGCTCCTCAGGAGGTTGGGGGGGTACCCAGTTAAAATATGATTATTTTGAGGTTCACAGCCTGAAAAGTTAGAGAAAATGACTTGTGTTCAATATTTTATTTATTATTATTATTTAATTTTTTTGCATTCCTAAGTAAAAATAAGTAGACTATTGTAATTTATTTGAAGGCTTGTTTGAATGCTTGATTCTGATCGCTGAAATCAGCTGTGAATTATATCCGTCCAATGACTGCTCAACGGACCGATGCCTAATCAAAGGCTCAGAGCACCCGCTGCACTCAGGCTGCACTGCGTGAATGTTGTGCCGTATCCTAACATGAGAGGCATGTAAACAAACACAGTGTGTTATTTACAACTACATGTTGCTCTCAAGAAGCTGAGGGATATTATGGGATGCGCTTGGTGCTGTTGTTGACTTCATGTTCAGGTCGAGAGAAATGAGGCCACGCATAACACAGTAAAGTGATATTTTTTGAGCGGTGGTCACAACGCTCCTATACGTGGCCGTGTGTGTGGGTCTCCGTCCGTCCGTCCGTGTCTGTCTGTATGTAGCCTAAACTTCGGCGCGTAACTAGTGCCGCACCATTTATGCCACTCGCGCAATATATACATCAAAATGTGCGGCTCGGCCGGGAATGGTGTGCTATTACCTTTCGTTCCGATCCGCCTTACCATGGCGACGTAATCGGCAAAAAACGACGCTTAATTGTCCCCATTGACTTATAATGGGACAATGCAAGAAATCACTTTCAAGTATTTTTCTCTCATAAACCATAGGAGCTACAGTTTCAAACCTCGGAGAGGAGATTCATAATGATTTTAAGAATGAATCGAAAAATAATTACATCACTCGGCCTCATGGTGGCGCTATAACGGCCCACTTTACGTTTTGCCCCGTAACTCTTGAACCGTAGATCGGAAAATTAAAATTCTTTTTTCCCTGGATTCCTTGGGTCAAGACGCATCTCCCCATATAGGCCACGCCCATTTGCGCCAGGATAGATTTTCCTTCATCTTGAATTTTCTCCAAAACACACTTTTTGCTCCTTTTCCTACATATTTTCTTCAAATGTCACAAAAATCGGTACACATGATCTATGAGGTGGGTAAACCACCGCTCAGTTCACACGGGTGTGATTTTTGTTGTTACGGATGATACTGAAGATAGAACCCTGGCTGTTCTCGTGATTATGTGGAATCTTTGTTTATTAATCAGAATGGGTACACATAATTGTGTATCATTATTTTATGCTTTAACTATTGAAAAATAGCAGATCTACAAGCTCACAGATTATTTTATGCTTTAACTATTGAAAAATAGCAGATCTACAAGCTCACAGCGCGGCACCGAGTGCCGCGCTGCGAGCTTGTAGATCTGCTATTTTTTTTAAATCGTGAAAATTAGAATTTTGACCCGATAATAAGTGTCTTTTGAATCCTTCTAAGATTTTTTGAAATACCTATGTTTCTATGTCAGCAATCTGGCCAGCCATTGTCAAAGAAAAGGTCCTTTTCACTTAACTGGAGCTCAGTTAGTCTGTTCTTGAGAGACTACTATGACAGTGGTTCTCAAACCTTTTCATGTGAAGGACCCCCAAACTGATATTTATTTGGCCACGGACCCCCATCTCAAAATATCTAGTTCCAGGGACCACCCAGAAGCAAAATTTGAGTAACAAACGTTCGCTTTGAAAATACATACTTTCAAAGATTTGCACACATTTTCACGACTTTTTTCAAAAATAGCAGATCTACAAGCTCGCAGCGTGGCACTCGGTGCAGCGCTGTGAGCTTGTATATCTGCTATTTTTCACTGGTTAAAGCATTCAATAATTCTAGGCCTAAATGTGTTAAATTGCCAGTTGTCCAGCACGGACTCCTACTTCTTTTAGTATAAAATAAAGTTAAGGATGACTCCGAAACGAAGGGGACGGTGGTTATAGGAGGGATTTTTATCAATCAATTATGACCGCTGAGCAAGACGTTATCCCTTACAAATTAACCCCCTTTGATTCCGGATGGGGACCCAAATGCATTACTCCCAATCCGGAATCAATGGGGGTAAATGTATTATAATCATATTTTTGTCTTAGGAATGCAACAAATACAAAAAACAAATGTATTATTGAACTCAAGTCTCCATGGCGTGAGTAATCAATAGAAAAACAATCTTCTTGGGGGTGAACTACTCCTTTAATTGTCACTTACTTACAATTGCCATTAACGATTTAATTGTGTTTTTGTCGTTGACAATCACATTTCTGTTTCTCTTGTAGGCTTTGAAGTTGCACGTGGCATATATGACACATAACCTAAATATACAAAGACATAACTGACATATTTGACATCTTTATACTTTAAAAAGAACATTCATACCCTGAAAACACTCACATTTGGAGATAAAAGGTTTCTGCCCGACAGCAGCAATGTTTTCTTTAATATCAATGAGTTGCTGTATTTAAATGTGCAAGGTAAAAAGAAAACATCACCACTGTTCACATTTCTCTCTGAATTCAGCCTGACTTCAATGTCAACTGCTTTTAATGTGTGAATGTCTCCTATCTTTATTTTCAAGGTGTTCACAGGATCACTATTTCCCGCAGACAGGTACTGTTGACATTTGAGTTCTCTGTATGTGTGTGTGTGTGTGTGTGTGTGTGTGTGTGTGTGTGTGTGTGTGTGTGTGTGTGTGTGTGTGTGTGTGTGTGTGTGTGTGTGTGTGTGTGTGTGTGTGTGTGTGTGTGTGTGCGTGCGTGCGTGCGTGCGTGCGTGCGTGCGTGCGTGCGTGCGTGCGTGCGTGCGTGCGTGCGTGCGTGCGTGCGTGCGTGCGTGCGTGCGTGCGTGCGTGCGTGCGTGTGTGTACATGTATTAAGTGGACCGTGGTTGTTGGACAATGTTTCCTAAAACGCACACCCTGTCTTTCCTTTGCAGAAATATTTTATTGTCATGCAAAGTGTCTTCTATCCAGATGAGAGAATCAATGCAAGGTAAGCTGACCTTAACTACTAAATTAGTGGTCTTTATTCTGAAATCCCACTCGTTTGCTGTGATTGGTGGAAACAGACAGCTTCCAGGGGAAGTCTTGCCCTATATGGACACTATGAGATAAGAACAGGCTGGGAACCAGGTTCAAAATATATGACCCACAAGCTCACGTGTTGCGAAGCGTTGTCAGTTTGTTGTCAGTTTGTATGACAAGGATAATTTGTTTCTTCCGGGTATTACATTATACAAGAACTTCACCCTAGCCTGACACTCAGCCTGAATTGACATTTCGTTTCACTCCATTATTCAGTCTGAACTCGCTTCCATCTGCCGCAGTTTCTGGTATGGGCGTTGCCAAAGAGGCAGTCTTCTGCGATTGGCTCACCGCCTGACCAATCACAACAGTAGCAAAGCAGATGACGTAGAGTTCGTTAGCTGGCTAGCCTTTTGCTTGCAAAGAAACAGGCAGAATAGGAGCACTACGAACTAGTAATCAAACACAGTAAAACATGTCTGCTACTGATGTTTCATAGCGAGATTGATATGATCACATGTTACCGTGGTGGGCGACGCAATGTTTATGTTTGGCAATGTGCGCATTGTGCGGTATTGTCTGGCGGTGGCGATGGGTTACTTGGAATCGTACATGAGTTCTGGGAAAACCCCATCCACGCTGCTCACAAGCCCTGACGTCATCGAATTTCAACCGAGAAAAAACACTTCAATGAGAGTGTCACCAGACCTGAATCGCCGAAACAAAATTTTAAAGGGCGTGGTAGTGATTCAGGACCAATCATATGAAGATAGGTTAAGACGTGAAGTGCTCATTTAAGGATAGTTTGCTTCTTCCAATTTATGACATTAAGGGTTGTGAGGTGTTCTATTAAGGATATTATTGCGACTGTCAGGTCGCAGTTACTATCAAAACCTCGACCAGCTGTCCGTCAGTCCGTCAGTCACACGTCACGCGTCACACTTTTGCCCTGCTCATATCTCTGCAACCGTTGCCCCCGCGGGGCCCTGGCCACCATGAGGCCGATTCTTGCAAAACACATTTTTGGACACTGCTCCTACAAATTTTGCCCTAGAATCACGCAAATCGGTACACACTTGCTCTACACTCATGTCATCAACATGGATCTGTCCCATATAGCGCCACCATCAGGCCATTTTTTTCCAAACACATTTTATGACACTGCTCCTACACATTTTGCCCTAAAATCACGCTTATTATGCCCTAAAATCACGCTTATCTCCCGATTAGGGAGTCTTACTGGTAGATTGTTTCTTCCAGGTATGCTGTTAAGGGTTGTGAGGTATTCTATTAACCATTTTAGGTCTGAGGCCGATTCTAAAATGCCTTTTCGGAATGGCACTACAAGGGCTCTATTTTGATTGTCTTAAGTACCAGCTCTTATGCCTTAACTTAAAGGCCTGTCCATACTGTCTCCGGCCACTAAACGTTTTGTCCGTTTCAACTACAAAATGATGTCATTCGAATCTTCTGAAAAGCATTACCCCGAATTAGAGTTTGGAAAGTTGCACGTCGGAAAGTCGGAACTCTCCAACGGAATGTTCGGTGGTCGGAGACAGTATGGACAGGCCTTTAAGTTAAGGCATAAGAGCTGGTACTTAAGACAATCAAGATACAGCCTGATTCAAATCGTTATGCTTTTTCGTAAATTAAAGCCCTACTTCATCATACAAAAGTGTCGCACAAAAGTAGTGAAAATAGCCGATCTTGTAGATCGGCTATTTTCGTTACTTCAAATCGTTTTAAAAATAACACAAAAAAAGGAAGATTTTGGACGTACAAGGTTTCCATCCGACAATGACAAAACAATGTATTCCAAAACTACAAAACATATAATGTTGCTATATAATATATAGCTATATTATAGCAACAAGAACCCCGAAAGGGGCTCCCATCTTGAAAGGTAAAAACCCCAAATGGTATTCCTGTATAATAGATTGTTTCTTCCAGGTATGACATCAAGGGTTGTGAGGTGAGCCGATGGACAGAACCGGCTCCGGAAGGGAGCCAGGTCATTGTGGTCCTGAAAGACCTCAACTTCAAAGGACAACACATCGTTCTGGGTGAGTTCCCACCAGGGAGATGCTGGCCATTGGGAAAAGCGGGACAACGCCCGAACGGCCGGTTCATTCCCGGCCGGTCCAGGCCGGCCATTAGGAAAAAGATAAAAATAAAATGTCGGCCTTCGTTCCATTTTGGGGGCTGGGCGGCCAAGTAAATTGTCACTGTCGGGCAGAAACCTTATATCTCCAAGTTTCACAATTGTAAATTGTTTTGCAAAGCAAAGCCCTGCTTCATCATACAAGGCTGTCGCACAAAAGTAGTGAAAACAGCAGATCTACAAGCACGGGGAGGGGTTTCCACCCGTCAATGACGAAATATAACTCATGTAATTGACCCACTGGCTTGTCACTTGTCATGATCTGAAATGGCAAATCTTTGAGTAGCAGCAGTGCTATGGAGAGAGATCTCTCTCTATAGCGCGCAATGAGGGCCTCTCCAACTCTTTTTCCTGGGCTGAATCTGGGGCCCAGCACGTCCCTGGTTCACACCAGCGTTCATTTTGTCGACCAGAACTGTGACGAAAAAATCTTCGTCGACTACCTTTTTTCACTGATGAAAACACCCCAAAAGACTACAACTATGACAAAATGCACCGACAAATTTGTCAACATATAAAAGCTAGACTAAAATGTGAGAGAGGGACTGGTGGAGAAGTACTGAGACAAGTCATTTGTGTGCGTCTCGCGCCGATCTACAAGATCACAACGCTCACAGCTCAGGGTCTTTTGCTTTTCAAATAAGGGACCATTCCTCATTTCAAGTGACGGTTGGCAACCCTACTCCACAGCCACAAATGAATTATTTCTAGCTGTAGGCTATATGCACAGCAACCATTTTGGAGAGAAGTTGGGTCTCTTATCACTTCTTTGTGTCACCAATAATACTAATGAAGGCTCTGTTCCATTCTGGTCAGAGAGTCAAGGTGCTGATAGCCTTGGGATCCATTCAAGTAAGAAAAGCCTGGGTATAGCCCCCAGTAACTGTGGCCCAGCCAACCACAAGCCGCGGTCGTCAAGGCATCGCCTACGGACACTATAGTGTTGGTGTTCCTAATGCAGAGGGGCTCACATGAAAATGATTTTTAAATGTCATTTTGCGCACTTAAAATATCTTATTTTGCATCAATATCGTTCATGTGAGCTGGTTTGTTTATGCTTATTCACTCATACAAGTTGTCAGTGCGAGCAGACCAGGGGCATAGTTCCGCCAATTTAAAATGACTCCAATACGGAACTAAAACTTCCTATGATTGGCCGCTAGAGGGGGAGGCGGGCACAGAGATCAGTGAACAAATGCTATTGGCCGGAGTGATACTCCGTCCTGCACATCCCCGCCCTTCTGAGCCATAAGCTAGCGCTGGATCAGGGTAGGGTGCTGATATTGTGCACGTTGGCTCACTGGAAACACTATGCTACACCAATGGGTCTCACAGGGGCCTTTTCCACCGGCAAAAAAACGGTTCTGGTTCTTTCTCCCGCCTATGGGATGAACCAGAGGTGAGCTTTTCCACCGAGAACCGGAGTTGGTTCTGAACCGTAAAAGCTGGTTCCGAACGGGAACCACAAAATCCTTGGTTCCTCTGGTTCAATCATGGTTCAATCTGGTGGAAACGCAAGCCGGTTCGCAAGAACGAACCAAGGTTCCAAGAAAGTTGAACCGGCACTGGTTCTGGAACCGGTTCTTTGCCGGTGGAAAAGGCTCCAAAGTGTGGTACAGGGACCCCCATGGTTCCTTGGGGGTTCCAAATTACCCGAGTGTACAAATGGAACCAGATGGACAAATGGAGCCAAATGGACCTGTAAGGGTCTCTCCAATTGTCAGAGATCTGGTCTGTCTTTCTGTCTGTCCAGGCACTTGCACTTGCCCCTGCCCTTTTATCCGTCTGTAAAAAAGTGCCCTCTCCAGACCATGCATGCAGGTTTTACTATGGTGAAAGAAATGCAAATGCCCTCTTTCCATGGCATACCTGAAGGCAGCATCCAAGAGAATGTCCTTGTCCAAACTCTCCTGAACTTGAATGCAGCATCTTATGTTGAAGAATTGCCCTCTCTGGGGCCCTTTCCACCAGCAAAGAACCGGTTCCAGAACCAGTGCCGGTTCAACTTTCTTGGAACCTTGGTTCATTCTTGCGAACTGGCTTGCGTTTCCACCAGATTGAACCATGATTGAACCAGAGGAACCAAGTATTTTGTGGTTCCCGTTCGGAACCAACTTTTACGGTTCGGAACCAACTCTGGTTCTCGGTGGAAAAGCTCACCTCTGGTTCATCCCATAGGCGGGAGAAGGAACCAGAACCGGTTATTTGCCGGTGTAAAAGGCCCCTCAGTGTAGAAATCAAGCATCGGAAATAGCCGGCCTCCAAGCTCACGTTAGCTTGGAGGTCTGTTATTGTCGATATTTTCACCAAAAGGCCCCTTTAGAAATGTCAGCCCCTGCCTCTCTAACATTCTCTACATGTCCCTGTGTCTGTCTGTCTACCTGCGTGTGCGTGTGTTCACAGACCAGCAGCGTGCGTGGCTCCTGCGTCAGATCGAGATCGACACGCAGTTCCTGCAGAGGCTCAACGTGCTGGACTACAGCCTCCTGCTGGCCCAGCAGCCTCTGCACTACGACGAGAGGCAGCAGGGCCTGTCCCTCGCCACGCTCATCGTCAGGACCAAAAAGTAGGAACCAGGATGAGATTGTCAAGTCATTTCTTAATGTTTGAACCCATTAAGCAGAAATAAGCAGTTTTCTGCTGACATAAGCAGGAATCATGTAATTGCTTATTTAAAAAAATATATATTTAAATTTTATTTTATTCAGGCGGCTAACAATGCTTCCTAAAGAAATGTTGTGTGTGTGACACTTCCTGGGACTACAATCTGCCTCCAAAACTATTATTTTTTATCGGTGAGAAGTTCTGTTATTGGTCGATTAAACTGGGTGCCCATCCAAAATAACAGACCAATCAGGACCGCTTGTTGTTCTTGTTCAGATTGGTTGACCTGTCTGTCAATCCTTTTAGCCCCGGTCGGCTGGTTCATGCACCAATGAGCTGCTAATGACAGAGCTTCTTACAGATAAAATAATACTTTTGGAGTTAGACTGCGGCTCCTAGAAGCGCCACAGAGACTAGATTTTTTTAGGGAGCATAGACGGGTTTCTTGTTTACAAACATTGAGACTAAATGCACAGCTGACTGTATCATGTAATCAATTCCGTCCAATCCCCAAACCTGTTGTTTTGGGTAGCGCTGGTTTCATTGGCTAATTTTGGTACCGACCCTGCGCACGCATCTATTTCTTATCAGTGTAACGTGGACCAGAAACCCGTCTATTGTTAGCCGCCTGAATATAATTAAATAAAAGACGGGGAATTGTGTCACATATTTCTGCTTTAAGACAGGGAATTGTGTCACTTAAGATTGTGACCATCTTAAACGTTATTTTATGTTTTAGCTATAAAAAAAATATAGCAGATATACAAGCTCACAGCGAGCATGTAGATCTGCTATTTTTTTTAAATCTGTGCAAGTCTTTGAGAATATTTCGACCCGATTCTATAAATGTCTTCTAAATCCTTCTTCTAAATCAGCAGTTCTCAAACTTTTTCACGTCAAGGACCCACAAAATTACATGTGTTTTGCCGCGGATCTCAAAATGTGTTGTTCCAGAGACCCCCCAGAAGCAAATATTTGAGTTAAAAATGTTAAAGAGATATATTCAAAGATTTCCAAAGATAACAGATCTACAAGCTCGCACCGAGTGCGGCGCTGCGAGCTTGTAGTTCTGCTATGTTTGAAAAATGGTGAACATTTGTGCAAGTCTTTTTGACCCGATTCTATACATGTCTTCCAATTCCTTCTTCTAAATCAGTGGTTCTCATTCATTTTCATGTCAAGGACCCCCAAAATGACATGCATTTGGCCATGGACTCCCAATCTCAAAATATGTTGTTCCAGGGACCCCCCAGAAGACAATACGATACGCATCACGATACATGGACGATATTGGTTCATTCATGGCGATACGATACAATTTGATTCAATGATTTAAAATCGATATAGTATCTATTTAACAAAGAAATTAAATCTGTGTGAAACTTGTCAATAGTGCATGTTTTTAAGGGAAAAATCCATTATTATGGATATAAATAAGTAAACACTGTGATTCTCTAGCAAATGCATGGACATTATATTTCAGCACATATGGACAAACAAACCCGCACCTTGACCTGAACACAGAGATTACACACATTTATCAATAGACCAAGAGTAGCTATATGGAATGGAAAAGTAATGAAACCCCTCTTTTTCAATTTCCTTCTTAAAATTGCTAAATACAAGGCACATATACTTAGTTTCCATACAATCAATTATTTGCACTGCAAAACGATTATCTGCATTTTAAAGCGATACCGATACTATACGAAGCCAAAACGGTACGATATATGCTTTTGCATATCGATATAGTAGATCATTGCAAATTAAAATTGATTTTCCGATTCACTTACTACATCGTTACAACCCTAGTCTATACCATGTGTCATGGATGGCCACGGATTGAGATTCACTCAATTCATGCCTGCCCGCTGCAATCTGAAAAAAAAAAAAAAAATCAAACTCTTGGTTCGAAGTGGAGTGGTGAATTTGAGCAGCTATACCGTGTGTGTGTGTGTGTGTGTGTGTGTGTGTGTGTGTGTGTGTGTGTGTGTGTGTGTGTGTGTGTGTGTGTGTGTGTGTGTGTGTGTGTGTGTGTGTGTGTGTGTGTGTGTGTGCGTGCGTGCGTGCGTGCGTGCGTGCGTGCGTGCGTGCGTGTGTGCGTGTGTCTAGGCTCCACGTGAATTTTCCGCAACGCTGCCCTGTGCTGTGACTTTTCAGATCCGTGAACCCAAGCAGTCCCATCCACGCGGACTGCTCCGCCCCTCCGCTGTCTGAGACGGACAGCAGCTGCTGCCTGCGACCACCCGGGGGCCCCAGCGAGCCGACCGGCAGCGGCATAGGCGGCGGCGACCCGCCGATCTCGCTGGAGGACTTCCGGGCCCAGAACCGACGGCTGCTGCCCAACTTCAAGAACCCGCTGCACGTCATCGACGGGCCGGAGCAGCGCTACTTCGTGGGCATCATCGACATCTTCACGGTCTACGGCTTCAGGAAGCGCCTCGAGCACTGGTGGAAGAGGCTGAGGCACCCGGGACAGTCCTTCTCCACCGTCAGTCCCCCGGCGTACTGCCTCCGGCTCTGCCAGTGGGCACGGGACAACACCGAGTAGGGGGCCTGTCATCTAGTGCTTGTCAAACATTTTCATGTCGAGGACTCCCAAATCGACGGACCCCCCCATTTGAAAAGATACACCAGGGACCCCCGTGAGAGAAGATTTTCACGCCTCTATAGCAGTGATTCCCAACCATTTTAATTTCAGGGACGCCCAGGCTGACATGCTTTAGGCTACGGACCCCCATTTAATGGCATCTCTGAGACCCAATTTATATTGTAAAATCAATGTTAATTTAACTCAGATTTAACTATATACCCACAAGGGTTCATTTGTTTCCTAACTGTCTATTATTTAGCTGGGGACCCCCTGGAACCCCCTCAAGGACCGCTGGGGGTCCCCGGACCCCGCTTCGAGAACCAACGCTGTAATCCATCGTCGCTGTCACGGGAGACGAAACCTTGTGTGTTTCAAAACCAGTGGTGCGTTCTAGATCTTTCCCGAAGGATATGATAACATGCCTGCGCATGGTCCTGGAGATACGCTGCCGCGTTTTCAATGGATGAAATGGTGTGTAGAGGGCTACTCTTTCTTTCAAACAAAAAATACAAAATCTGCACGTCATACTACAATATACGTATATAGGGTTAGAACACGCCACTGTCCAAAATGGTTTACCTTTCAGGATAATGGGGAAAAAAAGAAAGAACCCGTGGATCCTATGTAGTTAGTATTTAGTCACAAGCTCTTGTTGATATTTTTCATTGGTTCAACGTTGATGAAAACCCAAAGACACACTTAACCACTGACTTTGACTGTTAAAACGCTACGAACGTAGCACCGAATCGCGACGTGTTGTGAGCTTGTCGACCGGCTATCTTCGCTACTTTTGTGTGACAGTGTTGTACAACAAAGATAGGGCTTTCATTTAGATGAAAACATTAAAAATGTGAAATATGGAGATACAAGGTTTCTGGCCAAAAGCAACGATACAGGGTAGCGAGCTGCGGCCTACATACAAACATGTATGATGTGAAATACAAACATCCCCCATGTACATGAGACTTTGAGAAGATATAAAATTACCTTTATTAATCGCCATGGGGAAGTTATTTATGCTTGGGATATGGGATAGTGCTTATCCCACATCTATGGCACCACTGCTCTGTTGAAAAAATGGAAACGTTTACAGCCAGTAGGCCTTTTTCTCTTTCTTTCTTTCTTTTGCAAACATGGCCAACATTTCTCTGCTTTGTCTTAGTGGAGCAGGGTGGCTCACAGCCTCAGCCTGATGACCCAAAAGTCTAACATTTCGCCTGGATTACAGGGATATCCCCAGTGGCGTCAGTTCAGAAAAAGCTAAGGCATGGCAACATGACTGGTGTCTTGGCATGATACAGTACAATTTATTTTTTCCCCCCATTTCGTTTTCTTGGGCAGGATATGGCATTGGCAGCCTGGAACAGTTGTTCAAGTGCAGCTAAACTTAGCATGTTAGTAAACGTGTCACAATTAACAATAATGCATTGCACCTGTGCAGCTGACCTGCGGAACCTGGGAATATACCATTTTGTCAAGATGGGGAGAATAAAAGTGTGGAGAATATAATTATAATTCCTTGTTAACGTGACCATTTTGTTAAATTTGTAGTTATTTGAATGTAATTTAACAATATAATAAACAGCGCAGATAGACAAAGAGATATTAATGGATTTATATCTAAAAGTAACTTTTATTCTCCTCCCTGGACCCAGGGTATGGCAGCTGCATACCCCTGCCATACCCAATTGACGCCCCTGGATATCCCTTTGATCTAGTGGTTAAGAGATGTTGGCTTTCCACACGGTAGGCCCGGGTTAGAATTCCAGGCGTTACGTTGTAAGCGTATAGGTTTCTTCCTCAACACTGATTTTCTCTGTGATCACTTAGTTTGTGTTTTAATGTAACATTATAACCGGGAGTTGAATTGGAATTTGGTAAAGTGGTGGAACTCTTGGCGGTGAGAGTCAGGTGAGTGAGTAGCTATAGGGAAAAATAATATAAAACAATATATTTTTGGTCAGCTTTCTCAGATCAACTTTCCGTAATACTGCCAGATGAGCCTTTTAATTTCCGTAAGCATTGCTACAACGTGCTAACACGATTTCATTGGACATTTCTCAGTAACAATTGTGCGGATTTCTAAAATTGTTTTCAACTATTGAAACTTAGTCCCTCATAGTTTTAATTTAACTATGTTACTGCCTTATTTATTATTTATTTATTTGTGCTACTGCCATCAAAAAATAGCTTACCTTTGCGATGTTATAGAAAATTATCTATGCATTATTTCCAAACAAAACCACAATTATATCTGTACTTGAGCCAAACTGACTGCATGGGGCAGCCAAATGCAATGAACGAATGTGGAAATGGCACTTCCCTCGCCCCGTAGTTCAGGCCATAGAAATGCAATTTCTAGATCAGGTCCACAGAAAACAGCCAGGAAGTGATTTCGACGTCCATTATTGTTTATGTGAGGTGGAGATTTGAGAGCAGCGTTACGGGAGCTGTTTTTACTGTACACACTCGCGCGACCCCTCATCAGCTTACAGTGCTCAAACAAGGTAAAAGAACGAGCCTTCGTATTGGCAACAATAACTCGCCAGAATGGGGCGAACGTTAACGTACATAGCGGTAAAAGAGTTGAAGTACTTCAAAAAGTATGAAATACATTTTTAATTTGTTCTTTATTGAGAACCCAAAATAAGTCATTTACAGACATAAAGTTGGCTTCTTAACACTGAGCGAATAGGAAGAATTCTACGTATGCTATACTACGACAATGCTGCCAAAGATTAACAGCCATTTTTTTGCTATTCCGATCTCTTTTCAATGATAAAATAAAAAATAAAAAGGCACACCAACAAGCCATTACCTAAGGTTCCAGTGATGGAACTTCTCAATGGGGCTGGCCTACTGTATGTTGTTCTTTAAGTCCGCTATTTTCTAATATCAGATTGCCTTTTCACCACAAATTGACAATGGCCTTAAAATATATGATCAGTACCTAATACTAATGCCTCATTCACATACAGAAAAGCTGAGCTAATGGTTTGCTTGGTAATTCAATGTATTCTCTATGCAAACCAGCTTTTACAATTTCCAAGCTGGAAAAAAAGCTTGGACATTTTTAAAGCTGGTTTGCATAGATAATACATTGATTTACCAAGCAAATCATTAGCTTGGTTTCTCTCAGTGTGAATGCAGCATAAGAGTTTGTTTCATTTGAATTCATTCTTTTGGGACTGCTCTTTGTGTTTGTGATTGAAGAAACTTGAATCCTTCCCTGAAGTGCCCTTCATCAGAAGAAAACTCAATCCACATCTGGTCAAGAAATGCAATGTCATTAAATATAATTAATTTGCTTCTGATTTATTAATAAATTAATATAACTGTCTTCATATTAACTAAGAGGCACCGTTTTATGAGACATACTGTACAAAAACACTTCTTTCAAATTGTCTGACAATAAATGCTTGTTTGTGCCTTATACCTGTGAATATTTGTCCGAGGCTTTTCATTATGTTGGTGGTCTCGTTTGGTCTCAGGAAAAAATAAAAATAAAATCACCAACATGGCTGACATCGTATAGTCCATGGGCCGTATGAGGTGTCACTCTCAAAAAGTGATGACTCATCACTTTTCATCACTAAACCATAGTTTTGTGGGGGACATTTTTAGCCCAAGGAATGTTTTTCATGCAAAACACATGCTTGCAATGGATTCAGAATCATGAAAAAGCCCTAGTTTTACCCCTCGTGATACTTAAAGCAGATTATTCTTTTGCATTTCTTTCCCCCTGTATAGTAAAGTTAATGGGACACCAACTTTAGCAGCTGATAACACCAATTTAGCTGTGACTCACGAGGGTTATTATACCAAAATATAGTCTACAGATATAGAGTTTGCCACCTTTACGAGAGCGACATCTCGTATGGCCCATGGACTATTAGTAGAGTATATAGATTGTCAGTTACTGTACTTAGTCGTTGCATTTTTACTTTGCCACAGGGCTGTGGCAGGACTTGGACATGTTAATCCAGCCTACGTGACTCACAGGGATGTCACATCAGGCACTGTGTGACTGGTCTGGTAACATGTTACCATGGTACCGTGACGGGGCCATGACAGCCCTGCCATCAGTACTGTGAAAGGGGCCTGATGTGACAGGGCCTGACATCCATATACAATTATATTTATAATCGTAACAGGCTTTTTCTCTCTCTCCACTGGGACGTTTGATAATAATTACATATTAATGAATAATATTTTGCAGAAGAGTTAATGCCACACTGTGCAAAATTATATTTAGAATAGCAATTTAGGAGGAGGGGCACAGTGGTGCAGTGGTTAGCACTTCGCCTCACAGCTAGAAGGTCCTGGGTTGGGGTTGGCGATAGGGCCTTTCTGTGGTGAGTTTGCATGTTCTCCCTGTGTCTCTTTGGGCATAGGCCCTCACACAAAAACATGCAGTAGTCCTGGTTTCTAATACCTCCCCCTAGCCAGCCGGGTGCTCCCCAATGTCCCCTGGCGTGGCAGGGGGAGAGCGGAAACCAGGACTACAGGTTAGGTAGTCACTGGGTGAGAAAAATGGGTTACAAAAACCGTGGGATAAAAAATATATGAAAAAAAAAAAGAATAACAATTTAGTCAATTTTAGTCAATTTAACAACATTTTTAAAACAACATCTACAATATTCTTCATACAGTAGTATATAATATTCAATTTACAAGTATGTACAATGCCATTGTTGTTAGAAAGGAGTACTGTAGCATGTTACCAACATCTGTAATATACATTGTTTTTTAAATGATATGAGGGGGAAAACATCCTGGAATGGATTTCTTATTAGACAACACCCAACAAAATCATAGTGCTTGATTCATCTTTAAATCTTATAGTCAGTATTCTGCTATTGATCTGACAAGAGTGTATTGCCTAACGCTAGAACGCTAGTTCATCAATGTTCCAACCCAACAACTGTTTAACCAGCCATGCAGATTTATGTAGCAATAACGCACATCCTCCATTTCTTGGTGCTGAGCCAAACAGAATCATGAAAACAAAGCGGGGGCTCGCAACTCACTTTTTGTATGCTCCAAGTTTCTTATTTGCAATAAAACACCAGATACGACATTTAGACCATCTGGTCTCTTTCATATATACTTGGAAAAAGACTGAAAGGATTGAAAAATTGTATAGCTGTTTTGACGCAAAAAAAAAAAAAAAAAAAAAAAAAAAAAAAAATATATATATATATATATATATATATATATATATATATATATATAAGTAGTAGTACTGTAGTAGCAAATATGCAGTGGATTTAACCTCCACAACCAATTTAGCTTTGTTGCTCAGTGTTACTTTTGCAACACAGGCCAAAGCCCCCTTTGGACAGATAAAGCACGGGCTGGATGCTGCTGCTGATGTCCATCAAGCCAAACGCAAAGTAACGGACGTAGCACTCGTGCACGTCGGGGGAGAAATAGCTCTTGAAGGGCAACAGCGCCACGAGCGGAAAGTAGTGGCAGACTATGATGGCCAGGATGAGGATGACCATGTTGAAGGCCCTCTTCTTGACGGGATGCATGTCGTCGCGGCCCGGCCCGGACTGCCGGAGCGCCCGGAGGATGGCGATGTTGCAGAACACCATGAAGGCGAACACGGCCAGCAGCATGGCGGAGTAGACGTAGGTCTCGAAGTTGACGATGGTCCCCACGCACTTGGCGGCGGCGTAGGACAGCGTGATGATCCACACCGCGCTGACCAGGACGGACCTGTGCTGGCGGTCCTTCAGCTCGTTGAACTTGATGGGGGGGAACAAGGTTGTTATAGTTAACAAAAACGAACGAAATAACGAAAGCTCAGATTGAAAACTGAACTAAATAAAAACTGATGATAATACAAAATCAAACCTCGGTTCGAAGTGAAGCGGTGAATTTTTATTCTATGTGTTCATGTCAGTGGTGAAAGTGGTTTGAAATTCTTGCCGGAACTGTCATAAATTGGGAGGCTCTAATCCCCCAAAACCCCTGAAATGCATAGAAAACTGCATTTTGGGAGGCCCACCTGCTGCCCTTCTATAATAAGCCTCTTCATATTGTTCATTGTTCCATACAGAAGGGTAAGCATATATAGACCTATATATATATTATTATTATATTTATTATATTATTATATATATTATTATTAATATTATTATAACCAGTTATCTAAAGTAACTAAGTAGACCTACATTTACTAAAGTACTGTATTTAAGTACAGGTTTTAAGTATAGCCTAGCCTACTTTACTGGAGTATTTCCAATACTTTTAATTCTACTCCACTACATCTCCCATTTCCAGATGCAGAATTGAATCATTTTGGTCTATTCTGCATTTATTGCCGCATGCAGGCACAGACACTAGAGATGGGATTTATGGCTCTTTGAAGTGAGCCGGATCTCTGGGATCCGTTCCTTTCAAAGAGCCGTTCAAAAGACGTAGGCCTACATTTTGATACTTTTACTACTCAAGTACATTAACATTCCAAACTTCTCCTTGATTGCAGTATTGATATTTCTAAAGAAATTGAGTAATTTTCCCACCACTGTTCATTAGAAAGGAACGGCTCCCTACTGTGAACCGAATCCTATCGTTCATTTCAAAGAGCCGTTCAAAAGACTCGATTCGTTCGCGAACGTCCCACTCGCTCCGTGTCAAACAAACACTGAAACGCAAACAGACTGGATCACACTGACCTACACAAACCCACGGGAATAATTTAGAAGCACTTTATCAGAAAATATAACTAGTAACACTTGTGTACTGTATGTTAATCTGACTTTAGTATAGGCTATTGTTTTCTTCCTGGACGTGCGTTTGTGGCTGGCTATTTAACATGGGATTTTGACAGCTGGCTTCTCCTCTTCTTAACGGAACGCCGTTCCGGCCCCGAATGTTTTAACGGAACGGGGGTTCCGGCCGTTCCGGCTCACTTTCACCACTGGTTCATGTGTTCTAGAGCTATGAAATCTGTGTTCTAGATCTATACATTCTGTGTTCTAGATCTATACATTCTGTGTTCTAGATCTATACTTTCTATGTGCTTTAGTTCTATATTTTTATGAATTCTGAATGAATGAATGAATGATTTTTGTCTGGAGGGCCAAATTGTCATGTGAAGCTTGACCAATCCTCAATTCTGCATGCACAGGACATGTACGGGACATGACATGACATGACATGACATGACATGACATGACATGACATGACATGACATGACAAAGCCACTCCTTGAGAATCTATGGGAATCCTCAAAAAAACATGTAAGGGACAGACAAAGCCACTCCTTGGAAGCGGCTTTCACCGCTTCAAAAAAGATAACTAACTGAAACTGTATTGTGTGTATCCACAAGTTTCCGCGGGAGTTTACTGGAGACTATCAGGACCAAACTTCCGGGTTTAACAGCAGACATACAAGCTCACGTCGCGACGCAGATGCAACCCGTTGTGAGCTTGTAAATCGGCGCCGGAAGATCGATGCAAACGTTTGCGCAATGCACTATGGGGCGTAGGAAACTCGTGGATACAAAACTAACAAGAACTGCACTCTGTCAAGGTGCCTTGTGCACAAGTATGGCCTACTTGTGCCTGCCATGAGGTGCGCTCAACACTGGCATCCCCACTGCCGATGCCAGTGACATCACCACTGGCATCACCAGTGCATATCTCCTTGTATGGGCCATTCTATCCGTGACGTCAGTTACTTTATGTGTATGCGTACATACATGGAGATGACTATATTCTGTAGCAAGTTAACTGTCATATGAAGCTCAACCAATACTCGAGCTAGCTAGCACCACTCCTCAAAAGTTTTTCCTTCAATTTCCAATTCACCCTTTGTCAGCCTTCTGATTGGTCCCTGACTGGCCAACAAGAAAAATCATTCACGTTTGCTACCGGGGGCGGAGTTATGCAGTGGGACAAAGTCCTTTCATTTTTTCACCGCGGTGCGGTGATGCGCAGCACGGCCGCGGCGCAGTACGGCGCTGCGCAGTCATAGCGATTTCGATAATTATAATGAATAAGCTTCAACAAACTAGTTCACATGAACGATATCGGGTACATATATTTTAAATGGGCAGAATTACAATTAAAAAACATTTTATGTTGAGAGCGAGGCTATAGATGCACTGCTCTCTCTCTCTCTCTCTGCCCTCTGCCTGTTTCAGAGGATTAAACTAATTAAAACATGTATTTTCAGGGGAAAACCCCTGTTTTGCAATGTATCTACTGTACT
Organism: Nannobrachium achirus; assembly: GCF_963921795.1. NCBI lineage: Eukaryota > Metazoa > Chordata > Actinopteri > Myctophiformes > Myctophidae > Nannobrachium > Nannobrachium achirus. The sequence goes on along the minus strand of NC_137822.1, from coordinate 52,130,401 downwards.
TTTTTGTTCCTTTTTTATTAATATCACGTAGATGTTTTTCGTTTGGTACTTTAAATAGCAATAATGAGGCTATGAAAAATCATGTTTTTATAATGGAAGTGAATGGACAAAAAAAGTCTTCCCTGGCTTTTTTGTCCCACCTAGTAACAGAGCGACATGGGGTGGGACTTGACAAAGGGTGAATTGCATCTGGTTTCCATCAATTTCCAATGGCAACGGAAACGTTTATCTAGTGAAAAGTTTATCTAGTGAAAAGAAAGTTTCCCCAGAACTACAGTGTGTTAACCACACTAATGAAAAATCCCAAACTATTCTAACCTTGATGGGGTGCAGCACGGCCGCGTAGCGGTCCAGACAGATGCAGGAGAGGAAGATGGGCGAGGAGTCCTTGATGCCGTAGACGAAGCTCAGGACGTACCAGGTGCTGCTGGTGGTCAGGAAGACCAGAGTGGTGATCTCCAGGGGGATGGTGACGCAGAAGATGATGTCCACCACCGCCAGGCCCTGGATGAAGATGTCCGAGGTGGACGAGTCCCCCTTGTTCTTGCGGATGAGCCACAGCACCATGATGTTAGCCGGGAGACCTGGCAGGGGCGGACAATGTTTATACTCCAGTACAATACTACAGTATTTGAAAGAACCACAAATTACAAAGGATGTTTTCAACTATCTTCAGATTAAATAGTGAAAAACGCAGCTCTACAAGCTCACAACATGGAAGCGCTGTGAGCTTGTATACATTATATTTTTTTTACAATTTTTAAAATTTGGATTTAGTAGTTAATTCTTAATATATTTCAAGTCTCAGTCAAAAGTGCAATAAACTAAACTGTATTTCTATTTGACATGTAGCACAGTTAAAGTCTTTAGCATAGAAAAAATCAAACCTCGGTTCGAAGTGAAGCGGTAAACCTTTATTCTATGTGTTCTAGAGCTTAAGAATTCAGAATTCTGAATGAATGAATGGTTTTATCTGGAGGGCTGAATTGTCATGTGAAGCTTGACCAATCCTCAAAGTATGGTCTCATTGGACATTTTTAATCATCCAATCATCATACCGGGACGGACACTACAAACATATTCTGGACGTACGGGACAGATAAAACCTGTTCATTCTGGACTGAAATGACCATATATGGACATGGGGGAAACACATGGGACACACATTTACGGACAGATAGAACCTGTTCATTCTGGACTGAAATGACCATATTATGGACATGGGGGACACACAAAGCCTACTTGAGAACAGTACTCAAGTAAATGTACTTAGTTACTGTCCACCATTCATACCTAGCACCATGTTAATGGCCTGCAGGCTCAGGTACCAGAAGAAGGCTTCTGGCATGTGTTTGCAGCCCTCGTACACAGTCTGCACTTCAAGGCTGTAGTTGACGGTTCTTGGGGAGATGAACAGCACAGGAGAGCTGATGTGAAATGCCTCCATGATGGCTGGAGTGGGGAGGTCTCACAGGATGACAACAGCTGGAGAATTGATAGTGATCTGTTTGGGCAAAAAATAGAGAGTAATATTTTGTAAATTTTCTTTAATATATATTTGTTTAATCCTACAATTTGTAACCCATTTTTTTCACATATTGCCAATTGCTAAGTGTAATTCTGGGAGCTACTCTCCCTCTGCCAGCCTGGGGACTGCATTCATGCTTTCTTCAATGCATGCAGGAGTCCAAGCTGCTTCGTATCACCTGAGAGGAAGGAGTTTCCCCGGCGGGACATACATTAGCCTGTGGAAGGAACATGTTATTACGACCAGTTCTTTTCCCCTCCATCAGGTGCCCTGGCTGACCAGGCTGAGGCAGTATAGAGACAGCGGAGCCAGGATTACTGCATGTGTTTTTCTTTTCTTGGAGCAGCCGCTTGGGAAACGAACCGGAGGTTTCCGAAATTGTGTAGAATGAAACTGTATTTTGACTTCTTCTGAAAAAAATCTTTCAAATTTCAAAATGGCAAATAGCCACATTTAATATCCTGGTGGGGTAATTTTGGTGAATTTTGGTTTGATTTATTGGACACTGAATCCATTGGATAACATATTACTTACAGTATTTATTTGAAATAACTGAAATACATTGAATATTTATGAACACTTTTATCCACACGGAACATGTGCATTTAAAATGTATTTAGATGAATAAGTACATTTAAATCCATATGACAATCCGACATGTCTCCATTCCGACACTAACCCTATCTCTTACCCTAACCCTAACATTAACCTCTATGGAAGTGTTGCCACTCCGACAATAAGAAGTCACTGTCGGAAAGGAGACATGTCCCCCTGTCATGGATGAGGACTCTGGCACGGTACAATCCTGGTGGTCTCTCTAATCCTTTAAATTTAATTTGTTGCCTTTTTTTAGGAAAAATAATAAATAATGAATAATAAATGTCATGGGGCAGCCGTGCCCGTGCCCTATACACACACAACTGACTGCTTTCTATAATATGCAAGGACTAATGGTTTTAAACTTGTAGTATTGAACAGTATATGTGTTACAGGATGTTTGGGTAACGCAGGACGTTCATTGTAAGAGCGCTTGTTTTGTCGTTCACCACACACTAATCACCACCAGGTGGCGACGACAGCCATTCACTCGCATTCACTAGTGAAGGCGCTGACGTCACTCGTTTGCGACTGTATTTACTAGCCTAGCCTAGCCTAGCCTAGCCTAGCTTAGCCATTAGCTCCATTGTAGTCACTTGGACAGGGTGTTTATCGTGGGCTTGCCCAGGCCTTACGGCCTGGGCATAAATATAACTATTGCATTCACCACGGCTTCGTAACTCGCGGCCCGCTCTTCGCGGCCACTCGCACCTGCGGTGCTCGGGGTCGAAGAGCAGGACCAAGGTCCGCTGGCCTGCGCGCCGCTTGCAATGTCGTGGACAATCGAGCGGGCGCGGCTCCGCCTGGAGGATGTTGCTGTGGGCGACCGCTTGTTCCGCCCCGTGCTGCACACCGAGTGCTCCGTTTCTCGACCGTCCTGTTTCTCTAACAAACCGTGACATATGCACTGCTTGTTTGCTTGTCTCTCCTGCAATCCACCTCCTGGTGGCAATCCTTGATTAATAGGAAGGTGCCAAGTGCTGTGGAGGAGAGGGGTGTCACTATGCTTTGTGTGTGTTCAGGTCCTTTGTTCAAATGTCATTAAGTTGAAGTTCACCACAATAGTTTAATTGTGACGCATCATTGTGCATGTTTAGGTTACTCTTAGCTGTTATGGAAGTATTTATATGGAAGTATTTGAAATATTTTTACTAATTGGTGCTGTTTCCTGTGGTAGGATCCGCTCGCTATTTAAGGGGAGGCTGCAAGGAAAGACAGGTTAGTTGGGGGTGGCAGGAACACAGATAACATCCATTAGTCGAGGATACACATGGCCAAAAGCTCAAAGAAAAGAGGGGTACCTGTGATTTTCTGCCGTACTTTTTATTTCAGTTTTATCTATTAGGTTGGTCATTAAGGTCCACAGAATGAGAGGCCTGCTCTGCCGGAAACATCGCGAAAAAAAGTTATGGCCATTTGTATATTCACTGTCCCATTGACTCCAATACACTGTGACTACAGAGGAAAAGAAAAATATTAAAAAAAGAAAAATATCTACTTTAAGTAACATGTGAGGGGTCAAACTGGGGGTTCTTAATGATTCTGAATCCATTGCAAGCATTTGTTTTGCATGAAAAACATTCCTTGGGCTACATTTCGACCCCAGAAAATGGTGAAAAGTGATGAGTCATCAAAAAAAAGTTTAAAAAATCCATTGCAAGCATTTGCTTTGCATGAAAAACATTCCTTGGGCAAAAATTCAGACCCAGAAAATTGTGAAAGGTGATGAATCATCACCTTTTTTTTACTTTTTTTTTATGACTCATCAACTTTCACCATTTTCTGGGGTCGAAATGTAGCCCAAGGAATGTTTTTCATGCAAAATAAAGGCTTGCAATGGATTCAGAATCATGAAAACACCCCAGTTTGACCCCTCACGTGCTACTTAAAGCAGATTTTTTTCTTTTTTTAATATTTTTCTTTTCCTGTGTAGTCACAGTGTATTGGAGTCGATGGGACAGTGAATATACAAATGGCCATAACTTTTTTTCGCAATGTTTCTGGCAGAGCAGGCCTGTCATTCTGTGGACCTTAATGACCAAACTAATAGATAAAACAGAAATAAAAAGTATGGCAGAAAATCACAGGTCCCCTCCCATTTTGGGGACTGGGTCCCCGACTACATGCTGTGATCAAGGTTTAGCCTGAAGAGAGTTCTTATCCAGTCTCATCCATGTATTGCCAGGATAGAGCGACACTGCTTACCCATATTCTCTACAGTTGCATTGATGTTGAGAACAGTGATCCCATTTCTCCATCTGCAGTAGAGCTGGGATCGGGCCCATTTTTTTCTGTCCGTTCCGAAACGTGTCCGACAGATTTTTGTCCGCCCCGAATCGACGTCCGAGTATTAATCATTAAAATGCATCCGACCCTTAATTTTCACTGCTTTTTCCCCCTCATTTCCTTTTCTTTGAGGAAGCCACTGATTTACACTCACTAGCAAACTTGTTCCAATGTCTGTGCAGTGCATGCAGCGAGCGTGCCTGCTTGTTACCCTTAATGTGTATTAAGCCACACTGTGGCTTTTGAAAGTGTTTAAATAGTAGGCTGCGTCGATTATTAAATAATACAAATAACGTGCGCTGCGCTGGACGTCTGACTGCAGTGATCGCTGAACACTCATTCTGTACGTTTCTGCGCCTGGAAAATAGCAGATCTACAAGCTCACAGCGCGTTGCGGATGCGAGGCGTTGTGAGCTTGTAGATCAGTCACTTTTTGCACGCAACATGTGTTGAAGTATAAAAAGGCAGGATTTAGTGATGTGATGTGTTGAACGGACCGATGGACGAGGCTGGCACAGTGCACTGCGACTGCACACAACAGCGCCAAAGAATAAACATCCAATGCAATTACAGTAGCTAGGAGCTCCATTCAGCAGCACGCCACTTCCAATCAAACCACAACAACGCGTTTACCTCAGCGTGGGACTTTTTTCCATGCTCAGAGTTATGTCTCCGTGGCTGCAGCATTAGCGTGAGCAGCACACACACACACACACACACACACACACACACACACACACACACACACACACACACACACAGTGCCACACACAGGAGTTATATGCTGCGTTGCATCAACAGAGAGAGAGTTCATGATCGCATGATGTCATAGGTAGGCAGAGGCTATATCAAAAATATGTCCGACCCGAATCGACGTCCGCCGATTAATTATGAAAATACGTCCGCCCCGAGCCCGTTGGGCTTGTCGGGCCCCACGGGTTTTCGGTTGGGTATCCCAGCTCTAATCTGCAGGTCACATTAGATGTCCACCTGCACAAACACATCAGTGTCGTTGCTGAGAATTCAGACAGTTGTAGCTCCTCGCCTGAGTGCATCCATCATGTATGAGATGAGAGAAACATCAGCCTCATGAGTGACAATACTATCTGCTCTGCTGACCCTCTCAATGGGATCTCCAGTGCTGTGTGTGCACAGGAGCTCGCCCAGTCTCCGCTTGTTTTTGTCTTGTTCTTCATCACTTTGTCTCACATTGGTAGAGGAGTTGACAGTGAGAGTTGGTGCACTGTAGAGCTTTCCTTCTCGTGGTATTTGGCAGAGACTTGCTAATACCGGTCAAAGATTACACAGGTTTGAGTGGTGTATCGATTAAGCCGACGCCCCATGCTAGCTGTGAGGTGAGCCATGGTGCCTGATGATTGCCAAACCACGTGGTAGATGAGTTGCATCAACAAGCACAATGTCTGGTGGGTGGGGGTTGTGGTTGTGTTGTGTCCAATATGCTGGATGATCACATACTTGTTACCTTTTCGGAGGCATCCATACTCATCAATGATGGATGCAGGGTCCATTCTTCTCTTGCTACCCACCACCAGCAGCCGAGCAAACAATGGCTCAAAGTCGCAAATGATCTTCCCATTGACCTTCACTCGTTTTGCCTTGAATTTCATTGTCACCACCTTATTTGAGATTGGCACATGAAAGTGTGCTCATGTCCGTTCCGATCATCAGTGCATCTTGCGCATTCACATTTCTATCTGCTACCTTGCCATTTATTATATGGTGGAGGGTGGTAGTCTCCATGGTGAGTCTCTCATCCAATGATTTGTAGAGATGGGAGCAGATGCTTAAAGACCTGCTCAGCGTTGGTGGAGATGCCCTTCATGCCTCCTACCCCCTTCCCATGTTTGATGCATGTCTGCTCACCAAACATGTCTCCACTCACTGCAACTGCACCATCTGAATGGCGGCACATGTCTTCCAGCGATTAGGTAACCCTTGGCATCAGCAGGAATATTCTGCATGTCACGCAGATGCCATGTGATCCATCTTGCATAATGGTGATGACCAGCAGCCCAGAAATAGGGCAGCATCTCTTTGAAGGCAGTCACCCTCTCTTTCTGCTCACCAAAACGTGTGAGCTATTAGACTTGGGGTGATGAAGCAATCCACATAGCTGGCCTGTGGGGTGCTCTTTTGCTTTCTCCAGGAATGCCGTTATCTGCTCACGCGTCTTCTCTCCCTTCTCCAAGAAATCGTAGAGGAGAGCAGACCCTGCCATACGAAAAGGCTTGTGGGCCAGGCCTTCCCATTGAAAATGGACTTCAGGCCTACAAATTCCACAGCTGCTAGCTCCTTCACACCCATTGAATTCTTTCGTTCAATGATTGAGCCGATAAAGGACATGAGAGTGTGCATCATCCCAGGTCTGAGCACAACTGATGACCATCGCTGCGGATCAATCCACTTGATCTGACAAGCGATCATGTACAACTGCATGTCAAATGTTGTGTGACTGTAGCTCATACCAAGTTGCTTGAGTGATGTGTCTAAGTAGGAAATGGTACTGAGCACTGTATCTGTGTGGGCAGGGGGTGAGTAAAGCAGTGGTCCAAAGACACTTATTGTGATAGCCTTTGTGATCCTGTATCCATAGTGCTGGTCTGAGGAGAGGTCTTTGACTACCTTGTCAGGAAGATCAGGGAGACTTGTCTTCCCCGGGATTGCCGGGAAGTAGAGGGTTCTCTCCAGAGAGCTGACAGTCGGCAGCAACTTCCCCAGCTCTCCCTCCCACCCATCCTTGCTGCTGGTCTTCCCATCTCTCTGAGTGATCAGCCTCCTCAGCTTCAGCTCGTTAGTGTGCAGCTGGCACACAATCCAGAACAGTCTTCTGTCCAGGTATTCCTCCAGGAAGTGGAACATCCCACCCTTGTACCCGGTGTTACTGTTGGTGCTGTCTCCAGCAATGAACTCTAGGGTGTCAAGAGACTCCGTACTCCGTGCACCACTCAAAGACTTGGAGAGCAAGTGCCTGTGATGATGATATGGTGGCGTCGTCAGGAACCTTCTCCTTGATGAAGTGGTCGAGAAAGCGGCCATCAGCGTCAGTCATGGTGTAGATATCCTTCTTCTGGGTGGATGTGTAGAACTTCTTGGTCTCCGGATTGAATTCTCGAACATTCATCTTAGACTGAACTGAGCATTGGCCCTCTGCCAACAGCTCACCACCTCCATCGTGACATCCATACTCAGCTGCTTGATGCTGCAGTTCCTCCTATCCACCCCTTCCTCCAACAGCTTCTTCTCCTGCAGGTAGATGCCGTGCCTCAGGACGCCCCGGAGGGTAGGTAGCTCGGTCTGTGCCATGGGTTCTCCTCGACCTGTCACATCAGCAAGGCTAGTCCCAGCCTCATGCCTGGTCTTGGGACCCATCCTAATGTGAGTTGCCTGAATTTAATTCAAATAACAGGTTGTGAAAGGTGAGAAACCAGTCCAGCGTACAGAGTGTACTCTCAATCAGTTGTGATGGCTGGTAGCAACTGGTTTGCTGTCGTCTTTGCAGGTCAGAAAATTAAAGGCTTTATTGGAAAGTAAATAAAGGTTTTATTTTTAAAAGGACCATTTCCAACTGCTGTAAATATTTGGTTTTGAATGGTGGTGATGAAAATTGCCCAAAAAATTACAAATAAGAAAAACGTGATTTAGGCGGAAATGGTCAAAATCTACCAAAAACGCCTAAAAATTCATTTTTTCAATCAAAAAAAGGGGGTAGGTAAATGAAGTCAAACTCACTTTTTTGCTTTTGATTATGGTTTATTATATCATAATACAACTTGAAACCATAGGGCAAACCCTGATTTCTCAATTTTTCATTTCATGACACACCCCTACTGCTCCTATCAGCTAGACAAAGTTTCACAGCTTCATGACCGCAGCATCAGGAGTGGCTCTTCCAGTGAAGAGGATGCCTGCTGGATTCTGCACAAACTGAGTGGCCATGACATGAGTTGTACGGCGACCATTTGGTGTGAACCACAAGATCAAAATGATCACCCCAACTGTGGATAGGGCCAATGCGCCTTTCCAGGCCAACTGCAAGCAGGTATTTATTTGGCACCTCTGACGCATAGTTGGCAGCTGACTTCCGGAACCGTAGAACGTCATCATAGGTAGTCACAATGCCATGCTCTTTTAGGTTCTGAATCAACTCTGAGCTATCATGCTTATGGTGGAGTTTTACAGCAAGCCCCAAAGTTGTCTGATTCCAGCTCCTACTGATGTGCATCTGGATGCATTGAGCGAGTGAAAGTGATGGATTTGTCACTTTTCCTTCCTTGGTCACGAGACTGGAGACAAGCTTGAGTAGGGTTGGACTGGTGTCTTGCACAACCTTGTCGTGTCGGAAGCTGCCGCCTGCACTCTCCTAACAAGGTTGGTGATATCATCATTGGAAGTTTCAGCTTGTTTCACTAGTTTGAGTGACATACTAATGTGATGTCTAAACGCAACACAAGTCTGGAACCCTTCAATGCTTAATACAACTACTGTGTCATCATAATAATCACTCAAGTTGCGTAGCATCTGCCTCCTGCTGAGGTCTCCAGAATTAGCCGCATATAAAGTGTACAACTCTGATACAGTCCATGTCAGTGACTTGTTTGCATACATGTGGTTAATGACCGCAGCTAAGCAGCTATCAACTCGTTTACAACTAGCACTTGCACTTGAGTCAATAGGAACCTTCCTAAAGTCATTCCAGCACGTGGTGTGTTACTGGGTACCAGCTGAGGGCAGGTGATGCCATTCACCCGTAGCTGCACTACCTCAGCCCAGTCATCCAACGCTCATCACATTTGGATAGATGACATCTTTGAAGGATGGAATACCTTCTCTCTCTAGAGTCTGGCATTGCTTAACTGGCTTCCACCTTTCAGGGTGTGTGGGGTCTTTAGGTTCACAAATGAGACCACAGAACAGACAGTGTTTTTTGAATAATCAAAGGCAGAGACTTTAGAGCGAATACTCCGCTTTCCTGGCTCACTGGAGTCAGGAAGGTTTTGTCACATTTCTGGACATGGAGGTATATGAACTATAACATGTTTTGTGACTTGAAACAGAGGCTGATTGTCCATATGTAGCATTGATTCTTGTCACAGTGGCATGTAAGACTTTGACTCCCAGCTGTGAAGAGATGGCGTTATGCTATGCCTTTAGATCCAGATGTCTGTAACAGGCATTTCTTCCCAGACATACCAACCTGAAAAAACAACATATCTTAAAATTTGTATATCAATGAATCCAATGAATCCATACATTTATTTAATTTTAATCAATGATGTATGAGGATGTTTACACCTAAAATTAAAATTAAATTGCATTGTTTTAGGCCGGCTTAATATACCGGCCGGCCGGCCTAATGTACCGGCCGGCAGGCCTAATGTACCGGCCGGCCGGCCGAATTTACCGGCCGGACGGCCGAATATAGCACCGGCCGTCTGAATTTACGGATAGACTTTGGCACTCGCCCTCTCTCTAAATTCTCCTTCTACAACACTGCCACCCAGGTGTGGAATTCCTTGACTATACCTCCCTTGAAACATGTAGCACGCTGGCATCCTTCAAAACTGCCCTGAAAACTCACCTTTCAGGAGGCCAGAGAAGGAGGTAGTTATCACTTCTCCCATAGACAGGCGAGAAATGAGCACCCCCCCCCCCCCTTACCTTAGCCCCCTTGTTTTCCCGATCCTGTACATAGGCCTATAGTGTTTTTTGTTTGTTTTTCTCTTTGCTTGCTATTTATTATGTCCATGAATTAAATACAGAGGGCTTTCAATGTAAAAAAGACCGTTAAAGTTATACTATGTAACTTTTTTTATAAAACATGTCTTAAAATTGTCCTAACTATTAAATCGCTAAAGTTTTAGAACCCCCACTCTGTTAATTTCAGCTCCCAAAGCCTTTTCTATATATGTGTTCTACTGAGCCCTGGTGGCCGTGACCGGGGCTGTTTTTCCCGGCAAAATTACGTCATATGCATCATTCTGTACACGTGTCTCCCTACCGGCCAATCAAAGCCCAGATCATAAAAACGGCCACGAATAAGATACTGTACATTGCAGCTAACTAAAGAAAAAGGAGGTCTGGCGCTCCCTAATTTAAAAGAATATTATCATGCAGCTCAATTGCGCCCACTTCTGTACTGGTGTAGTGATGACTATGTTGCTCGATGGAAGGATATAGAAGCACCTGGGTTTGCATTCCCGATACAGACACTTATAGGAGGAAAAGAAGTCCCAGTAAACCTTAAAAATGAAATCGACCCAATAACAACCTACACTCTGAATATCTGGTACTCAACTGTTAAAAAGTTGAAATTGGGTAAAGAGCTTGGTTTGTTGAAATGGATTGCATTTGATCAAGAGTTTAAACCAGGGAAGATGGATCCAACGTTTAGGCAGTGGAATCGAATGGGTGTGACTGCCATGTGTTTATTAATAGAAAAAGGAGAGATGAAGAGTTTCGAAGAAATTAAAAACAAATATAATTTGGTTAATAAGGATTTATTTAGATACCTTCAACTGAGAGATTATTATGATAAAGACATTAAAAAGAAGGAAATGGAAATTCATCCTATAATAAAAATGATAACAAGAGCATATGGTGAACTCATACCCAGGACAATTTCATTAATATATTCATGCTTAATGGGTTCCAGAGGAGATTCAACAATTTATGTCAAAAATAAATGGGAAAAAGAGTTGGGTGAGGACATCTCAGAGGAGGTTTGGAATGATATGTGGCGAACACAACAAACAACAACTCAATCATTAGGATGGAGAGAGTTCGCTTGGAAAAATTTAATTCGGTATTTTATCACACCCCAAATTAAAAGTAAACAAATGAAAACTCAGCAGATCTGTTGGAGGAAATGTGATCAAAACGATTCAAATCACTCCCATATATTTTGGTCCTGTAAAAATATTCAGCCCTTCTGGGAAGTCGTACACTCAACTGTTAGGTTCTGGGTTATAATATACCTAATTCATGTTTGGTACTCTATATGGGTCACATGGAGGAATCTGTACTCACAGAGGACCATTATTTAACCAAGATCCTTCTAGTTGCTGCGAAAAAGGCAATTACCAGGAACTGGCTTAACACTGAAGCCCCGGACTATGAGCAATGGAGGACGATAATGGACAATATTCAGGACATGGAACAGTTAACACACAAACTGAGGATAAAAGAAGATCTGTTTAACAAAAGATGGGATAAATGGTTGATGTATAAATTCAAAAGAGGAGAACTGCAACTTTGATAATGTAAATGTGAACCCCAGTAACCCCTTGTTTGCTTTTTGTTTTATTTTATTTTATATTATTTTGCATGATTGATCTATATATATTGTTGATGTGCAGTCTTGAATAAAAACAAAGTAAAAAAAAAAAAAAGCCCAGATCATACACTGCTGAGCTCTTCAGGAAGTACACTGCAGTGTTTACACTGGGCTAGGAGTCTAGCATGTAACTCCCCAACCGAGGCTCGTAGAGGGACACGAAAGACCTCTATGGATAGGTCTCGGCGAGGCGAGGCGGACGCGGTGGTCTGAAAGCCTGGTCCGCGGCGAAAAACGGCCGAAAAAAGCAGACGTGACCGCGGTTTGCTCTACTGCTACTGACCACTAGTTGAGCAACTTACACAGTATAGCTTTAAAGGTCTTATTGTGGGCTCGCCTGGAAGGCGAGCACACGTATGTTATCTTCATTATTTATTTGTTTATTTATATACTATACTAGTCAGTATCTCCTCAAAACTTTGGCGCGATTCATCTCTTAAACGCTTACACCTTTCAACACCATTCAAATTTGTATGTGTTCAGCTTACTGAGGACATGTGTGCTTGTATTTTTGGTTTTGAAATGTTTTGTAGTATAAATATAAAAAATAAAAATGTTTAACTTTAAGCACCCAATGCATTTCCAATGGGTGTAGTGAGTGGGGACAGGGTGGAGAGAAGGATAATAGACCCATGTTTATGTTAAGGCGCTGTGGCTGCAATATTCACACTTCAGATATGCTATTTATATCAATGCGTTCACACAGGTCTGCTCTCTGATTTGATCCAAATGTCTAAGCTGTGTGATGTATAAAACTATAGTTATAGTTAAAACTATAAATAAATGTCCCTCTCCACTCTACTGATTGACACAGCTGTGATTAAAGGCCTGTCTGTCATTGGCTGTTCTGTGGTGCTGTAGCCTTACATAAGACGGCCCTGCAGTGACAATGCGAAAGTCTCGGCAGAAAGCGTCTTAATGTAAGGCTAGTGGTGCTGCAAAGTAAGCAAGTACATTTACTCAAGTACTTGTACCTACAGTACAATTTTGAGGTACTTTTACTCTACTTTCCATTTTTGTTACATATACTCTACTATAAATACAGCATTTGACAGCCTCAGTTACTTGTTACTTTGCAGATTGTATTATTAATAAAAAACATAGATGGACAACTTAATAATGCTATGAAGTTGATCTACAATGTGCACACGCACGCACGCACGCACGCACGCACGCACGCACGCACGCACGCACGCACGCACTCACACACACACACACACACACACACACACACACACACACACACACACACACACACACACACACACACACACACACACACACAAACAACTGTTACTGTGTTACTGTGGAGACGTTTGCTTGTATTTGTCTTTGAGACATGTTTTGTAGTGTTTTAGAAATTTTACTTAAAAAGAATAAGGTTTTAGGATCCCGGGCAATGGGATTTACAGTATATATCCTAGAACCCGCAGGGACAATCAGCCGTATTAGTGGTTGTTGTTGGTTTTCAGGGAGATATCACAACCAATGCATTTTCAAATCAGATCCACAAACACAATAAAAGTCATGCTCCACTCCTCAGTCTGGAGTGGCCACATAGAAGAATGCCTTGGTTATAGACATAGCGGAGGACAGATGTGATCTGGGATTGTTAACCTACAGTATATGCACTCAATATACACCTCTAGAACACATAGAATATGTACAGTAAGGTTCAGTAGAGTACAGTAAAAGTACAGTAAGGTTCAGTAGAGTACAGTAAAGTACAGTAAGGTACAGTAAAGTACAATAAAGTACAGTAAAGTACAATAAAGTACAGTAAGGTACAGTGGAGTACAGTAAAGTACAGTAGAGTACAGTAAAGTACAGTAGAGTACAGTAAAATACAGTATAGTAAGGTACAGTAGAGTACAGTACAGTAAGGTACAGTACGGTACAGTAGAGTACAGTATAGTATAGTACAGTAAGGTACAGTCCAGTACAGTACAGTACAGAAAGTTACAGTAGAGTACAGTAAAGTACAGTACAGTAAGGTACAGTACAGTAAGGTACAGTAGAGTACAGTAAAGTACAGTAAGGTACAGTACAGTAGAGTACAGTAAAGTACAGTAAGTTACAGTAGAGTACAGTGAAGTACAGTAAGTTACAGTAGAGTACAGTAAAGTACAGTAAGGTACAGTAAAGTACAAAACAATACAGTAAGGTACAGTAGAGTACAGTAAAGTACAGTAGAGTACAGTAAAGTACAATAAAGTACAGTAAAGTACAATAAAGTACAGTGGAGTACAGTAAAGTACAGTATAGTAAGGTACAGTAGAGTACAGTACAGTAAGGTACAGTACGGTACAGTAGAGTACAGTATAGTATAGTACAGTAAGGTACAGTACAGTACAGTAAGGTACAGTATAGTACAGTAAAGTACAGTACAGTACAGTACAGTACAGTACAGTACAGTGCAGTACAGTACAGTACAGTACAGTACAGTAAGGTGCAGTACAGTATAGTAAGGTACAGTACAATACTGTAAGGTACTGTACCTTACAGTACCTTAAAGTATCCTATTTGTTGGGTTGGAAGCGAGCCCACACTGTTTCGAAGGAACAGTATTTCTAGTTTGGGATGTTCCTTTTAGGCAGTGTATTTAACTGTACTTGTACTGTACTACGTTTCAGTTGTATTGACTATACTTGTACTGTTCTCCATTTCTGTCTAATAAAATAATCAATCAATCAATCAATCAATCAATCAAAAAGCATCATGTAGGCATATAGGGTACATCCCCCCAATTTCCGACACTAACCTTGTATCTAACCCTAACCTCTATGGAAGTGTCGCCACTCAGACAATTAGAAGTCAATGTCGGAATGGCAGCATGTCGGAATGGAGGGGGGGTTGCCCTAGTCTGGTTTCAGTTTTTCGGTCATCTCCCTCTGCCCTCACTCACCTCTGGGGTCCCCCAAGGTTCTATCCTTGGCCCCATCCTGTTCCTCCTGTACATGCTGTCACTAAGGATCAATTTCCACAAAACATAATATTGCTTTCAAATTTATCTACCCCTCACTACCAATTCCCATAATTCATCCTCATTGAACATGGCAGTCGGGAGTGGTGCCAGCTCATAAGTGAGGACATCCTCCACGTGAACATCACGGTCACTGGACAGAAGTACAATCAATGACCCTTGAATAGATGGCATTTATGTCATAAACTGTGTCTCCCACTTATCATCATTGGACCTTAACAGAGGATATGCTGTACATGACCACTTCCACACAAACATTAAAACTTTCTTAGAAAGCTAGTATTGTGCACAACATGTCATAAATATTTTTTTAAGGGATTTTGGTGTTTCAGGTGCAGGGACGGATTAACCCCCGCGAAGGCCCCTGGCCTGTGTGTGTGTGTGTGTGTGTGTGTGTGTGTGTGTGTGTGTGTGTGTGTGTGTGTGTGTGTGTGTGTGTGTGTGTGTGTGTGTGTGTGGCTATCTGTGTCTATGCCAGTACCCATAGCCAAGAGGGGCAGAGAGGGTGACGTCATAACATCGAGGCATAAAAGGGCCACGAGAGGGTCCGGGCCGTCTATGCCCGTAACCAATCAGAGTGGGGCAAAGGGTCAGCGGGACAAGAAAGGTCAAAAAAAGCTCCAGAGATGTTCCAGGAAACAAGATCAACAGCGACAGATGTCCCGGAAAAAGAAGAGCGGTGCGTATCTGAAAGATACGCTTAGCAAAGGAAAACGCACATCAGAAGTCCTAGCTCGTAACCTATCACAGAAGCCAATCAGAGAGGGGCAAAGGATGACGTCAACATATCGAGGCATATATAAGGACCGCGAGGGAGGCCGTCTATGCACGTAGCCAGTCAGATGGGCATAAAAGGGCATATTATGCATGACATTTCTCGCAACCAGACAATGAATGGGACAATCTCCATGATTGGTCAAGTTTCACATGACATCATAATATCTTACTATAAAAAATGAAAAGCAGGTGCAAATAGTAATTAGAAAAGATGAAATTCTGGGAATTGCGAGTGTGGTTGCCTATATTATATTGTCTGAGTTGCCAAATTGTCATGTGAAGGTTGACCAATCCTCAAGCTAGCACCACTCCCAGTGGACTTACTCTATAATGGTGACGTCACCAAGAATGCTGCTTCCTGATTGGCTATGTTGACCGTAATGATGTCACCGGCTTGTGTTGTGTGACGTCAGACCAGGGCTCTGGTCAACCTGAATAAGATGTGACACAGTTTTTAAACATCACATTTAGTGTGAGTGCGAGAAAGGCGTTACAGACAGGGTGTAGAGGACAGAGTGTATAGAGTGAGACTCATAGAAGCAGGGATTTATAGAGACAGACGAGGAGGGGAAGATATTGAAAGAAAATATATTAAAACCATTTTTCTCCAGGCACAAAAGAAAATAAAGGCCTTCCAATACACAGTCCAGGTAGATGTAGTGGTGACGATGAACCAATCTTTCAAGACGCAGGTCTCCTGTTCTGAGTGTCCATATGACTTCACGTCTCAGGTCCTCCTCCATGAAGACATGAAGAGCCACCACAACAACCTCTACTGTCAAATGATGAGCAATAGACAGACCACCTCATCTTCCTGTGAGAAAATCGCCAAATGTGTTACCAGCCAGGAACAAGAAGACGCAGACCAACCAAGATCTTGTGAGGAATTTGACTCAGCCAGGAGAAGTAAGGAAACATTTGACTTACACAGGAGAGAGAACCTCATATGTGATAAAAGCCTCATTGAGGTATTAACTCTGAAAGAACACCAGCATGTCCACAACAAAGAAAAACCTTTCCAGTGCAAACAGTGTGATAAGAGTTTCAGTAAGTTAGATAAACTGACAACACACCAGCGTATCCACACAGGAGAAAAACCCTTTGTGTGTAAACAGTGTGACAAGGGTTTCAGTGTGTTAGGTAACCTGAAGACACACCAGCGTGTCCACAGTGGAGAAAAACCCTTTGTGTGTAAACAGTGTGACAAGGGTTTCAGTGTGTTAAGTTCACTGAAGAAGCACCAGCGTGTCCACAGTGGAGAAAACCCCTTTGTGTGTAAACAGTGTGACAAGGGTTTCAGTAGGTTAGATCACCTGAGGATACACCAGCGTGTCCATACTGGAGAAAAACCCTATGTGTGTACACAATGTGACAAGGGTTTCAGTGTGTTAGGTTCTCTGAAGAAGCACCAGCGTGTCCACAATGGAGAAAAACCCTTTTTGTGTAAACAGTGTGACAAGGGTTTCAGCGAGTTAGGTTCTCTGAAGAGGCACCAGCGTGTCCACAATGGAGAAAAACCCTTTTTGTGTAAACAGTGTGACAAGGGTTTCAGTGTGTTAGGTTCACTGAAGCAGCACCAGCGTATCCATAGTGGAGAAAAACCCTTTGTGTGTAAACAGTGTGACAAGGGTTTCAGTGAATTAGGTTCTCTGAAGGACCACCAGCGTATCCATAGTGGAGAAAAACCCTTTGTGTGTAAACAGTGTGACAAGGGTTTCAATGTGTTAAGTAACCTGAAGATACACCAGCGTGTCCATACTGGAGAAAAACCCTATGTGTGTACACAATGTGACAAGGGTTTCAGTTTGTTATGTAACCTGAAGACACACCAGCGTCTCCACACTAGAGAAAAACCCTTCGTCTGTAAACAGTGTGACAAGGGTTTCAGTGAGTTAGGTTCTCTGAAGAAGCACCAGCGTGTCCACAGTGGAGAAAAAACATTTCCGTTGTAAACAGTGTGCCAAGGGTTTTAGTGAGTTAAGTAACCTGAGGACACACCAGCATATTCACACTGGAGAAAAAACCCTTTGTGTGTACACAGTATGACAATGGTTTCAGTGTGTGCTCCACAGAGTTGGCTACAATCTTTTTTTTTTTAAAATCTGCATCCTGCTACATAAACAATCGGCCCTCACCGCTCTAACCCTGCAAGGCCCAGCGTAGTTTTTTGGCAAAAAAAGAGTTTAAATAATTAGTTTTCCTGTTCTTTTTTCACATTAACATCTCCATTGGATCCTATTGTTTAGTATTACAATGCCATTGGCCACGATATTTGCATTTAAATACCCCCCACACGCATTGTAATACTAAACAATAGGATCCAATGGAGATGTTAATGTGAAAAAAGAACAGGAAAACTAATTATTTAAACTCTTTTTTTGCCAAAAAACTACGCTGGGCCTTGCAGGGTTAGAGCGGCGAGGGCCGATTGTTTATGTAGCAGGATGCAGATTTAAAAAAAACTAGACCAGGTCAACCTGGTTGTGCCAGACCCCGGTTCTGCCAACCCTCTGGGCCTATAAATTTAATGGTACATTTATAGGCTGTCTGTCCCTTTATAGGCTGTCTGTCCCTCCCTCATGTCATCATCATTTGTGACATCATTGTGACCAAATATGGAGAGGGCGGGACAGACCGACAGACAAAGCAAAAGGCTTTGTCTGTCGGTCTGTCCCTCCCTCATGTCATTGTGATGACATGAAGGCTTTGTCTGTCGGTCTATCCCTCCCTCATGTCATCATCATGTCATCATCATGACCATCTATGGAGAAAAACAGGACAGACCGACATTTGCTTATGTAGGCCTACCCATTTCATGGGTCTGGCAAAAAGATTGTCTTGGTTGATACGTCTTTTCAACATTGCGTGGAAGTCTAGGACAGTGCCAAGGGAGTGGCAGACCGGGGTGGCGGTTCCACTTTTTAAAAATCAAACCTTGGTTCGAAGTGAAGCGGTGGACAGATAAAACCTCTATTCTGAATGTATTTGGAGAGCTGGTATGACAGTTGGTATAATAGGTTTAAAAAATATATAGATTAAAACACATACATTAAAATAAGAATTTGTAATTAAATAAATACATAAATAAATATAAAGTGTTTAAATAAAAAGATGTTTAATTAAAAATGAAAGGAAAAGGTGTTTAAATTAAAGGATATTGTCTGGAGAGCCGGTTGCCTATTCATTCTGGACTGATATTTTACACGTACGGGACAGGAAAAACCTGTTCATTCTGGCCTGGAGTGACCATATATGGACATAAGGTAACATACATTGTGTTTTTGAAAAACCCTGTTCATTCTGGACTGAGATCACCATATATGGTAATTAAACTGACATTCTGTTTTTGAAAAAGCCTGTTCATTCTGGACTGAAATGACCATAATATGGGAGGGATCTGACCGGGAGGGACACCGCACACATATTCTAGATGTACAGGACATATAAAGCCTATTCATTCTGAGCTGAAATGACCATATATGGACATGGGACACACATTTTGCTTTTTGAAAAAGCCTATTCATTCTGGACTGATATTTTACACGTACGGGACAGGAAAAACCTGTTCATTCTGGCCTGGAGTGACCATATATGGACATAAGGTAACATACATTGTGTTTTTGAAAAACCCTGTTCATTCTGGACTGAGATCACCATATATGGTAATTAAACGGACATTCTGTTTTTGGAAAAGCCTGTTCATTCTGGACTGAAATGACCATATATGGGCGTGATACACACAAAGCCATTCATTGGAAGCGGTTTTCACCGCTTCAAAAAGGGGGGCCGGAGGGTGTGTGTGTGTGTGTGTGTGTGTGTGTGTGTGTGTGTGTGTGTGTGTGTGTGTGTGTGTGTGTGTGTTGTGTAGTCCATGTGTCCATAGCCAATCAGAGAGGGGCAGAGAGGGTGACATCATAACATCGAGGCATAAAAGGGCCACAAGAGGGTTCGGGCCGTCTATGCCCGTAGCCAATCAGAGTGGGGCAAAGGGGAGGTTATAATATCGAAAAATCGCACCTGTGCGAAGTGAGCGGTGCAAAAATATTTAGGGAGTATGATATATTGTGGACTTCGATTTTCAAGCTGTCATGGACTGTCTGGTGTGTACCTTTATTGTGTAGTGTTATCCCAGTGTTTCCTGTTTTGCCTTGTTGCCACTACCTGTCTTGTCTCACCTGTCCAATGATTAGCAAATGTATACACCTGTGTCTTGTTTAGCTGTAGCCAATCATGTGTTAGTTGTGTCTATTTAAACCTCCCTGTGTTCAGTGTTATCTTGCCAGATTATAGTTTGTTGTCATGGTGTGTCCCTGCCCGTGTGTCCTGCGTTAAAGGTCCATGAAACACAAAATCACTTTTTCTATAAATATATATTATATCAATGAGTCACTTGTGATAGGGAGCAGTGATATGGTTCAATTTGCCCATAGGCTTGGGGATTCAGAGCTTTCTGCTGTCTCTGTAGCTATTTCTGTGTACTTCCACTTTCTAGGTCAAAAAGAAATCTTTGGCGCCACTCATTAAATATTAGCTATCATTGTTCTATGGTGTAATGTGACGTAGGCATATCTAATTAATATTAGGGTGACCATATTCTGAAAATCCAAAAAGAGGACACACACACGCACGCACGCGCGCACGCGCGCGCGCGCGCGCGCGCACGCACACACACACACACACACACACACACACACATATATATCTTTTTTTCTTTACTTTTTTTCCCAAAAACATTTATAGTACTAGTTTACAGCTCAATTATGTTATTAGTTATGTATTCATTTTTGAGGGGGTTCCAATTGGACCCTTTACAAATCTATAGGCTAGAGAATGAGATCCACTGATAAAGTATGCCTTTTGACTCCTGTATGAACGTTCAGCTTTGTAACGAGAGGTAACCCAAACCGCCGTTCTGCTTTACAAGGTTGTACAAAAGATTCTGTCAATTTAGTTAGCGGAAGAGCTCTCACCTCGCACAGACTGTCTTGTAGACTACTTTGCAGTGTTGATATGGGCTTGAAGCAGAATCATTTTTATTTGTAAATGCCTAAATAGACACAGAAGAGTACCAGCTTTGCTGGCAGAACGCTCTGCTTCTCATTGTTGGTCACTGGCACTTTGTGTGCATTTCATCAGTGAAACAGCATTAATTGCGTTAGCAGAGCGATGCTGCCGACTGCCGAGCTCGCGCTGCTCTGCCTCTGATCTGAAAGCGAGACAGGCTGAGGGAGGGGCGTGTATCAAAACAGCGGCGCAGTTCGGCCAGTGGGGAACGAGAGGGGCGTCTCCACTGGCCGAACTGCGCCGCTGTTTTGATACACGCGAGGGAGGGATCGCAGCGCAGGCAGAGAGTAGTATGAATAATACACGTTCCGGGGTTAGGGGTGGAAACTCGCCTCTCACAGTGTGTTTCCAAACGAACCATTGAACGTGCATTGTAAATGCTCGTGCTTTAACTGTGATATGCGCGAAACCCCGGACATTTGAAGGAATTTATAAAACCCCCCCGGACAGGCCGGACAGCCCCCTAAAAGAGGACATGTCCGGGCAAAAGAGGACGTATGGTCACCCTAATTAATATTAACGTTTGTTTTACAGAGTCGTATCAAGGGGGGGGCGTGGTTTCACTGTATGCTTGTTTCAGCCAGAGAGAAGAGCAGGCGCTGTCAACAGACAGTTACACTGTGTGGTGCCTGTGTTATTTTCTGTGTAGTGTAGCCTGTGTGTGTGTGTGTGTGTGTGTGTGTGTGTGTGTGTGTGTGTGTGTGTGCGTGTGTGCGTGCGTGCGTGCATGCGTGTCGTGACAGTGCACGCACACACACAACGTCCACACACGAAAAATAGCAGATCTACAAGCTCACAATGCGCCGCGAAAGCGATGCGTTGTGAGCTTGTATATCGGCTATGTATGTAGCCTAGCCAATAGCCGTAGAGCCGAAACCAACGTGTTTACATGAGAAGCTGCTGCTGCAACGGCTGTTAGCTAGGCTACATAGCTACATAGCAGATATACAAGCTCACAACGCGATCTGCTAGTTTTCGTGTGTGTGGACGGTGTGTGTGCGCGCGCGCACTGTCATGTCACGACACACACACACACACACACACACACACACACACACACACACACACACACACACACACACACACACACACACACACTACACAGCAAATAGCTATAGCGTTAGCCTAGCGTCCATTCTTCACTGGTTCCGTGGTCCAGAGCTGGAGAAAGTGTGTCCATGGATAAAAGCTCAGAACGCTTGTTTGTAAAATACCTGCACATTTTTATTGGTTACAGAACATGGAGTTGCCGAATCTTTATACTTTTTACACCTCCAATGGCTGGTTTTAAAAAATGTTTCCGAAATGGAAAAGCAACAAGTGCCCACTGCTGACAGCTTCGGTCTGTCTCTCTCTCATATAGAAGACGCATTACTCCGCCCCCTCCCCCCACAACGGCAGATAACCACGCCTACATTTTAGAAATCTTTTCATGTTCTGAAATCCCATAAAACAAATTAGAGGCGGGGTTTCTTATCCCTTTAATGCCATCTTGTATCCCGAGTTTGTTAATAAATAATCATTGATCAACTTGAGCTGCCTGCCTGCCTGCGTAGTTCTGCACTTGGGTCCAACACTTGTCTCATATCGTGACAGTATAATCTGGCCACAATGGACCCAGCGGAACAAGGGCTTTTCAAACTGAAGGTAGAGGAGTTTGACCATGCTGTGTCTTGCCTCGTGACCACTCCTTCCAGTCAGCAAGCTGATCTTCATGAGAGGGTCCAGACCCAGCAGTTAAAGGAGAGGCCATGGGTGAGCCATTTCGTTCCTCACCTCAAAGTTGTCCAGGAGAGGCTAAAGATCTTTCTCCAGTCCAGCTCCGTCTCCCATGCTCTCCAGCCTGCTCCTACTGTGAGGATCGGGGCACTGAACCTGCAACCTGCCAGCTCCAATCCTGCCCCACAGAAGACCCAGCCCACGACGGACTTGCTCAACTATATCCAGAGCAGGGTCAAGATCCCTGTCTATTCTGACCCAGATTCGGATGATGATCCATATCTGGGCACCAACCTAGCTCATGGAGGCCATTGTGGGGCTGGTGCCCAGGAAATTGCTTTGGGTCGGGTTGCCACTAAACCCAGTGTCCCTGCGAAGCCTCGTAAGAGGTCTGGTCGCCGCCGCTCCCGTTGCCAACGCCGCACTCCAATTCCCGGTGATGTAGAGTCACCGGTGCCCAGCGACGACGAGGCGCTGCTACAGCCCAGGTCCAGAGAGGTTCTGCTTCAGCCAAACACCTGTGTGGCTCTGTCACCGTCTACTGCCAGTGAGGCTTCTACGCCATCGTCCAGCACCGCCACGGAGGCTCAGCCGTCGGCCAGCAGCGCCAGAGAGGTTTCTACATCGCCGCTGCTGTTCAGCGCCACAGAGGCCACGCCACCACCGGCGCCGGTCAGAGGCCACGCCGCCACCACTCAGCGCCACAAAGGCCACGCCGCCACCGCTCAGCGCCACACAGCCTGTGCCTCTCAGTGCCTCAGAGCCCTGTGCCCCAGAGCCCATGTCTCCCAGCGCCCCAGAACGCAGCGTTCCAGAGCCCGTGCCGCCCGGCACCTCAGAGCCCATCACCACAGAGCCCGTTTCACCCAGCGGCCCACAGACTGTGCCCCCCAACGCCCCTGTGCTGCCCAGCGGCCCACATACTGAGCCCACTCGTACCACTCTTTCTTCATCCGCCCGCCCTTTTGTTCCTCGGTCTGGCTCTCAGTTACCACAGACTGTTGCCCCTGGTGGACCAACCAGCCCTTTGGTCACTCTCCCTGCCTGTTTGTCCACCTGTATCCCGGTTTGTATGTCTGCGTGTCTATCTGCCTGTTTGCTTGTGCATTTGTCGACTCCACAGTCCTCTATTCCAAACTCGCTGTTCACCCACCTGATGTGTCAGACTGCTTGTTGGTCTGCCTGTTTGTCCGTTTGTCAATTAATTTGTCTGACAAGGGGTTTGATGTGCTTTGTGCCTGTGTGCTTGTCTGTATGTTTGTATGCTTGTCTTCCCATCTGCCTATCCATGTGACTTATTGCCTTGCAAACTTACAGTAGTCTAATGTTTTCGTTCTGACTTGTTGATGCCAATCTATTGTTATATGCCCTGTTTCCCTCCGTCCGACTCCCCTCCACCCACCCTGGTTGGCATTCTGACATAGTTTTGGGATGTCTGGGATCCATCCCTTAAAGGGGGGGTACTGTCATGGACTGTCTGGTGTGTACCTTTATTGTGTAGTGTTATCCCAGTGTTTCCTGTTTTGCCTTGTTGCCACTACCTGTCTTGTCTCACCTGTCCAATGATTAGCAAATGTATACACCTGTGTCTTGTTTAGCTGTAGCCAATCATGTGTTAGTTGTGTCTATTTACACCTCCCTGTGTTCAGTGTTATCTTGCCAGATTATAGTTTGTTGTCATGGTGTGTCCCTGCCCGTGTGTCCTGCGTTAATGCCATCTTGTATCCTGAGTTTGTTAATAAATAATCATTGATCAACTTGAGCTGCCTGCCTGCCTGTGTAGTTCTGCACTTGGGTCCAACACTTGTCTCATATCGTGACACAAGCCTTTTCTTTAAATAATCATAAATGCTTTTCCCTTTTAAATTGAAGATATTAAATAATATCTTTATTATTACACACATCACATATAAATATGGTTAATGTGTGTGTGTGTGTGTGTGTGTGTGTGTGTGTGTGTGTGTGTGTGTGTGTGTGTGTGTGTGTGTGTGTGTGTGTGTGTGGGGCCATGATCAATCAATAGCTAGCTGTTCTAACAATACATTAGCCAATTTCAACACTAGCAGTTTAGTATTCACAATCACCAAGTCAGCATTTATCAGCATCGACAAGTTAGCATTCACAATCACTAGGTTAACATTCACAATATACATCATCAATATAAACCAATTATATTCAATCATGTACATGATGTCATGTCTACATCACAATAGATGGTATATAGTACTTTGACTGATAGCGTTCCCTTAGTTTAGACATTTTGCACATCGCTCCAATTAACTGTAGATGCGAACGAGGCATCTAGCTCTTTATATCTGTGGTAGTTACTGGGAGAGGAAACCAAAGGACAAGGTGACCATGTGGAGCCTTGGAGCAGAGGGGAAGCGTGTGGATACTTATCTTTTCCAAAATAAGTAGAGCTACAGAGAGTCGATCTCCAGAGAGGCGAGAAGAGGCCAGAAGATGAATATTTTAGTTTTTCAAAGTCTGTTCATTTGTATTTTAAACTTGTATTAGCTGCCTGTCATTTATAACCTGTGAAATTATCCACAGTCTGTCTAAAAGTGTGGTTATTTTATCGCTTATCACTGATAAGCGATAAAATAACCACACTTTAAGTTATCAGTGATATTCATCTAATACAATTTTGAAATTCAAATTCAATGGCCTAAAGGGTGAACCAATCGGGTGCCTCCGTGTCTATGACATTGTTTTTTATGACGTATTTTCTCCGGCCTAAACGCGTTCTAAATCAGGGTGAACCAATCGGGTGCCTCTGTGACTATGACATCATGGACAAATCAACAGAATCGAAGTGTTTCATAGGTCTAGCTAACTCATGTCATCATCATTAGTGACATCATATTTTTTTTCAAAAGCTGTTTATTTCTATGTTAACCCTAGTCAAAAAATCCTTTAGGATTCCGATAGAAAAATCCTATAGAAATCCTTTAGGATTCCGATAGAAAAATCCTTTAGAAAATCCTATAGGATATCTTCTTATAGTATTATAAAATCCTTTAGAAAATCCCATTAAGAATCCTATAAGAATCCTTTACAGTTTTGGAACAGATCCTATTGGATATTTTCTTATAGGATAATAATCCTTTAGAAAATCCCATTAAGAATCCTATAAGAATCCTTTACAGTTTTGGAACAGATCCTATTGGATATTTTCTTATAGGATAGGTGCCTTGCCTGGCTGCCACCTACCAACAGGGGGCCTCTGACCGGTGATTTATCAGGCTATCAGTGTTAAGACATACAGTATTAGATTTGACATTATCATTGACATCTTGAGTGAGATTCGAACTTACGACCTCCCGTGCTTGAATCCTGCCCTGATCCTCTGCGCCACAGCTCCTGTTAGTAAGGATTGGTTTTTGGTCCTATTTGACATTTTATAGGATCCAATAGGATTTCCCCTACACAAATCCTATTGGATTTTTTCTTATAGGATTATTATCCTATAAGAAAATATCCAATAGGATCTGTTCCAAAACTGTAAAGGATTCTTATAGGATTCTTAATGGGATTTTCTAAAGGATTTTTCTATCAGAAATCCTACAGTTCCAATAAAATCCTATTGGAACTTTGAAAAATCCTATTGGATTTCCAAAGTTAGATATAACCCAATAGGATCCTATTGGAACTTTACAAAATCCAATTGGATTTTGCAAAGTTCCAATAGGATCCTATTGGACTTTACAGAGTTAGATATAACCCAATAGGATCCTATTGGAACTTTGCAAAATCCAATAGGATTTTGCAAAGTTCCAATAGGATCCTATTGGACTTTCCAAAGTTAGATATAACCCAATAGGATCCTATTGGAAATTTGCAAAATCCTATTGGATTTTCTAAAGTACCGATAGAATCCTATAGGACTGTATTGGAAATTTGTGAAAAACCAATAAGATCCTATAGGATTTTCAAAATCCTATAGGATTATATTGGAAATTTCGAAGATCCTATAGGATTTTTTGACTAGGGAAACTTGTATTAGTTGCCTATCATTCATAACCTGTGAAATTATCCACAGTCTGTCTAAAAGTGTGGTTGTTTTCTCCACTTATGTTATGGGTGATATTCCTTTAATACAATTTTGAAATTCAAATTCATTGGTCTGTTCAGTTTGGTCAATTCATAATCAAGTAAGCATTTGATTGGACACCATGTTTATTTTCTCCGGCCTAAAGGGTGAACCAATCGGGTGCCTCTGTGCCTATGACATATTTTTTTATGACGTATTTTCTGCGGCCTAAACGCGTTCTAAATCAGGGTGAACCAATCGGGTGCCTCTGTGCCTATGACATCATGGACAAATCAACAGAATCGAAGTGTTTCATTGGTCTTGCTAACTCATGTCATCATCATTAGTGACATCATCATTTTGGTAAAAAACGCGGTCTATAGGAGCGGTTTGCACCGCTCAAAAATCACAACAGTCAGCGGGACAAGAAGTCAAAAAAAGCTCCAGAGATGTTCCAGGAAACAAGATCAACAGCGACAGATGTCCCGGAAAAAGAAGAGCGGTGCGTATCTGAAAGATACGCTTAGCAAAGGAAAACGCACGCCAGAACTCCTAGCCCGTAGCCTATCACAGAAGCCAATCAGAGAGGGGCAAAGGATGACGTCAACATATCGAGGCTATAAGGGCCACGATGTAGCCAATCAGATGGGCATAAAATGGCATATTTTGCATGACATTTCGCCCAACCAGACAATAAATGGGACAATCTCCATGATTGGTCAAGTTTCACATGACATCATAATATCTTACTATTAAACAGGAAAGCAGGTGCAAATAGTAATTAGAAAAGATGAAATTCTGGGAATTGCGTGTGTGGTTGCCTATATTGTCTGGGTAGCCAAATTGTCATGTGAAGCTTGACCAATCCTCAAGCTAGCACCACTCCCAGTGGACTTACTCTATAATGGTGACGTCACTGAGAATGCTGCTTCCTGATTGGCTAAGTTGACCGTAATTCTTTTTGCTGCTTCCTGATTGGCTATCTTGACCGTAATGATGTCACCGGCTTGTGTTATGTGACGTCAGACCAGGGCTCTGGTCAACCTGAATAAGATGTGACACAGTTTTTAAACATCACATTTAGTGTGAGTGCGAGAAAGGCATTACAGACAGGGTGTAGAGGACAGAGTGTATAGAGTGAGACTCATAGAAGCAGGGATTTATAGAGACAGACAACTAGAGGGGGGGGGAAAGATATTGACAGAAAATATAATAAAACCATTTTTCTCCAGGCACAAAAGAAAATAAAGGCCTTCCAATACACAGTCCAGGTAGATGTAGTGGTGACGATGAACCAATCTTCCAAGACGCAGGACTCCTGTTCTGAGTGTCCATATGACTTCACGTCTCAGGTCCTCCTCCATGAAGACATGAAGAGCCACAACAACCTCTACTGTCACATGATGAGCAATAGACAGACCACCTCATCTTCCTGTGAGAAAATCGCCAAATGTGTTACCAGCCAGGAACAAGAAGACGCAGACCAACCAAGATCTTGTGAGGAATTTGACTCAGCCAGGAGAAGTAAGGACAGGAGAGAGAACCTCATATGTAGTAAAAGCCTCATTGAGGTATTGACTCTGAAAGAACAGCATGTCCTCAACAAAGAAAAACATTTCCAGTGCAAACAGTGTGATAAGAGTTTCAGTAAGTTAGATAAACTGACAACACACCAGCGTATCCACACAGGAGAAAAACCCTTTGTGTGTAAACAGTGTGACAAGGGTTTCAGTGTGTTATGTAACCTGAAGACACACCAGCGTGTCCACAGTGGAGAAAAACCCTTTGTGTGTAAACAGTGTGACAAGGGTTTCAGTGTGTTAAGTTCACTGAAGACACACCAACGTGTCCACAGTGGAGAAAAACCCTTTGTGTGTAAACAGTGTGACAAGGGTTTCAATGTGTTAAGTAACCTGAAGAATCACCAGCGTGTCCACAGTGGAGAAAACCCCTTTGTGTGTAAACAGTGTGAAAAGGGTTTCAGTAGGTTAGATCACCTGAGGACACATCAGCGTGTCCATACTGGAGAAAAACCCTATGTGTGTACACAGTGTGACAAGGGTTTCAGTGTGTTAGGTAACCTGAAGACACACCGGCGTCTCCACACTGGAGAAAAACCCTTCGTCTGTAAACAGTGTGACAAGGGTTTCAGTGAGTTAGGTTCTCTGAAGAAGCATCAGCGTGTCCACAATGGAGAAAAACCCTTTTTGTGTAAACAGTGTGACAAGGGTTTCAGTGAGTTAGGTTCTCTGAAGAAGCACCAGCGTGTCCACAGTGGAGAAAAACCCTTTTTGTGTAAACAGTGTGACAAGGGTTTCAGTGAGTTAGGTTCTCTGAAGAAGCACCAGCGTGTCCACAGTGGAGAAAAACCCTTTTTGTGTAAACAGTGTGACAAGGGTTTCAGTGAGTTAGGTTCTCTGAAGATTCACCAACGTGTCCACAGTGGAGAAAACCCCTTTGTGTGTAAACAGTGTGACAAGGGTTTCAATGAGTTAAGTAACCTGAAGATACACCAGCGTGTCCACAGTGGAGAAAAACCCTATGTGTGTAAACAGTGTGACAAGGGTTTCAGTGTGTTAGGTAACCTGAAAACACACCAGCGTCTCCACACTGGAGAAAAACCCTTTGTCTGTAAACAGTGTGACAAGGGTTTCAGTGAGTTAGGTTCTCTGAAGAAGCACCAGCGTGTCCACAGTGGAGAAAAAACATATCCGTTGTAAACAGTGTGCTCAGTGAGTTACCTGAGGACACACCAGAATATTCACACTGGAGAAAAACCCTTTGTGTGTACACAGTATGACAATGGTTTCAGTGTGTGCTCCACAGAGTTGGCTCCAATCTTCTTCTTTTTTAAAAAATCTCCATCCTGCTACATAAACAATCGCCCGCGTCACTCTAAACCTGCAAGGCCCAGCGTTGTTTTTTGGCAAAACTTTTATTTTACTTTTAGTTTAAATAATTTGTTTTCCCCTTCTTTTTTCACATTAACATCACCATTGGATACTATTGTTTAGTATTACAATTAGGGATGTCCCGATACCACTTTTTTGCTGACCGAGTACAAGTACGAGTACTTCATTTTGAGTACTCGCCGATACCGAGTACCGATACGAGTACAATTAATAATACAAAATGTCTTTAAATTACGCTTTTCTTTTTTTCTTTTTTTCATCAGATGTTCCTCACTTTCTGGCTGTATATAACACATTAAATTGCATTGCTTTAGCCCATGGAAATTCCTCTAATGAAAAAAGTTTCCCATTCAGACAGTATTGGCAATATTGCCCTTCATTATTCTCAAGGCAAAAAACACACCATGTCACTCTCTTTCAATTATATTCAATAACATTTCTGCTTACTTGGTTAATAGCATATTTCTTTAAAAGCAGAATCAATATTAGGCCTATTTAATTTAGGCAAATTTATTTGGAGGAGAAAAGACAGTCAAGAAATGTGTTAGTGGCTGCCAAATATGTTTTATATACCTGTTTGCTTGTTTCTCTCGCAAAAAAAGGCAACACTTTTCCTCAGTTTGCTTGTTTCTCTCGCAAAAAAGGCAACACTAACTTTAACACTTTTCCTTCCATAAGTGCTGCTTATGGCTAACGCTAGCTCCGGTGGAACTGGTCGTTTTAAACTATATAAAGGGAACAAAAAATGCTATCCTAACAAGTGTTGTCCATATCTACTACTCCCATGGACTTTATTACTCCCATGGACTTTATTTGGAAATATCTTTTGTTGTTTTTGGATGTTCAGCAACGTGAGATGTGAGTTCACGCACACACTCACGCTTAAGTAAAATGCCTGTAATATTTTTTTTGGTGATCATTAGAATGTCTAGAACATGTACATATGTTATTATTGTGAAAAATATCCCCTTACAAAAACATTAAAAAAAACATTACATTTTCCTCTGACTCTA
Organism: Nannobrachium achirus; assembly: GCF_963921795.1. Taxonomy (NCBI): domain Eukaryota; kingdom Metazoa; phylum Chordata; class Actinopteri; order Myctophiformes; family Myctophidae; genus Nannobrachium; species Nannobrachium achirus. The sequence continues at coordinate 52,100,135 of NC_137822.1, read as the reverse complement.
CAACACCATCTGATTTTAACCTCTTAACAGGTGTGGGCCCGCCGGCGGGCCCGCCGGCCGTTTGTTGACAAACAATCACGTTTAGACAAGCCTCTGTGTCACTTGCATTGCCAAGCTGTATACCATTTTAAAGCTAAGATTCTTGTGATTCCGAATCCGCCGTTAACAACGCAGAAGTCCGACATAAACAAACAAACAAATATTCATAAATCTGCTGCTACTCACGTTTAGAGTTGGATTGTACTCCAACAACATCATATATTTCCACAACAATGATGTTCTTGTGTAGAGGAAGAGTAAACATGATAAAATCCATTGTTTGTACAAAGTCCAAACCACATTTTCTGCCAAGAAACCTCTGTACAACTATAGTCATGGATACAAGCGTGATGTCAGAGTATTTTGCTTCTAACTCCAGTTCAGGTTTTCAGTTTTACAACTGAATACTATTAAAATAGCCTCCAAGCTCCACACAATGATTGACACTTCATTTCACCCAATTGGAGCTTCTAGTCCTGTCTCAGTCGTCTCCCAGTCGCCCAATAGCAACCAATAGTATGTTCTCAGAGGAGGTCCATGACTCCGTTTCCTGGCTCATATATTCAGCCAATGGCAGCAGGTTGTTCTGATGACTGGCACTTCTTATAGCCAATGAAATTCTCCACAAAATGTGTCTACTTTATTTTGGCTGAAGTGAACTACAATGCCCAAAAAACCCTGCGTAACAGCTCTACTGGACGTGCGTAAATACGCAGCAGCGGCACCGAATGTCAGACCAAAGTGTTAGGGCTGTCAGTAAAATAAATAAATTAAATAATAATAATAATAAATAAATTAAAATAATAAAATAATAAAATAAAACAAATCCAGTCTATTAGCCCTTTTTTGACCTTTTTATATGATATATGCAAATGTCTCCAAATGAAAACGCATAAACATACACTTAGTAAAACATGTGTAAAATATTCATATTCTGTAGTTTTATCATGTCCTTTGAAATTGGGCTAGGTAAGGCTTCAAAATGTGTCCACATTGTGTTTTTCAGCTCCTATATGATAATAACAGTGTTATGCAGGCATCTATTTACTGAAAATATTTAGGCGAGGATTAAAAACCTGCTATTCCAGTAAGTTAAAACTTGCATTACTCAATGTCAGTTGCACACAGAGTGATTATTTATTTCTGGGTAAAACTTCAAAATGTTTCCTTCAAAATGAGACCATGCCCAATGCATTACTCCAAATGGTTTTAAAACTACAATCAATTTACTTTGGGTACGCTGTGTATAGGCGTTTTTTGCAAATTATACAGGATTGTTAACAGGTTAAATGTATTTAAATTTATTTTTTTATTTTATTATTATTATTTTTTTGCAACTCTTTGTATTTACCTTCTGTATATATTTTTTACACCGTTTATTTTATTTTTATTTACTTTTTTTTGTTTTACTATATGCATAGTAAAACAACATGCATAGTACTGTGTTCTATCCATCTGTCATTCGACGTTATATGAGATACTTCAATGGTTTCCTATGGAAATAAGCTTCCATATTTTTTGAAAGTGATACAGTATATCCCTTTAATGACTTTTTATGGGTTTATGAGGTGTGGAGTATTTACCACTACTTTTCTGTACACGTCTCATTCCTTCCGCATTGGCGCAGCTACAACTGCAGCTCTGCTTGTCCCCGCTGCCTCCCTCAAAGCTCTGGGCCAATGGTCATCTTATATTATGCCTATGTTAGATATGTTCGTTTAAATGAGAATCTGTAAATATGCAACTTGAATAAATGCTTGCTTGCCGTAAATTCGGCTTGCTGTAACTTTTGCAGATCTGGTGGTTTGCTGGGGAATTTTATTTTGGTGGTCGTTGGGTATATGGCTGCTAAATGCTTCTCATCTTGCTAATGCAAGTAGCAAGTATAGTTGGGGTAATTTCAGTGTGATCAGCTTAGTCTATGGAGCTCCACCATTCTCACAGATGGTTGGCTTGGCGTCAGGCTTGGCCTCTGTTCTCTTGCAGTTTTGGGGGTCTTAATTCATTCCCTGAAATTCTATTTGGTATATAATAGCCTAATTATATTGGTATATAATAACTATATATAAAGGCTAGTCTAAAATGTTTATGCTTACAGGCAATGAATAGAGATAGAGTGACGCAGAGTGACTCCAAACTATGCTTCATATCATAATTAGTATATCGTAATTGCTCAGTAAATGCTCAATAAAAATATATTCTAAATTAATCCAAGAGTTGTCTGCCTGAAATGAGGCACAGCTAGCGTAGCTAGTTCATGCAGACAACTCAGGGAGCACGCCTCACTGATCAGGTGATCAGTCACAGGCGGGTATTTAAATCTCTCTGCCTACCGCTCATTCTAGCTTCTCTCCTGAGTCCTGACGGTTTGGCTGCTCTGCTGTAGCTGCTCACTGTCTGCTGCTTACTATCTGCTGCTGCTGATGTTTTGCAATCCTGTTTCTAAACCCCCTATGGGGGTCTTAATTAATTCCCTGTAATTCTATTTGGTATATAATAACTTATCTAAAATGTTTATGCTTACAGGGAATGAATAGAGACAGAGTCCTGACGCCAAACTATGCTTCATATATCATGCTCAGTGATTGCTCAGTAAATGCTCAATACAAATATATTCTAAATTAATCCAAGAGTTGTCTGCCTGAAACTCAATTTTGGGTGGATTTTTTGTGGTTTGACATTAAGGGGTTAATAACAAAAAATGCCCAAGGGATAACACTGGGCACCCTCTTGAATCCTTAAGAGGTGACGCTAAGCTACAAGAATCAGTTGAGAAAAAAACTTTAACCGCCGAAACCACGTTCACCCCCACGGCTCCCAGACTAATTTTATTAACCCTAACCCTAACGCGAATCCATGTCTTCGGGTTTGTTTGTTAGGCTACTAGGCAGGCGTTGGCAAGAAGGAGTATTGCTGCAAGGAAGGAGCAGTCACACGTCACACCGAGGTCATGGTTCTATGCGCTTCCTCCCACTGAGGTTCACTTCACGTTTATCTCAGCTTTCCTTGTTAGTTTACTTTACCGTATGCTGGACAACCATTGCATATAGATAGAAACACAAAAGCCGCTTTCCCCCGCGTGGCTCAAAGATGTATATTTTTTCAATCACTGGAAGAAAAATAATGCAAAAAATATTTTTGATGCGACCCAATCCTTAGGAACAGTGCCCTAGAGCAGTGTTTCTCAAACTTTTACATTTCAACTCTGACAGTATACACATGGAACATGGACCCTAACAGGTTCATTTGGTTCAATTTGTATGCTGTCAGAGTTACAGACTTGTATGGGTAAATTTAGACCCCCATGAAGGAACCCAAAAAGTCCCTGGAATCCACTTTGAGAACCACTGCCCTAGAGTAACAGATTGTTAAATTTGTGTACGTTTTGGACAGAATTTGTAGTAGCAAAATATGTGTTTTGAAGGAACCTAAAATGTCGGAAAATGTAGTGTGGCACAAATGGCTGGGTCCTATATGTGGAGTCCTGATTCAAGCCAGTACACAGTCACACAGATGGTAACCGGAACTGTCGCCCCAAAATACACTCACCCCCATTTTAAGAACTACTTAGAAATCATTTAAAATCAATACATTCGGGTAAAGTCCTAACTGCAATTAATCGTTGTCCATTAAAGGAGTCATCCAGACCAAAACACATATAGGGTTAAATCTGTCTTTTATCATACCCCTTTATACCTGCTTTAGTCCATTTTTTTCATAGCTGCCCCTTTTGCTAGATTTCGGCTGCCCCTGTTGCTAGATTTCGCAGCCCTCTCATAACTAACAGAGTGTATAGCCTTTATACTAGTGCGGTTATTTCTTCAGCTTCAAAGTTAGTATTTTTTTATTGGATTGTGTTTACACAACGTCCTGAGACCAACCAAACCGCTGTTTTGACCTCACAGGCACCCTTACTTGTCAAACGGCTTCTGCTCTGCACCAGAGCAGGGAGAGGAGAGGCTAGAAAGGGAGGGGAGGGAGGGGTCGGTTTGACAAGTAAGGGTGCCTGTGAGGTCAAAACAGCGGTTTGGTTGGTCTCAGGACGTTGTGTAAACACAATCCAATAAAAAAATACTAACTTTGAAGCTGAAGAAATAACCGCACTAGTATAAAGGCTATACACTCTGTTAGTTATGAGAGGGCCGCGAAATCTAGCAACAGGGGCAGCCGAAATCTAGCAACAGGGGCAGCTATGAAAAAAATGGACTAAAGCAGGTATACAGGGGTATGATAAAAGACAGATTTAACCCTATATGTGTTTTGGTCTGGATGACTCCTTTAATTGTTAACATCCCTAAATACAACTAGGCTGCTGCTAATAGAATCCTAACTCTGAGTATACAAATGTTTACAGGAATACAAGTCAATTTGGTTCCATTTGTATACTCTCAAAGTTACAAACCTGTAACTCCTCAAGGACCCCTGCAGGGTCCCGGAACCCCAGTTTGAGAACCTTTGTATTTATCTGTCCCATACACACTAAACACTGTATCACTCCACAGTTGACGTCACAAACCCGAAGATTACCTGCAGGGAATGCCAAAGGATAGGCTAAAGAGAGAAATATCGCTATGGATGTCAATATTCCCCTCATATGCGCATGTTAGCAGCATTTTAGGAAACCCTTCAATTCATCTGCTCCTCAACGGCCTAAAAAAATAGCGACTTCAAGGCAATGACAAATGCTCACAATTCAATTCGAACTTCATTCCATACACAGCGGTTCCATAGAGTAGGCCTACATACAAATCATAGATAGATAGATAGATAGATAGATAGATAGATAGATAGATAGATAAAAGGCGCAAAAAACATATCAAATGTCAAAAAGCAGTCAACGCTCATAAGTGTCACATCGCAACACAAATAGCAAAGCTTAAAGCACAAGACATCATAACACATTAAACAATAACAAATAAAACATTGAATCGATATAGATAGAGGCTGACTCTACTGTTTACAGCCTTTACAAGTACCGGAGACAGCTCTTCCCAGGATTGACTACATCCTCAATAATACTGTTCAGGGACTCATCCAGACGAGACATGAATCCAGTGCCTCAGGAGAGCCTCACACAGGGGCGTCACAAGGGGGGGAAAGTGGGACTGAGTTACCAGGGCCTTAATTGTTTTATGCTTTAGCTATTGAAAAATAGCGGATATACAAGCTCACAGCGAGCTTGTAGATCTGCTATTTTTGAAAAAGTAGTGAAAATGTGTGCAAATCTTTGAATATATGTATTTTTTAAGCAAACATTTGCAACTCAACTCAAAACCCCTGGAACTAAATATTTTGAGATGGGGGTCTGTGGCCAAATACATATAATTTTGGAGGTCGTTCACATGAAAAGGTTTGAGCACCACTGACATAGAAACATAGGTTTTTCAAAAAAGGATTTGAAATATCCAAAGACTTTTCACGTTTTCAGTCTTTTTCAAAAATAGCAGATCTACAAGCTCGCAGCGTGGCACTCGGTGCCCCGCTGTGAGCTTGTATCTGCTGTTTTTCAATAGTTAAAGCACAAAATAATTGTACTCAGGGCCCAGTATTTGGTGCGACACCCCTGGCCTCACATGTGTGGATTCCACACATTACAAACAGGTGACTGGCACAATGCCATCTAGGGTCCCAGGGACTTTCAGTAGACTCCTCAGGGCATCATTGTAGGCAGTGGCGTAACAGTTTTCAGTTGCCTACTTTTACTTCTACTCCATTACATCTCTGATCCTTATATTGTACTTTTACTCCACTACAATTATTTGAAAACTGTAGTTACTATTTACTTTGCAGATATAAACGATTATATTAAACATACATTAATCCAGGCTGTTTGAAAATAGCAGATCACAACGTGCGGTGATGCGGCGCGTTGTGGATCTGCTATTTTCAAACATTTTGGATTTGGATTTTACTTTTGATGCCAATACTTTTGTACTTTTACTCATGTAAATTTAGAATTCCGGACTTTTACTTTATTGTATTGCACTGTACAGTATTGATACTTTTACTCAAGTAAACCATTTGAGTACTTTTTTCCACCACTGATTGTAGGCCACTTTAAGCCTCTGCCTGCTTGTATGTGCATCACAAGTAAGCTATTTGCTATACACATGGGAGTGCAAAATGTATTAAATAGTGCACACTTGACAGGACCTGAACACACACTGAAGCTGCGAAGCAACATATTAATTAGCCTGGTCATAACGTATTCACCACGGTCTAAAGATATCTCTGAGATTATAATACCCATGCAATTATATAATAATTAGATAATTCACCACACCACCACCTACAGGCAAGACTTTGGTCTTGCATGAATTATTACTTTACTACACATAACTGTTATTGAAGGCCAGGCATCTTTCAGAGCACATTCCCCCCCAAATTCTGCTGTGGGGTCTTTGAGCGCAGACAAAGCTCTACACATTGAAGTAGACGTATTATCAATTGATTTCGGCTTCTAATGTTGAGTGCTATTCCGTTTCTTTCTCAGTAATACTTATAGTAGATGGTTAAAAAAAGTTTATCATAATCATAATAGCAGTATCTCACTTACCTCCAGGAGCCTTCTGTTCCCTCACAGACCTCAAAGTACTGAATGTAAAAAGTACTGAATGTATGGATCTTTCCAGTAACCTTCACTGGATGGACCACTACTTCATATAATCCTCCTTGCGAAAACAGTGCGTGTGAAGCCAATATATAGCATTCCCGTATATATAGCAGCATCATCGTACGTGTAACCCAGCTGTATAGTCTGACGTAACGTTACCTCAGTTGTTTACAAAGGACGGTTATTATTTTAGGTATGAATGAATGGCTGGAACTGAAGTACCGTTTGCATGTTGTTGCGTCAATGAGCTTTATTCTCCCTAGCGTTTACCATTAAAACGGTAACGTTAAAAGGATCCCTGCATGGCTAATATGCCCTATATGCCTTAATACATTATAAATGCTATTTATAACTCAAATTTGAAATTAAAAACTTGTTAAATATTGTGTGTATTTAAAAAAAAAAGTATTTCACTCAATAGGGACTGCTCCTGTTGCATGTTGATGTTCATGTCTGGTCCAAAAACAACCAAAACATCATAATACTTCCTATGGTCAATGAGCATCAAAGCAATATTTTAAATACTTTTTATTAGCACATACATTCCATACATTCCAAAGGGCTGGACCACACATAGGAAAATGACATCATCAACATGCGTTGTTGTCCCTATTGAGTAAAAGATGAACTATTTCTGAAAAATATTTATTGGGAGGTCTGGGGTTCGATCCCTGGCCGGGTCATACCAAAGTCTCTAAAAAAATGGGACCCAGTGCCTCCCTGCTTGGCACTCAGCATCAAGGGATGGATTGGGGGTAAGTCCCTGCACACTAGCATGTCCAGGCGGTGTACCCGTGCATCAAGCTGCCTCACGCTAAGGAAACAAAGATAGGCTCCTGCCATATATGGGCTCATGGCTCAGCAAGGCTTACTTATGCAGTCAGCATGAACGATGGACACAGTACAGTATGCACGAGACGTGGATACAGCGTGGAATGCTTTACTATGGCTGCAGAGTCAGTCGATTAATCAAATCTCCTTTAAACACTCTTTTTCAGAGCAAATTTCTATTAATGCCTATTCTAATTTGGAGTGTCTCAGCACGGCTGCAGAGTTCCCAGTATCTGACAACGTCATCAGATGGTGAAGGGGGTGATCTTAAAATGCCTATAAACTGGGATTTAATACGTACAAGATCATAACAATTGTGCACTTGGTGACATGTTTTAGACTTTTGGCATAGTGTTAAGTATAGGCATAAGGTTTTCAATAACATCACTTCCCTCCCAGCTAGATAGCATTATTACATTATACGTAGCTTTGTAAATTCCAGAACGTTCCCAATGTTGGTTCTGAACCACACAGGGACACCAGCTTTACAATTGGTCACAGTGACTGAAGATTCAACTTCTTTCTCATCTACTGGTGAACTTTGATTCTGATTACATTAAGCTTTTTTATACTTTTCATAGCAATTTATATTGCTATGCCTCAACCCATGATGGACTTCTTAGTGTTACTCTCAGATTTAAAAAGCATTATATAACACTTTGGTACAAACAATGCCACCAAAAGGCCCAAACTATAGATGCTAAAATAGCAAATATCTAAATAAATAAATAAATAAATAAACCAATAAAAACAAAACGAGAAAAAACAAGTGTGTGAGAGCAGTGTGTCTGTCAGTCTGTCTGTCTGTGACCAGCTAATATTTGGCACTGTTGGGCACTGTTGCCTTTGGCCTGGTGGAGACAATTACCACTCCACAATACATAAGCTTATAGCAACGCTCTTTTTGTTTTCATCAGCCAGTAGGCCTAATGCATGGCGAGCCTGTGCTTATATTGTATCTGCTGATAAGCTGTCTGTATTCGCCTTTTCCTCTGGCTCATGGAGAGTTCATGTTTTCACGCAAGCTGATTCTAATCCATGGATAGATTGTGCATAGAACGTGTTGTGCAGATTGCTCAAAATTATACGAGGAGTAGTGCTTTATATGATTTTATTTAAATGACAAGGTTATCAGCAATCAAACATACAATACCAATATATACACACATTGTTATAATATACAGTTTTGACTTTTAATTCCTGCTTAAGTCTTGGTGGTGCCTCGACCCATAATGGCCTTCTTAGTGTTTCTCTCGGGTTTCAAAATGATTATGTAACACTTTGGTCCAAACAGCGCCACCAAAATGCCAAAACTAGATGCTAAAATAGCAAACACCTCCACTACATCTGCATATTTGCCCGGAGAGCTGATATATGCAGGGATGAAGGCTATCCATACGGCACAGAAGATCAGCATGCTGAAAGTGATTAACTTGGCTTCGTTGAAGTTGTCTGGAAGATTCCTTGCCATGAATGCAAGGAAGAAACTGAGGAGAGCCAGTAAACCAATATAACCTAACAAGACTGCAAAACCAACAGCGGATCCCACAGCACACTCATAGACTATCTTATCACTGTGGTATCGGGTGTTTTTATGAGGAGTCGGCGAGGCAGACACAAGCCAGGCAGTGCAGATAATTACCTGGACAAAAGCAAGAACCAGAACTGTTCCTCTCTGCTGCACGGCACCGAACCACTTGAGGACGCCTGCAGCCCCAGGCTTGGAGGCCTTGAACACGGCCAACACCACCATAGTCTTTACCAGGATAGATGAAACACACAAAACAAAGCTAATACCAAATGCTGCATGCCTCAGCTGGCAGGTCCACATTCTGGGACGACCAATGAACAGAAGAGAACACAAAAAGCATAGTTTGAGAGACAGCAAGAGTTGGAAGCTGAGTTCTGAGTTGTTGGCGCGCACCATGGGCGTGTCTCGGTGATAGACGAAGATCCCCAGGACAACGGCACTGATAAGTGTGCCTAGCAACGTGATGGTTGTCAAGGCGATACCCAGGGCCTCATGGTAGGAGAGGAACTCCATTCCCTTAGGAACACAGTGGTCACGCTGGGGACTGGACCAGAAGTCCTCCGGACAACTGATGCACTTTGTAGAGTCTAACAAAGAGGGCAAGATTAAATAGACAGACTAGAAAAGAAAAGAAAACTGGAAAAGAAAATTTCTAAGAAATTTTAAGTGTGCCTGCAGCTCGCTAAGTGTGTGCAACCTTGTGTAGCGGTTGGTTTATTAGCGTTAGATTTTTTTGTGTTAGCATTAGCGTTAGATTAGCGTTAGATTTTTTAACATTAACATTTTTTGCATTAGCTTTAACATTATCGTCTGTACGACAAATGGTTCATGAGATATAGAGGCACTTCCTGTTTGGCGAAGGGTACTTTCTGTTTGGCAAGGAAGTACCAATTAAGGTTAAAGACTCTTAATCATGTCATATAACGCCACCCACGCGTCTGTACGACAAATGGTTGATGAGATATAGGGTCACTTCCTGTTTGGTGAGGGGCACTTCCTGTTTGGCGAAATAGGCCCCAATTAAGGTTAAGGACTCTTAATCAAGTCATATGGCGCCACCCACCCGTCTGTACGACAAACGGTTGATGAGATATAGGGTCACTTCCTGTTTGGTGAGGGGCACTTCCTGTTTGGCTAAATAGGCCCCAATTAAGGTTAAGGACTCTTAATCAAGTCATATGGTGCCACCCACGCGTCTGTATGACAAACGGTTCATGAGATATAGGGTCACTTCCTGTTTGGTGAGGGGCACTTCCTGTTTGGCGAAATAGGCCCCAATTAAGGTTAAGGACTCTTAATCAAGTTATTTGACGCCACCCATGCGTCTGTACGACAAACGGTTCATGAGATAAAGGGTCACTTCCTGTTTGGCGAGGGGCACTTCCTGTTTGGCGAAATAGGCCCCAATTAAGGTTAAGGACTCCTAATCAAGTCATTTGACGCCACCCACGCGTCTGTATGACAAACGGTTCATGAGATAAAGGGTCACTTCCTGTTTGGTGAGGGGCACTTTCCTGTTTGGCGAAATAGGCCTCTATTAAGGTTAAGGACTCTTAATCAAGTCATTTGAAGCCACCCACAAGTCTCTATGACAAACGGTTCATGAGATATAGGGTCACTTCCTGTTTGGTGAGGGGCACATCCTGTTTGGCAAAATAGGCCCCAATTAAGGTTAAGGAATCTTAATCAAGTCATATGACACCACCCACGCATCTGTACGACAAATGGTTCATGAGATAAAGAGGCACTTCCTGTTTGGCAAAGGGCACTTCCTGTTTGGCGAAGGAAGCACCAATTAAGTTTAAGGACTCTTAATCAAGTCATATATATGATGCCACCCACGCGTCTGTACGACAAACTTAGTAGAGGCACTTCCTGTTTGGCGAAGGGCACTTCCTGTTACAGAGGGGGCGGGGCTTAATCAATTACAGCTCATCCCTATTGGCCGGAAAAAGACCAAAGTTGTGTGTGCATTTTTAAGTTTAAATCACGTTGCTAGGCAAAAGTATGTGAGTTATGTGGCGCCAAAGTTTCTGGTATTTTTCCCGAGTCCCCCATTCAAAGTCAATGGGGGTTTTTGCGCGTAGTTTTTTATGAATTACGTTGCCATGGTAACGCGGATCGGAAAGAAAAGTAATAGCACACCATTCCCGGCCGAGCCGCACATTTTGATATATATATTGCGGCGGTGGCGTAAATCGTGCGGCAGTTATTACGTGCCGAAATTTGTGGGATCATTATTAACTACCCTAATTAATTAAGTATGGCGGATTACAATAAGTGTTTTGCAATTGCATGGCAGGCACACTTAAATATCTAATACATTTTAAGTGTGCCTCGCTAAGTGTGTGCAACCTTGTGTAGCGGTTGGTGTTAGCATTAGCATTAGATTTTTTAACATTAGCATTTTTAGCATTAGCTTTAACATTAACATTTTTAGCATTAACATTTTTAACATTTTTATTAACATTAGCTTTAGCATTTTTATTAACATTAGCTTTAGCATTTTTAGCATTATCATCAGCATTTTTAGCATTAGCTAGCATTAGCATTTGTTAGCATTAGCACTACCAAACCATTTTTAACATTAGCTTTTTTAGCATCAGCATTTGTTAGCATTAGCATTTTTTTAGTATTAGCATTTTTACCATTAACATTTTTAGCTTTAGCATTAGCGGAAGTAGCGGCTAGCACTAGCGGTTAGCCGTTGGGGCCGTGGGACCACCCACCAAGTTTGAGACCAGTAACGTGTGGGGAAGAGGAGTTATGGCCAAATAAAGCTTTGGGCAATCAGAAGAGGGGGTGGGGCTACGTTAAACCAATTAAGCTGAAGGACTCTGAAACAAGTCAAATGACACCACCCACAAGTCTGTACAACAAAAAGTTGACGAGATAAAGCCCAATAAAGTTTCGGCCAATCAGAAGAGGGGGTGGGGCTAAGTTAAACCAATTAAGGTGAAGAACGCTGAAACAAGTCAAATGACACCACCCACAAGTATGTACGACAAACGGTTGATGAGTTAGAGCCAAATAGAGTAACAATCAAGTTTCGACCAATCAGAAGAGGGGGCAGGGCTACGTCAAACCAATTAACCTGTTACCATTCTGCAAACTGGGGTAATGTTTGTTTAAGCTCGGCCAATAGGAAGACAGAGGGGTGGGGCTTCAACAATTACAGTTCCTTCCCTAATGCAAAGATAAAAGTAGAAAAAGCGCTACGTGGGTCCGTGGGTAATGCAAAAAGTTGTTGTGTGGACAGGTGCTCTTTGGAGAGGGTATATAGATATAAAGACAAAAAACTCTAGTTCCATTCCAGTGTCAAAAACATGTACAAGGATAAGGTTGAGGAACTTAGAAAATATCCAAGGCAGCTCTGTTACTTTCAAAGTAGAAAAACAAATTTATTGGGTCATGACAGCAAGATTAAAAAAACGACCTACGCGTTTCAGCCACATGTGGCCTTCATCAGCGGACCCTGATGAAGGCCACATGTGGCTGAAACGCGTAGGTCGTCAACCTTATCCTTGTACATGTTTTTGACACTGGAATGGAACTAGAGTTTTTTGTCTTTATATCTATATACCCTCTCCAAAGAGCACCATCGTGCGGCAGTTATCACATGCCGAAATTTCCTCCATTCAAAGTCAATGGGGTTTTTGGCCGTTGTTTTTTTGCGAATTACGTCGCCATGGTAACGCAGATCTGAAAGAAAAGCAATAGCACACCATTCCCGGCCGAGCAGTACGTTTTGATGTATATATTGCGGGGGTGGCGTAAATCGTGCGGCAGTTATTACGTGCCGGAATTGGCGGGAAGATTATTAACTCATCTAGTGCCGTTTGCGTGATGTCACGCAATAAGTACTAGAGTACTTACAGTGCCGAATGCGTGATGTCGCGCAAAAAGTAATAAATTACTGTAACGTTGAGTACATTACCGAGTAGAATGGCCGGATGTCCGGAGACGAAAATCCGCGCTGATTTGTCATCATCACGGCTCCACGAGCACACAATAGTCATCCCATAACATTGAGGTGGACGGGGGATCTCATCTTTAATGTCCATTATCTCAAAACTACACTTTAGAAGCGAAGATGGAGGCAGATGCTCGCTTATATAACACATGTATAAACGCTCTGATGCAATCCAGCATGGCACCACGTAAACAACGGTCGATTCCGGCGCACGACCCGATGACGTCAGACCGGAAGTGATCACGCTGTGGCACTTCTGGCCTTCAAAATAAGAGAGTGCAAGCGGATGGAGCCTGCGTGAGGCACTCTGGACATCATTGCGACCGAAAATCGCGGGCACAAAATGAGTTAAGTGTGCCTGCCATGCAATGGCAAAACACTTATTGTAATCCGCCATACTTTTATAAGTAAGTAATGTCGCCACGTAATAACTGCCGCAGGATTTACGCCACCCCCTCAATATATACATCAAAATGTGCGGCTCAGCCGGGAATGGGGTGCTACTACTTTTCTTTCCGATCCGCGTTACCATGGCGACTTTGAATGGGGGACTTTGAAAACAGAAACTTTGGCGCCACCTTACTCTGGCATACTTTTGCCTAGCAGCGTGATTTAAACATTAAAACGCTCACACGACTTTGGACTTTTTCCGGTCAATAGGGACAAGCTGTAATTGATTAAGCCCCGCCTCCTCTGTATTCCTATTGGCTGGGCTTTAAACAGGCATAATTCCAGTTCACAGCATGGTACCGTCTTGAAACTTGGTGTCTGGACTTAAATGGCCAATAGGGACTTATTATTTAATTCCCGCCCCTCTTAAGCCCCGCCCCTATCTTCCTATTGGCTGAGCTTTAAACAGGTATAACTCCAGTTTGCAGCATGGTAGGGTCTTGAAACTTGGCATGAGTACTTAGATGGCCAATAGGGACGAGCTGTAATGATAAGCCCCGCCCCCTCTGTCTTCCTATTGGCTGAGCTTTAAACACAAACTCGGTGGGTGGTCCCACAGTCCCAATGGCTAACTGCTAATGTTAACCGCTACTTCCGCTAATGCTAAGCTAAAAAATGCTAATGCTAATGTTAACAAATGCTAACGCTAACACATGCTAATGCTAACAAATGCTAATGCTAAAAATGCTAATGCTAATGCTAACCAATGTTAATGCTAACATATGGTAATACTAAAAATGCTAATGCTAAAAAGCTAAAGCTAAAAATGCTAATGCTAATGCTAACAATGCCAATGTTAGAAATGCTAATACTAGCTAAAGCCAAAATGCTAATGTTAAAAATGCTAATGCTAAAATGCTAATGCTAGCTATGTTAAAAATGCTAATGCTAACCAATGCTAATGCTAACATATGGTAATACTAAAAATGCTAATGCTAAAAAGCTAAAGCTAAAAATGCTAATGCTAACAATGCTAATGTTAGAAATGCTAATACTAGCTAAAGCCAAAATGCTAATGTTAAAAATGCTAACGCTGATGCAAAAATGCTAAAACATGCTAAAGCTAATACAATTCTAATGCTAAAATGCTAATGTTAAAGCTAATGCTAAAATGTTAATTAAAACCATTCTAATGCTAATGCTGATGTTAATGTTAATGCTAAAAATGCTAATGCTAACACCAACCACTACACAAGGTTGCACACACTTAACACATAAAACGCCCACGTGGTGCCCACGCGCCAATCTCTTTGATGTTTACGTGTGCCCACGACGCGTTCGACGCGTTGTACAGTAAACTATACTGTACTGTAGCTACTGCACTTGGCTACCGCGGTGATGAAACAAACCCCATTTCCCAACATGCAGCGCGAAATTACGTCACCCGGACGTGCTGTCTGTCTCGTTGACTTCCTGTTTAGCGGCTGCACAAAAATGCTGTTTTCTCCGGATTCTCTTCCTTTTTTCTTTTTTTTCTCAAAACGGCAGCCTCTTCTACCGGCCGTAACACAAACACTGTGGCTTAGAATTGATAAAAAACGGTCCTGACTGAAAGAAAAGATTTTCGCGAAATAAACAGGACATACTTGGATTACATTTACTCTGATTACTTTTCTCGCCAGTACTTCGAAGGTAGGTAAAATGGCGGGTTGCCATGGGCACCAGCAAATTAAACGTCGAATAATTCTGGGCACCCGATGTGTTAACGAGCTGCAGGCACACTTAAAATTTCGTAAAAAAAATCTTTTCTAGTTATTATTATTATTATTGTGAACTAACTAAGTATGGCGGATTACAATAAGTGTTTTGCCATAGCATGGCAGGCGCACTAAACAAGCACAGTATCATCCTAAAGATAACTTGATGTACATTGCTATTTAATGTAAACGTACCAGTGTCATTGCTGATCTCTCCTTCAGAACAAGCGATGCAGTCAAAGCAGCAGACAGGTTCCCCTTTCCTTCTGGCCACGCGGGTTCCAGGGGAACAGCTCTCACTGCAAACTGACCGAGGAGGCTACAGAGGAAAGTAACAATGATCAATTTCAGTCTAAACTAAATTACATCGACATTAGCTATTTTAAAAAGGTCACCTTTGTGGATTCAAAGTTCCAGAATATTCTGTCTTCATCAAAGATGAGCTCTTCGCCTGCGGAGGCTGACCTCTTGTACACACCTACATTGT
Source organism: Nannobrachium achirus (assembly GCF_963921795.1). NCBI lineage: Eukaryota > Metazoa > Chordata > Actinopteri > Myctophiformes > Myctophidae > Nannobrachium > Nannobrachium achirus. The sequence goes on along the minus strand of NC_137822.1, from coordinate 52,084,514 downwards.
GAACCTTTGTGCTTCCATCAGGGAGCCACACCCAGTTCATGATATCATAGATTGGTAGAGGATCACCATTCTCATCGAATGACACGTGATCACCAAATGTTGTCGTGAACTTGACCTTTTCTAGGTAATACACAAGCTAGACATGTTGAGTAAAATTATGAAAATCAAGAGACTTATAAATAAATAAATATAAATCTGCACAATATTTAAAGGTAGGGTAAGTGATTTCACTTAAGTTTCAGTTTTCATGTACTTGACAGGCATGGGCCTTCCTCCAATCATGATCAAGTGGGGGCGTAAGGCCCGCGCCCACTTGACCATGATTGGAGGAAGGCCCCATTCTATCCTGATTGGAGGAAAATGTGTCACCCAACAGTTTTTTAAACTGCTTTTTTCTATAGAGTATAGAGTGTTTGGTCCGAGTATAGAGTGTTTGGTCCAAATATGGACCAAACACTCTATAGTAACTAGTACTATCAGAACATAGACCCATTTTGTTATTATTTGAATTAAATGAAATCACTTGAAATTGAGAAGCCTCTGTGTAACTCTTACTGCTCCAAACACCGATAAGCATTAACTCTGGCAATTACTATTATGTTATATCACTATTATACATCATTGTACTAGGCTTACATCCATTTTTCATTTACCATGCTATATTTATATATTAATTATTATTTGTTAGGTAAACTGTGAATTCATATGACACCTGCCATGGCTGTATTGTCTGCAAACTGGCACAGCTGTGCCCAGTGAAAGGCCCTCTTCCTGGCAAACACTGCAACATGTCATGGAGGGCGTGGGCCAGAGCATACACAGCCTTGTACACATTATACTCTGGCCTGAGATCAGAAACATCCAAAAGTGTGGTTTCTGCTTTTCCCAGGTCCTCTTGTCCAGTGCACACCCTTCCACCAGCATCCACCCACTCTGACGGAAGGGGAGCAAATTTACACTGAAACGTGTGCTCCCAAAACTGCCTCACCTGAAGAAACACAACAAAGACTTATGCATACATACAATATCTTTTGTAAGTCGTTTAGAATAGGGCTGGGACTTTAACTGATGAATTTTGATTAATTAATTATAAAAAAATGACGCATTCTAATCGCGCTTAGTTTTTGCACCATAGAACCTTTCTCACGGGACAAGTTTCAGGCGTACCGATCATACCAGTGCACCAACCAACAGTCAACAAACCCCGGTGCAACGCAATGGGAGAAGCTGACGATCAGACCTCTTATTTGCTCAGCCCAGTGGATGGGAAACTTTGTAAAAAAAAGAAAAATGCTAATGTATATCATTGTATATCAAAATGCGTTTTAATTGAAATAAAATGGCTTCTCAGGTAAAATATTTATATGTGATGTGATTCATTTTGGTGAATTAATTACAAAGCCTAATTCAGAAATCTAATTCATTAGATTCGTTTTAATCGAGGCCCAGCCCTATAGTAATTGCAGCATGAATACACACAATTATTCAAAAGACTCACTAAGGTATGTTCATGGCTGCTTTCAGGATATATTTTTAACAGGAAGTCCCTGAGACCTGGAATCTCCCCACGACGGATGGCCATGCCCAGCGTGCCCCTCAGGTATGGCATGAAGTGAGGAGACTGGAGAATAGAATGTGATGTCCAACCATCACTGGCTATCCATTGCAGACCTGTCACATTCTGCTTTACCACCTGTTTATCAGATAATGCGTGCACACGCACACACACGCACACACGCGCACACACACGCACACGCACACACACACACACACACACACACACACACACACACACACACACACACACACACACACACACTGCTGAAATTGCAATTTGAGCACCACATCGCAGATTGGATAACTCCAGTCCAAGATATGCAGCTTTCAGCACAATAGCTGTCAATGACCGAAATGATCTGGCTGTGAATATAAAAAGAACATCTAAAGCAGTCAACTCATTCAATAGTCTCTCTATAGCAGCTGGAAACGACGTTTTTCTCAAAGTTAAAACTATGAACTACCTGCACAGTACGAAATAAGATAAGATAGACTTCCTTGCCATGAGACAAGTTTGACAGTTATGTTTGTTTTGTTTTTGTTGTTTTCTTTTTACACTGGATTCGCTAGCCTATGGGTCACCATTCATTTTTGGGGTTCTTTGGACACATCAACATCACATCTTTGGTCGATCACATGCTTGTAGGAGCCAGGGGGGGAAAATACATTGATTTCTATGGGATGGTGTAATAAAGCCGCGCTCTACACAAGAGCCTGTATCTTTCAAGCGAATGGATTATTTTCAGATGCTTGGACACCTGTGCGCGTCTTTTGACGGCACCGGTGGGCTGTTGGTGAAAAAACGCTCTGAATCCTGTCAGTCAATGTGTCAAATGGTAATGATCTCCATGAACTGGCACAGAGAATAGTTAAGACATCGCCTTTTTACGGCAATGAAGACCCGTCATGCTCACTTCTGCAAGAAGCCAGCCTGTCCAAAATATTATCTTAAAGGGTGTTCATAGCTCTGATTAAAAACAATAATTAAAACGTTTAAACATTGAGTTTCTGCCCGACAGCGACAATATACAGTATATTATATTCCTAATTTAACATTGTAACACTAACCTCCTCCATGAGATTAACCATGTAGCTCCCATAGCCAAATGCGATGACCACGCGAGCTGTGGACGTCTTCATCACAGTGACAATCCTCTGAAGTTCAGCTGGGTCGTGGTCCCAGGGCAGAGCCTGCGAATAAGCCAGACAGCCCAGACCAGACTGCTCCAGGTCAGACTGGAAGATTCGGGCAGCATTGTGGCCATAGTCGTTATCGATAAAAAGCACTCCTACCCAAGTCCACCGGAACCGCTTCATAATCTGGAGCATAGCTCCTACCTGATTGGACAAAGAATGGAGGGATAGGAGAAGTATCTAATTGTTCTCTTTTTATGCTGTCAAGACAATTACACTGACTAGAGCAGTGTTTCTCAGACTTTTTTGGCTTTCAATGATTTCTGAATCCAAGTACCCCCTTAACCGGCAACAACATTATGGTTATAAAACTGTAATTAAAATATAAATAAATAGTGGTACTGTATATGATGCTATGATAACCCCCCATTTCAAGAATATAAAATCATAAATAAGAAATTGAGTGAAAGTGTTTCAAACTGTTTTCAGGTCAATAATTTCAATACAACAATTTTCAAACAACTTTAAAACACATCCCAGTGGCCTGGTACCATGTAATTTGGGTTAGTAACTCAGGCTCGTATCAAGTTTCTCCATTTGTCATCATTAATCATAACAGTTACATGTTTTTCCCCTCCTAATTCAATTGTAGTCAATTATTTAACTATGAACAATATTAGCCTGATTTATACTTCTATTTTACTTTTTGGGGGGCAATGTCTGGAGTACCCCCTGCTGTACCTCCGAGTACCCCTAGGGGAGAAACACTGGACTAGAGTAAGGGTAGGCAAGCTCAGGCACGGGTGCCAACATTGGTATTCAGTATTCAGATGATAGACAAGCCAGTGGGCCAATCATGTGATGAAGGATTGACCCTCTACACTTAATGGCCACCCAGCCCAAAAAAAACACTGTAACTATACTAAAAAAATAAGAAATCACACTTGTATAGTCGGTCCGCTGGGCATATGCCCGGTATGCCAGATGCCCTGTTCACCCCTGTCACTGTCTCACTGGCATAAGTGTGTGAGAGAGAGGATTTTTGGTCTGTAAAAATATAAAAAATGTAAATAAATAGTCAATTAAATTCAGTCCCATTCTGCACATAATTCTGCATTCATTCAAACTCTTAACTCTGACTGGGTAGGAGGTCTGGGAGATAGGTGGGCTATCGCCTAATGAGTCTAAAGATCATACTTCCTGATGTGAAAGAGAATATTCATAAGGAAGAAAACAATGATGTGGTGTCTATTAAATGTAATGTAAGTTGATTTAAATGTAATGCATGTTGATATGGCACGATAACTCAAGAAAATAGAAACGTGGCACACATGTAAAAAAAAAAGGTTGCCGACCCCTGCACTAGAGGGGTGTATTTGTTAAGTGTGTGGAACACATACTATGTGATATCAACACATGTATTGCCAGTAGAAATTCACCTGGAAGACATCACTTGGGATCGTTCGAAAGAAGGACGGGAACTTATTCCGGTCACTTAGACAGGAGCAGGTGGCATAGTAACTAACCTGAAAAAATAAATAAATATATATATATATATATATCTCCTTTGTCATTTACTACTTTTGCTGTTGACAATTTCCCCTGCAAGCAGAGCATGTGAGCTGATAGGAGAGGAAGAAAAAATGAAAAGGTAAAGAAAAAACAAAATAAAAACCAAACAGTTCTGTGTACTGTGTAGTATTTAGCTTGAAACATGGGGACAGTCTTTGTCATCTGGAACAACATTTTAGAAAACAATTGAAGGGCAAACCTTAAACGCACCACTCCATTCTTTAAGCACCATGGACAGTGACAGTGTCACTAATACATTACTAGGCTATATTTACTTAAGAGATGTGAACATTGGCTTCTTCACAAGGCAATAATGACACCTCAATTGCCAAGCTAGGCGTGGTGTAGGGCAGGCATACTTATTATGTATAGAGCACAGTGATTGATATGTAATGTTTATCTGAATATCACACCAAATATTGTAGTCCTTACCCTGTTATGTAAAAAAGAAAAGAAAAAAAAGAAAACGTACATAATGACCATACACGTAGGATAAAAAGGTAGGTAAAGACACTTTATCACAGATGCATTGGGTTCAAAAAAGAAAAAACAAAGAAGAAAAAAAAAACCTACTTCACTCTACAAGATCTATCATCTCTGCTCACAAGTAAATAATGTCATATTGTTTATTTTCACTATCATATTTTTTTTTCTTTTTTTAAATACAATTTAAAATGGGACATACAATGTTTCCCCCCCGACAGTGACGATAATGTTCCATTTGTAAATAACCAAATGACCTGAAATAAAAATACAATTGGCAGTGGGCAAAACAGGGTTCAAATAGGAAACTTACCAGGGGCACTCTGTACAAACCTAATATACTAGAGATAGCGATAGAACTGGTTGAGGAATCATCGCCCACAATTCCTAGCACTGGAGGTGACCCGACACAGCTCTCATCCAACTGAATCTGCTCCTCTCTCCCACTTATCAATGACAAAGCTGCCCGGAAACCAACTCCAAGTGTGATGCAG